>NC_048601.1:1772524-2080024 GCF_003668045.3 Cricetulus griseus
ATCATGTCAATTGTGAATAATCAGACACTGGGGTTGCTTTTCAATTCTTATCTTCCTCGTTTGTTACCACACTTTCTGATCTCAAGGGCAAAAGCTCTCAGGTTCATTGCCATGAAGTATGATGTTCCTCAATATCTCAATATCCTCCCAGGTGACTTGAGGCACCCCCATGAGATTAAACACATTTCCTTGTATTCCGAGTTAGCGAGGACTTACAAGTTTCATGAACATAATTGCTCTTTTCAAATATTTTTATGCAAATGCTTAGATAAGTATAATTTTCTCCAATGTTGCTTTACTGTGATGAACTACAGTGATGGATTTGCTGCAGCTAAACTGGCTTTTCCTTCCTGGAATAGATGGATTGGCTGGGGCTATGTAAACCTCAGCACCACTCAGTGTTGCTTGCTCCTGCTGGCTCTTGTGTGGGAGTCAAGTTGGCCTCTGATGTCTCCACATCTTTGTCAAGTTTTGTTTTCAAGGTTATGTTGGCCTCATAAATTAGTGATGGGAAGTTTTCCATATTTTCTGTACTCTGAAAATGACATTATTTCTTCCTGGATATTGGCAGTAATTCTGTGGTGACCTCTCTTGATCTGAAGATACCAATAGCTACTGCACAGTCTGCAATCCTCACTTCTCCTTTCATCTTTGGCAATTATATGTTTGTTTGCCATGTTTTCCATGTAAACTTCAAGGCTCCTTTTCTTTAAGTTGTTTCTAACTTTAGAGACCAATTAATAGTCCCCACTGGACAGTTTTGAAAGTGAGAAGGGTACTACAGATAGTTGAATAATATAACCTTTGAAATGTTTATTTGTTGACCTAGAAATGATTTTATTATTTCATGGTGCTTGTAAAATGGGGCTATCAAAAGTCTACTTTCCAAGAAAAAAAAAGCCATCCTGTAAAATACAAATAGCATGTCATGTTTTTCTTAACACACAATAAAATTTTTATTTGTGGTGTATGAGTATATAAAGATCACCTTAAACATTTATTTATTTAAAGGCTTTGTGTGTGTGTGTGTGTGTGTGTGTGTGTGTGTGTGTGTGTGTGTGTGTGGTGTTGGGGATTGAACCCAGGGTCTTGTTCCTGCTAGGTGAGTGCTCTACCACTAAACTACATCTCCAGCTATTTATTTAGTTTTATGCGCACCAGTGTTTACCTGTAGTGCCCTATGTGCCTGCAGTACCTGTGGAACCCAGAAGAGGGGGTCAGATCCCCTGGAACTGGAGTTAGAAATGGTCATGAGCTGCCATGTGGGTGTTGAGAACCAATCCCAGGTCCTCTGTAAGAGCAGCCAGTGCTCTAAACTGCTGAGCCATCCCTTCATTCCTTAAAGTTTATTTTTGGTAATATCCTTGTCATTTAATTAGGGTTCTGGCTGTCTTTACCACCAATGTTACTAAATCAAAGAATTTGTCTTCTGTTAGTGTCTTGTTGTTAAATTTTTCATATAATTACCTCCAGAGTCCTTCAAATGGGAATTCCATCTTTCTAAGTTTGGAATCATTGACACCTAACACTGATGTTTCTTTGTAGTTTAAAACATTTTTAACTGAGGGATTCTTTCTTCAGGCCAACCTCATAGCAAGTTTCTGGAATACATTTTATTATTTTTTTGTAATGAAATGTATAAATATTTCAGACTAAATATTTTCACAGGTTCTTTGTACTTCCATGCAGAGTGCATTTCTTTGAAAAAATATTTTTACAAGGAAAAATTAATCAAACAAGTTGTTTTGGTTCGTTTGAGCATTTGCTAAATTTATATGCTACAGAATCTCGGGCCTTTCAACTTCATTACCTCCCATTCAGAATATAAATCTATCCAATTAAAAATGGGAACTGCATCAAAAGAGTCTCATGACAAGTGAAAATATCACAAATCTCAATTATAGTGTTTGTAAAGTTAAGTCTTCTATACTCTTTGAGGTCTCCCAGTTTATTTCTCCTCCTCTTCTTAGTTTTTTTTTTTTTCTTGAAGAAACTGTACATTTCCCATTGCAGCTTCATTGTCTAACCATCATTAACAACTCTGACAGTTGAAGTTTCATGTTGCTCCTTTTGTTGAATTTTCACTAAGGGTTTCCAACCAGATCTGAAAAAAAACAAAAGCAGGTTTTAGAGGTCTTGTTTCAAAGAGCTTCAAAAGCATTGTGGGACACTGAGGTGGGGCTTCCAGATCACACCCTCAAAGGCCCAAACATTTCAGACACTTGATTGGTATCAAGTATATGGGCATCACTGATATCTGCTGCGTTGCTGAATTTTTTATTATTTAGTATCGGAGTCTTTGAAAATACCTTATATTTGGAACAATCATTATAGAATTCCGTATGGAGACTTCTTTGGAAATTAAAATCACAAGACTCTATACCCAAAGGGCTCTAAGGAAACACTTTGTAGAGATATGTGAGTATCTGTTGACAGTCCAGGTGCCAGCCAGCAATGAAGATGAAGCTGTGGTGATAGACACACAGTGAAGTTTTATTCAGTCATAAAGAATAACGAAATCATGTCCTTTGCTGGAAAGTGGGTGCTACTGGAGAGATCCTTAAATAGATAATTAAAACGTTTAAAACAGGAGCAAAATGAAAACTACTGTGTGTGTGATTTAGTTTGCCGACCCCAGAATTCCTTACAGATATATAAAATCTCTCTCTCTCTCTCTCTCTCTCTCTCTCTCTCTCTCTCTCTCTCTCTCTCTCACACACACACACACACACACACACACACACACACACCATGAAACCAGAAAGACAGGATGTGGGGAAGAGACCAGCAAGAAGGAGAAAGGGAAGGAGAGAGGACTAAAGGGAAGGAACATGGTCCAATCATGGTATACTTTGACAACATTGTCTTTATTTACCCAATACTACATACCACAAATGCCAATATAAAAGGAAACAGCAGATTCCTTGGGTATAAATATCAATTATATATCATAACCAGTGACTAAGATAAGAATTTCAAATTTAGTAAGAATATCATCTTAGATTGGTGTCTGTTTCCTTAAGATTTGTACTTTTACCATAAAGTATTTTCAGTTTTAGAGTTAAACTTTTGCTAAATTTATCATAATATTCACAACATTCTGACTGGCAGCAAAGTGAATTTTCAAATAAAGGGGCTCTAAATGAACAGTTGTAGTGTTATGGAATTGTTTAATTTTTCCTCTGAGCAACCAAGAACATTAGTCAGAAGCAGGGTCACACAGGAGAAAGTCATTAAGACAGTTCACTGCTGTTTCTTCAACACATGAGTAGTGTTCATGCAGACCCGTCCTTTGATTTGGACGGAAAGTCACACTCTGTAAAGAGACACACAGACTCATCCTGCACAGCCTGTTGTGACAGCTTGCATCCTCAGGAATAGCCTTGGATAGCATCCAGACCCTTCTTCAGCAGATTTGTGTCAACTGTCACTTCTTGTGTATTGTCAGGAATAATAATGAGACCCCCAATACTGAACAGTATGCAAATAGTTTGTGCTTGTCATCAAAACTGACAAGCACTTGTTTTAACGTTCAGAAGTAGTTATGAGGAAATAAAAGTTGTTACTGAGATTGACCAGCCAGAAGGCACCATCCTCCCCTTAAGGTATTTGTTTGGGGTCAAACACTGGAAATCCCTTTGTTGTATTAATTCTTCATTGTAAGACTTTAACAGGAAGTTTTTAATGTGGTTCCTTTGCGCGTGCGCGCGCGCGCGCGCGTGTGTGTGTGTGTGTGTGTGTGTGTGTGTGTGTGTGTGTGTGAGTGTGAGTGTGTGTGTGTGCATGCTTACTTTGTGAATGTATGCATGTGTTCGTGTTATCTCCTCCTATGCTGTTCCTTTTTGAATGATGGGAGCTATCATGGCCAAGTGGCTTGATCACAGCTGTCAGATGCTTTCTGTGGTACCCAGTTGGACAGTCATCAAGATGCCAGCAGTAAGGGAGCTGCCCCTCACCTCTTCATGGTTCCTTAATACAGCAAATGTCAAGATAAGAATTTATTATAAAGTGGAAAACTCGAATGAAATGCAAAGAACTGGAAGATCACAGGAAGGTTGTCTTAGGGTTTTATTGCTGTGAAGAGCACCATGACCATGGCAACTCTTATAAGGAAAGCATTTAATTGGGGGGTGGCTTATAGTTTTAGTACATCATCAATCATGACAAGACATGGCAACATGCAGGCAGACTTGGTGCTGGAAAAGGAGCTGAGAGTTCTACATCTTGATACACAGGCAGCAGAAGGAGTCTGTGAGCCACACTGGGTGTAGCTTGGGTATAGGAGACCTTAAAAGCTCACCCCTACAGTGACACACTTCCTCCAACAAGGCCACACCTCCTAACAGTGCTATTCCCTATTGGTCAAGCATTCATATACATGGGTCTATGGGTGTCATACCTATTCAAATCACCACAAAGGCATAAATTGAGATGGACATGCATTCTGATAATTTGCCTTCCTCTACCTCTTCCTCCATTGTAGATCTGGCTGGCTTAGAAATTGTACAGGATTGTTTTGGCTATATGGGTTTTTTGTTTATTTTTCCATAAGTTGAGTATTGTTCTTTCAAGGTCTGTGAAGAACTGTGCTGGGATTTTGATGGGGATTTCATTGAATCTGTAGATTACTTTTAGTAGGATTGCCAATTTTACTATATTGACCCTACCACCCAAGAGCATGGGAGATCTTTCCATTTTCTGTTATTTTCTTTAATTTCTTTTTAAAGATTTAAAGTTCCTGTCATATAGGTCTTTCACTTTTTTGGTTAGAGTTATCCCAAGATATTTTATGTTGTTTGTGGGAATTGTGAAGGGTGATGTTTCTCTGACTTCTTTCTCCGCCCATTTGTCATCTGTATATAGTAGGGCTACTGATTTTTTTTTTTGAGTTAATCTTGTATCCTGCCACATTACTGAAGGTGTTTATCAGCTGTAGGAGTTCCCTGGTAGAATTTTTCGGGTCACTTATGTAAACTATCATATCACCTGCAAATAGTGAAAATTTGATTTCTTCCTTTCCAATTTGTATTGATCTCCTTTTGTTGTCTTATTGCTCTAGCTAGAACTTCAAGTACTGTATTGAATAGATATGGAAAGAGTGGAAAGCCTTGTCTTGTTCCTGATTTTAGAGGAATCACTTTGAGCTTCTTTCCATTTAGTTCGATGTTGGCCATTGGCTTGCTGTATTTTGCCTTTATTATGTTTAGGTATGTCTCTTATATCCCAAATCTCTCCAAGACCTTTATCATGAAGGAGTGTTGGATTTTGTCAGAGGCTTTTTCAGTGTCTAATGAGATGATCATGTGGGTTTTTTCCCCTTTTTGTTTATATGGTGGATTGTATCGACAGATTTCCGTATGTTGAAACATCCCTACAAGTTTGGGGTGAAGCCTACTTGATCATGGTGGATGATATTTCTGATGTGTTCTTGGATTCAGTTTGCCAATATTTTATTGAGTATTTTTGTATGAATGTTCATGAGAGAGATTGGTTTATGATTCTCTTTCTTAATTGAGTCTTTGTGTGGTTTGGGTACTAGGGTAACAATAGGAGGACAGGATGGAGAAGGAACTGGGATTTGTATGTGATTTTAAATATAATATAAATTAGATTTAAAAAAGATGAAGTGAACAATATCTGAAGAATGGCACCCAAGGATGACATCTGGCCTCCACACACATGTGCTGTTCACCTATACACATATGGAACCAGAGGAACACATATCAAACACACACTAGAGAAATGAGAGAGAGAGAGAGAGAGAGAGAGAGAGAGAGAGAGAGAGAGAGAGAGAGAGAGAGAGAGAGAGAGAGAGAGAGAGATGGCAGCTGAGACACAGAGATTCTGGAATGCTTGGAGTCACCCAATTCCTTAAGTATTGTTTAGGAAGGACCTTACTTCTTCTCATCTTACCTTGCTTTTATGAAACACAACACGTGTTTCTGTTCCTTGAAGATGTTTTGTGTTGAGTTATGCCTTCACAATGAAGAATCAATGCAATAAATCAGCTTTGGAATCTGGTTCCATGTTGCTAACATTCACAGTGGCAGTTTCTGTGGGCTCGACAGGTGGTGGGCTTCCAGAAATCATATGATAAAGAAAATAATGGCTCAGGCCAAAGATTAAAAACTATAACTCTCAGATTTCTCAGAGTCCCAGGTCAAGTTGACACTGTGTTGTTCTAGCCTTGACTCATGCGGTTCTGTGCTCAAGAAGAGCCTGTTGGTGTCACTTCTGTCATTTCTTCAGTTGTTCTAAGCTCCTCAGACCTTCTGGGAGTGAGTGAAGCTATCACCATTAGGCTGTCTCAGAGCCCTCAGAAAACAGCCTCCTCCTTTCATCAATCTCAAATGAGCCTCCAGCTGTGAGGACTCTCAGACGAGACGTCATCAGAAATTACCTTTTCACAGCCACACTTTTAAACAGGAGAGAGAAAGAGAGAGAGAGAGGGAGAAAGAGAGGAGAGGAGAGAGAGAGAGAGAGAGAGAGAGAGAGAGAGAGAGAGAGAGAGAGAGAGAAACACTCTTCTCTCCTTGGTCTTCATTCCACACTTAGTTCTTATAGGGAACTCTTTAAATAAAGTAAACAAGTTCCACACCCCCACCAGGGTCCTTCAAACCCCCCTCAGGACTGAGCATGCCACATCTGGCTACAAGATTCCATATTCTTCGCAGCAACCTGGTGGGCTTGGGAAAACCTCACACAGGTTCCCATGCCCCACAGCCCCAGATTGTGGGATTTGTTGGTTACAGAGAGCCTTCAGAGAATCTTGAGTTTTAGTCTCGGCCAACAGACTCAAATGTCTGACCCTGAAGATGAGTCATTTGGACATCACCTACTGGAGGAAGACTCTGGGGCAAACATAGGAACCTCTGAAATCCCAATGCTGCTTGTAAGTTGTGTTTCCCAGATCAAATAAACAAGTCCAAGAAACAGTTATCCAGACCCCAGAGAAAAATATTATGTGGCCCAGATGCCTTTGTGGCTGGTGAGTGGCTAAATTAGGTTCTTGTTTTGTCTGAGGGCATTTGGGTCTACATAAAAAATTATATACTAGAAGATCTGGTGTCTTCAGTCTCTCCAATTATGAAAACTACTAGTCTCATAGAGCATCAGCTGCAAAGTATAAACATAAATTAAAATCCAATTTACCAATAAAAACATGTTGCTTACATATTTCGGAAACACTGGGGGCATCAAGCCAAAGTGTAGCAACGGCCTAAGCAGCTGTTCAGTTACGCTTCTAGAATCTCACAATCATGGCTTACTCTGGAAACCGGAACCTGGAAGACCTTTATGGTTCTGGGGAAAGCTACATGTGACTTGAGACATTTTGGTTCATTATTCAAACTCATCATTCATTAAAAGAAGAAACAAACAAAAATCCCCAGATAAAACAGAAAAAAAGCAAACCCATTCCTCTGAGTTCCAGTTTCTTTTGAGTGTTCTTCAGAACACTTAACGGGTTTGGGTATTCCCTCCCCTCCTTCTGTGAAGTTCTGAATGACATTGTCTGGAAATACCCTTCTCAGCTCCCATTTCTGCTATTTTTATCTTCTCAGCCATGCCCAGGAGTGCAGGGCCATCTTCATCTGACTACACCTGTGCCATTCACACAAGAATAACCCAAGAAAGGCAAATTTGCTCTCTTCTCCTTCCCTTCTTACATTGCTGGAGTTGTCTCCCGGCTTAAGCCATTTGCTGTGCCCCATTCACCAACTTTCTGGTGTCCCCCACTTTTCTTTCACTTGCTGAGATGGTTATATTGTCAGCTTGAGAGCATCTGGAACCATTTAGGAGATTCTCGTCTGGACATGTATGGGGGGGTTTATCTGGATAGGATAATTGAGATAGGAAGACCACACTAAAAGTAGGTGGTTCCATTGAATGGGCTGGAGTCCTGGACTGCATAGAAAGGGGGAAAGGACTTAAAGCATCAACACTCAACTCTCTCTGCTTCCTGACTGCAGAGGCAATGCAACCAGCTAGCTCATACTCCTGCCCCATCCTTTCTCTGCCACAACTGTACCCTCTAAACTTCAAGCCAAATATAAACAAGTCCACTCCCTTAGGTTGTTTTTGCCTGGTACTTTGTCATAGCAGTGAGAAGTAAGTTAAGCTATTGGCTTAGTTTTCTTCAACGCCTTTCAAACACTCATTCGATGTTCTATGATCTTAGCAACTATAGCGAGAGAGGGAGTTTTGTGCTGATGTCAAAGAAAAGAGATTAGGGATAGAAACAGCAACAATCGCTTTGCGTCCACCCTAAGCCCCCCCCCCATGAACCTTGCGTCCTCATTCTACAATGACAGAGTCAAGTGAGATGAGTGAAGGTTTTTTTTCTCTACCTAGGATTTAATAATTCTGTGCTTTCTCCCTTTGTTTTTTAATATAATCTGTATTTATTTTAAGGGAGGCACTGGAAAGATTTCTTTGGGTTTTGTTTCCTCTTAGACTGTAAATTCTCCATGCTGAGAATTCTGGTCATGTAGGAGCCAAATATAAACAATAGCAGTCCTTCCTGCTTTGGTAGGGCCATTTAGACTTCTGTATGCTGTTTGTTAAGCACATCACACATGTAAACTATACCCCGAAACTTTAAAGCTTGCAAACTCATTTCACTTCCCTTCTTTTTTTTTTTTTTTTTTTTTTTTTTGGAGGGGGGTGTTTTTGAGACAGGGTTTCCTCTGTGTATCCCTGGCTGTCCTAGAACTCTCTCTGTAGAACAGGATAGCCTCAAACGCACAGGAATCAGCCTGCTTCTGCCTCTCTGAGTACAGGGATTGAAAGCGTGTGCCACCACTGCCTGGCTCACTTTAATTTCTCTGAGAAAAACAGGATCAGTAGAGTGAATAAGAGAATCACTGCAAAGTTTTTCCGTGGCTGTCAATCAATACTGTGTTCTATCAGCCAAAAGAAGAAAGGGTTGGTTTTAGTTCATGGTTGCAAAGATATTGGTGATCAGCTAGCTCCATTGCTTTTGGGCCTGTAGCAAGTCAGAATTACATGGCAGGGACAGTGGAATAGAGTGAAGTGACATACTTCATTGTAGCTTGTTACACAAGAAAGAGAAGAGGAGGCCAGGTTTCCATATCTTTTCCAAGGGCATGACTTCCAAAACCTAACTGCCTCCCACCAGGCCTCACCTCCCAGTTTTATCTCAGCTCTTGGTAGCACCACAGTCTTGGAACCAAGCCTTCCACACATGCCTCTGTATATACTTCAGATAAAATATCACCCATGCACTGTCCCAGACTGCACAGCTGGCCATTGAGAGATAAGCATAGGCAAACTAGTATAATGATAACTTTTTTCCGCCAGCCTCCTGAGTTCCTCCACCAGTTTAAGTCCCCAAATAACACACAGAGTCTATATTTGTTACAATGCTACTGGACAATGACTAGGATTTCTTATTTGCTAGCTCAGCCTTAATTATTAACCATAACTACTAGTCTCTATATTTTTACAAGGACTTATCTTACCGAGGATGCCAGCTTTATGCATCCTCTCTTCCTGGTGATCACATGGCAACTCTTCTCTACTACATTTCCCAGAATCCTCCTCCTCTCCTGGTCCCGCCTAATTTGCTTCTCTATTGGCCAACAATGCTTTATTTATCAACCAAAAAGACAAACATATACACAGAAGAACTTCCCTCATTCTTTCCAAGTTCTGTGGTGAAGATGGCCACTTAGGGACCACACTTCTTGCTGGTGTTTCTTGCATCATTGAAGAAGTCTCATTGTGAGGCCAGCTCTTCATCTGCAGACTCCATGACACTACTGTTGGAACTAAAATCCTCGTATGCACCACAGCCCCCTCAATTACATTAATGGAACTAAGACCCATGCAGCAACATCTTCTGAACAGGAATGACATCACAGTTTCCTTGGTTGTCAACTAGATCAGATTAAGACACTCCTTGGGCATCAGTGAGACCACCTTTGGGTATGTCTGCAAGGGATTTTTCCAAGAGGCTTAACAAAGGAGAAATACCAAATATACCCTTGACTATGGGCAGTACTATTCAGGACCTGGGGTGCCACACTGGATAGAAAGAGAAAAAGGAGACAATAATCTGAACATCCACATTCCTCTCTTCCTGCTTCCTGACCCCTGAGATGTGAGCAAGTTCCTTCCACAGGGCTCTACTTGTGGTACCATCTTTCCTTTTCATGATGGATGTACCCTGAGCCAGGAGCTAAAATAAGACCTCCTTACCTTAAATTGTGTTTTTTTTTCAGATATTGGTCAAAACAATGAGAATAGTAACTAACTAAATGTAACCACTCACAGGCCAAGCCTTGTGTCCCAAGGTTAGTCTTGCTCTGCCGCTATTTCTGGACATGGAAAACCTTGACCTCAATGTATCTACTAGGGTGACACTGACTTTTGGAGGGTCTTTTCTGATCAAAGTGAAAATCTCTATAATCACCCAATTATTTGCCACAAACCCAGCCAGCATTGTTGCCAAGTAAGTTAGAGCCCTTGGACATTGAAGGACACAATGTCATCAAGAGCAGAGCTACAACTATGCCGCTATGAAGGGAGAGTGTTCCTCCTGAATGTGGAACCTAAAGCTGTCCTCTGGCCTCAATTCACAGGCATACACACACACACATGAGAAGAAGTACTGTGGAGGTTTGAATGAAAATGGTATCCATAAGCTCATAGGATCTATGATATGTGGATTTAAAAGGATTATGATATGTGGCCTTGGTGGAATAGGTGTGACCTTATTGGAAGAAGTGTGCCACTGGGGTGGACTTTGAGGTTTCAAAAGTTCATGCCACCACGTGAAGGGATGCACTCTTGGCCTGGAAATATGGGGAAGGGCCTAGGCCCGGCCCAGCATGATGTGGTGGACTTTGGGGAGCCCCTGATGAGGGCCCTACCCTGCCTGGGGAGTGGAGGGTGGATGTGGTGGGGGGTAGGTTGGGGGTGGGGGAGGAGAGGTAGGGGTAAGGGGAGGGAGAGGGAGAAGGGATTGACATGTGAAACAAGCTGGTTCCTAATTTGAACTAATAAGAAAAAAAAAGTTCAAGCCAGACCCAATATCTCCCTAATCTGTTGCCTGAAGATCCATATGTAGAACTCGGAGCTCACGCAGCAATATGTCTTCCTGTGTGCCTCTATGCTTCCTGCCATGATAATTGATTAAACTTCTGAACTGTAAACAAGTCCCAATTAAATGTGTTCTTTATAAGAGTTGCCATGGCCATGGTGTCTCTTCACAGCAATAGAAACTCTTCACACTATCAGGGACAGGCACACACAGACAGGCACGCACACTCATATGCATATACATATGTACACACATAAAAATTAAGGAAATACTATTTTTATTTCATGAGTTGGTCCTAAGAATGAACAAGAAATGAGCAAATGTTCAGTTCTCAATAAGTAGCTGTTTGTAAGCTCACGGTTGTAGTGAGAGATCCAACTATGCACCTGTGGCGCTGACCACGCCTGTTTGGGCGTGGTCACAGGTGCGTACATGAGGTGTGGGATTTGGTCTGGGGTCCGGGACAGGCTTGCTCTCTCTTGGTTCTGGTCAGGTCATGAGAGCAACAGGGTGTTGATTCTTGGAGATGGAACTTGTGGGTTATCTGTTTCTCATGTAAGTGACTTCTCCCCGAATAAAATTAACCTATATTATCCTAGCCCCATGTATCTTAATCTGTACATCCACACACTGTGGCTTCCTCTCACACATGCAAACACTCCTCAGTCAATACAAGTACTCAGGGCTGCTGTGGGGCTGGGACGTCTCATAGGAATCTCACAGGTCTCTCCTCTCTGGATCACCAGACCAGGAAAGCTTAACCTCCTGGACTCCTGCAGACCAAAGATTGGCTTTCCTGAAGCAGGACCAAATGGGGGAAATGTCTCAGGCAGAGACTTTGGTTGGAAGCATCAGTTTCTAGTACTTGTGGTGCCAACCCTGGCTGGCAGGATGCTCTTTTCCAGGAGGGGAACTCCCTCCACGATGGCTTAAGGCAGGAGTCCAGACTTTACCCTGTCTCTTTCCAGAAAACAAGAACCTCTCAGTTTGTGTTTACGAGAAGAGCAAGCGTGGGTTTCACTCCAGCTGGAGGTGAAGAGAATGTCACCCTCAGCAACTCGGGTCCTTGTTGAGGGTGTGGAGCCGTTTGGCGTGTGAGTATGTGTTGTATGTGGGGGGGCGCCAGTGAGGAGCCACTCTGGAATGATGGCCTCAGAGCTGGGGTTTGCCTTTCGCACTGGTACACTGTGTATGTTGTGCATAGGGCTTGGAGGATGAGCCAGGAAAAATTCCCAGTGGAGACAGCAGGGCAGCTCCTACTGGCTCAGTCTGGGGGAGGCACCCCTTCAAGGGCCTTGCAGGAGCTGCTGTTGACAGGTTGCTGGGGTGCTCTCAGTTCAGGCTGCCCAGTGGAGAACAGGAAGGAGCACATAGGAAGGGAAGAGGGAAGGCCTTGCTACCACTGGGTAGGACACACCTGCAGTTCTAAGCGCCATGGTGAGTGGGTGTACATTGTGTTCTGACCCACTAGGACTCACTGGCAGGCTTCTTGCTTCTGCACTAGACCGTGGCTCCCAGCATCAATTTTTAGCCATCCCTTGTGATTCTATCCCAATAGAATACGGTTGAGAAACCTGATTATGAACAGTGAGGCTGAAGCCGCTGGTGGTCTTCAGGCTTGGAAAGCTGGATGAAGGAAGAAATCAATGACACATTAAGTTGAAATGGAAGTACACACACTTATAGTGATATAGTATTTATGATTTATTAAAAATTGGCTCAGGATTCAGAAAAGCAAAGTCAGCCTCAAGCTGTAAAGATCAGGCAGTGGTGACACACACCTTTCATTCCAGCAGCCAGAAGGTAGGAGGTGGTGGTGGTGCACACCTTTAATCCCAGGACTCAGGATTAAGAGCTAGAGGGATCTTTCTGAGTCCAAGGCCACCCAGATCTACACAAGAGAGAATCAGTCTAAAAGAGAATTATAGCTCACACCTTTAATTCCAACATTAGAGAAGTAGGTAAGACAGAAGCAAGGTCTCAGAGAGGCGTTTTATTCTCCAGCCACACTGAGGAGAGGCAGCAGTTTGAGACTCATGTGTGGATCAGCCCTTTCAGCCTGAGGTAGAGGTAAGAAGCTAGTGGCCAGCTGCTTTGCTTTTCTGATCTTCAGCTTTTAGCTTGAATCTGAGTATTAGTCTCTGGGTCATTTATTTATTTGTGTTACACATCCTTGGACAAAGCCAGCGAGGCTAGCATGGAATGTTAAAACAGATGGTGTGGGCTGTCTATCATCCTACCTACTCACTATCATTTGCATAGTATGTATCTATCATATATCTGTCTGCCTATCATTTATCAATCTATTGCCTATTTGTCTATTATCCATCTGTCATATACTTGTCATCAGTCTACTGTCATATATCTACCTATATCATTTATCTATTATCTATCAAATCTATCTCCCAAATATCTGCCTACCTTCTACCGTTTATCTATTACAAATCTACTACCATCTGCCTACTCTTTATCAATTATCTATCTGCCTACATATTATCATTTATGTATCATATTTATTGTCTATATGCCTACTATCAAGATCTATTTATTACTTGATTATCATCTACCATCTATTATCTACTTATCATTGATCCACTCTATCATCTATCTATTCTCTTTCCCTTCCTTCTCTACATTCCGCCTTCGGGACATTCAGGGACTGGAGCGTATCTTTGTCCCCAATTCTTTACCTCCCAACTCACTGGAGCTTCATCCAGTTTTTCTGGGCCAAATTGAATCTCAAAAGCAAATAGGCCTCGTTGTCCTCTTCAGCCACCAATATGCTCCACCACACTCCATGTGATGGAAAGAGGCCACTGAAAACTCATTCCCACACAACAGCGTTCATGCTCTCAGGAGCACCCTCAGATGAGTGGGGTTCCCCTGGGCTGCCATAGCTCCAGCTCGACTCTGACTGCTTGGCAGGCTCTCCCTCAGCACCTCCCCCTCCCCCTGTTGGCTGAGTTACCACCCTTGTCTTGGCTCCTGCAGCTCCATTCCTGGCGGGCTGCACTAAGCCCACATAATATTTTACGCAGATTCGTAAGAACCCCGATACAAAGCTCAACAGGGAGGCACTGCTTCATTTCCTTGTGGGGGAATTAATCATTTTATAACTCTAAGAAGCCAGTCCAACTGGAGGGTCCTTGAGCTCAAAAGAAACATTACCAGCCTCACTCCAAAAGCAACAGATTTCCCATTCCTCTGCCCTGCCCTGGCCCCCCAAAGTGCCGTCTCCTTTGGAAATTCCCACTAGTCTCATTTAGAACTCTGCTTACACAAGCTGCCTGGGAATTTCTCCCAGAAAGCCCCCGTCTCCCCTGCCCTGTGGGGCCCAATTCCCACAGACCCTTGGGTGGTTTCTGTTGTTGTCTCCATCAACAGTGCGATAAACTTATTGTGGCTGCTGGGCTTCTCCAAAGAGCTGTGGGAACCATTGGGGAATTACTTTGATTTTTTTTCTAAACAAAATTCTGTTTCTCCTCTTGTTAAATGGCTGTTCCCAGAGTAGTTTCTGGGCATGGTGGAATTAAAGAGAAAGATGAGATCCCGGCTCTAAAATCAATGAAGGCACCAGGCTCTGGCTTTTCAATCAGTCAACTTTTCAAGTTCAGTCAACAGTGCCTTTATCTGCCCCTGATGCCTAATGAATAAGGAAGGTCTTCCCCACTTTATTTTTTTTCTTACAACTAAAGTGAATATCTAAGCACTAGGCTATGTGTGTTTTGCACATAAATACAATCTCCATGCATATGCTGCTCTGGGAAAATGGACTAGAATTTCCCTGTCCTTATTTTCTTTAAGCAAGACTCATAGACTTTAGCATCCTAGCGTCTCAAACTTTTCAGCAAGTTACAAGGATCACTCTCTGCAAGCAGTGTGGGTGGTGGTGGTGTTTTATATATTTATTTTCTATCTGTTAAGAGCTGAAGTTAGTTGTCTGTGTTTATAGCTTCAGCTTTGGGAATATAAATTCTGCTTCCATCTCAGTTTCTGGTTGCCTTCATTTGTGTAGAAAAGATTCCTGACTAAGAGCGATAGCAAGCATTGCTCGAATAGGAACCAGTGGGTTTCTCTTCTTGGGTATATGATCATCACTGCGATGTCTCTTTCTAAGTTAGAACGGTGATCACATGGCTCATTCCTGAGACATGGTTAACATACACGTGTGTGCATACACAAACCAGCACAGGAGTCAGAACTCAATAATGAAAAAATGGTCTATGTAGTCAGGGTAGACAGGTCCTACAAACAGTAGCTAGATTACGGGGGTGGGGGGGAGTTGGGCTCCATGGGTTTTATGGGAGAAGATACGCCACTGTTCTTTTTAATTGGACTTTTTCCTCTCACGATAGATTTGATTTTGCAAAAGTCAGGAACTATAATACAGAGAGTTCTTACATAGTCAGAACCCTGTTAGCACCTCCTACTAGTGTGACAAGCTGGTCACCATGAAAGCCTACACTGATAGTGATGACTACAGGCTGCACTTTACTCCTATCTTCCATTTCTGCCCCATCAGTCGTCTTTTTCCATCCCAGTGTCCCCCCCTGCATACCTAACCTTACAAGTTCTGTCACACGTCCTTACTATCTGCCCATGACAGTGATTCAGGCAGCCCTGGTGTTTGATGACGTCATTGATTTGAGGTGTAAAGCTCAGAGACTTTGTAGAATGTCCATCTATTCCCGGTATCTAATTAACTGGGCAAGTTTGGTGGACAGCAAGTGTGTCTACTACCACCGTGCATTGCAGTGGCTGCTGGATCACTTGCTGCTCAGGTTTCTCTAGCAGTTAAGTTGTATTTCTCTCCATTTCCAACGATGGTCTTTTGGAATTGGAATAAGAGCACTTGAGGGTTGTAGTTTTTTGGTTTTTTGTTTTGTTTTGTTTTTTTCTCTTTGACTCTTTGGGGACCTACCACCCAGTTCCCAAATATGGAGATATATTATTTCTCATGAATGCCTATTTCTAGCCAGCTTTCCTTAACTTAAATTATCCTGTCTATCTTTTGCCCCTGGACTTTTACCTTTCTCTATTCTATATACCTCTCTTTACTTCCTAGTGCATCACTGACCGTGTGGCTGATGGCTGGCACCTGGGATCCTCCTCTCCTCCATTTTTTCACTCCCCCATCTCCTCCTTTCTCTCATTTATTCTCTCTGCCCGCCAGCCCTGCCTGTTTCTCTCTCCTGCCTAGCTATTGGCTGTTCAGCTCTTTATTAGACCAAAAGGGTGTTTTAGACAGGCAAAGTAACACAGCTTCACAGAGTTAAACAAATGCAGCATAAAAAGAATGTAACACATCTTTGCATCATTAAACAAATATCCCACAGCATAAACAAATGTAACACATCTTAAAATAATACTCTACAAGAGAGGGGCCTCATAACTCCCCAAGAGGGCAGTAGCTATAAAAAAAACCTAGAGGTTGTTTTTGATTCCTCGAATCATAATATGCATGCAACCATTCATAGATGCTATTGTAAGGAATAGTAGCTGATGGGGGAGGTCCTTCTGTGTATGTTTATCTTATTGGTTGTTAAATAAAGCACTGTTGGCCACTAAGGTAGCAAGATAGGTGGGACTAGGAGTTGAGGAGAATTCTGGGAAATGTAGTAAAGAGAAATCTCCATGTGATCCAGGCAGTAACAGTATGTAAGCAAGAACAAACATGAAATTGCTCTCCTCTTCTTCTCTTTGCAGAGACACTGAGCAGATGCGATGTAGACCCTAAGGGAGTAAGAGGCCCCGACTTTATCTCTGGTAAAATAAGGCCACGTGGAAATACTTACATTATTAGAAATGGGTTAATAATGAAGACTAAGCTAGCAAATAAGAAACCTTAGCCAAAGGCCAACAGTATTTATAACTAATATACCGTACAAGTGTTTATTTGGGGCTCTGAGGCGGCTATGGAACTGGGCAGAAAAACCTCACATTACAAGTAGCTGAGCCTTACAGGGTGGAAAAGAGGAGAAGTTTGAGTTCTCAGCAAACTCTGACTTCAGTTTCCCTGATGGAGTAAAGACTGTTAACTAACTGGCCTAGCAGTGCTGGAGAAAGCTCAGCCTACTGAGTGTTTGCACCCCAGCACACTCAGGAAATGCTGAGTGGGGGGGGCACAGCTGCAACCCAGTGTTAAGACAGTAGCATCAGGAGGATTTGGGGGGCTCACTGGCCAGCCAGTCCAGCCAAATCAATGAGCTGCAGATTCAGTGAGAGAAACTGTCTCAAAAAACAAAACAAAATGATGGAAATGGATTGAGGAGACACCCAATATTGACCTCTTGACCTCCACATGCACACATAAACACACAACACACACAAATAGATCACATAATGCTTACTCAGGGTATCAACTGACAACATCCACTATTCACTCAGTGGCTATGTTCTTGTGCCTCTTCGGTAGCCTGTGAGCCACTGAGTCTCACTCACTGTATGGAGTAAGGAAAGCTCCACAACTATCATCACCCTGTGTTCATCTAAGAACATAGGGAAAGTTCTACAACTATCACTCTGTGTTCATCTAAGAACACGGCAGCAGAATGTTTGATTCAGGCCATGACCACAAAGAGTACTCTGATAGAGCAGGGCTTGGCTCTCCCCAACAGTGTGCACAGCCCAACACCACCCAAAGATGACAAACAGGCTGCTTACAGTGAACATTTCCCCAGCCCATCCTTATTTGCAGAGTCTTAACCTGCCCCTGGGAGCCCAGGGTTCACTCTCTAGTTGTCTTTGGCCGTCATGGATTCTGACTGCTCTACCACAGCTGCCTTCTTCCCTTGCTTCCCTGACTTCTGTAAAGGGATTTGCTTGTCCTGTCTGGACTAGATGCCTGCTATGCGAGCTGGTTTTCAAGGAGCCCAGTTCATTCTGGCTCTGTGAAGATCAACTCCTCTGGGAAATGATGACTATCTACTGTGCCTGCTGCATTCTAACTAGCTATGGGGGCAAGTACACTAAAGACCAGATGATGGAGGGCAATGGGAGTCTCATCTAAGCCTTGTGAGGACAAGGGCGGAGCTGGTCTGCAGAGTGATACCCACAGAGGGAACTTATGAAAGGTATGGGAGAGGCTGGACTGAGAAGAGCTGGAAAGAGCGGGGTCCCCTGGGGAGGACTGAACCAGCATCTTCAAGGATAGATACCACATTCCCTTCCACATTCAGCGTGGGGGCCTCCCCTCCCTAAGGCTTCTCTTGAGTTTTTCTCACAAAGGAATTTGACACCAGGGACACTGGTGCTTCATGTCCTCTGTAGAGTGGTTTAAAATCAATTCTAAATCCATATTCTTTTTAAATTTTATATACGCTTTATTCTGTAAAGACACTTAAATAAATAAGAACACCACACACCAAAATTAACTGGACCCAGAGACTATCCAACTCAACAAACATATATACAGTTTGAGTTGACACAGGAGCCTGTTTTACATTAAGTTTTACACTTTTAGTATCAAATATTTTTATTCACTTATCCACCACTATAGCAAAGAAAAATATATGGCAGAGTTAGAACTAGAAAACCAATTGCCTTCATGTAATCTTTCTTAAGTCATGTCCATTGCCTTCATCCAGTCCTTCCTCGTTTATCCCTTCTTGTTCTCTTCTTCATTTTTATTATGCCTATATGTACATTGGTTTACATGCATACCTATATTATTGATTAGATTCCACATAGGAGAGAGAATATGTGGCTTTTCCCCCTTGAGATTGTGTGACTTCTCTTAATAAGGTTATACATTTAATTCCATCCATTTTGTTACAGATTTTTTACTTCATTTTTCTTTACAGCTGCATAAAATTTACACACATACACATGCACACACACACACACACACACACACACACACACACAGAGAGAGAGAGAGAGAGAGAGAGAGAGAGAGAGAGAGAGAGAGAGATCTTTCCACAGGCTCTTTGTGGGTTTGAGTGTTCAGTCCTCACATGCAACACTGTTTAGGAAGGATCTGGAAACTTTAGGGGTGGGGTCTAGTTGGAATCGGTGAGTCACTGGGGGTGAGGCTGGGGTTTATATAATGCAGTCCTATTCCCAGTGTGCTTTCTGCTTCCTGATCCACACAGCTGAGAGTGAGCAGCCTAAGACTTCTGCCTCAACAACCTCAAGCCACTCCTGTAGCCAAGCCCTCCCGCTGTAATAGACTGTCCCCTCCGACTGTGGACGAGAATAAGCCCTTTCTTCCTTAAGCATAGTCTCACTGGGTGCTTGCTCACAGCCATGTGAAAACTAACTATAAAGCACATGGCAGAGGCAAGACTTGAATTGTTGTCTTTCATTCCGATGCCAAAGTTCTTTCTACAACATTAGTAAACAGCTTTCTGCTCAGTATGCAGTCATAAACTAAAATATGTTCATTCATTTTGAGATAAGATCTCATACCATAGCTCAGGATGACTCTGAATTCATGATCTTCTTGCGTTAGTCTTCCAAGCCCTGGGATTACACCACCACTCCCCAGTGCTAGTCTATTAACTCTGAAGTGATCACAGAATAGAGACCAGGTCAGTCTTCATGAATGAGGAGGGCTGGTCTTTAGGTGTAAGAGAGGGGAGCAGAGTAGGGTGTAGGAAAAACAAAGCAAGGCAGGAAAGTCTCCCCATCAGCAGAAAGTGTCCAGTTAAATAAGTGGAAGACACAGTTCAAGGTGAACACAGAGTTTGCCATTTACAACAGATATTTCTTTCTTGATATTTAGTTTTCACATTAGGAATCTCTTTGCTGGGTTTACCTACATTTTGGGTTAGTTTTTAAGATACAGAACACATTTTTTCCCATTTTGAGACCCAGGCTATGGGAAGGCTCCCTGAGACTTGGTCACTAACAAAAAAGTTCCCAGGATGGGTGAGAACTTGCCATGTTCTCTAAAGCCTTCACTTACAATGAACACCTTGCCACTTCCACTCACACTCTGGCAAAACCAAATGGCAAAGCCAAGATGGAGAGAAGTGAGGTGAAGAAATACACAGTACTCAGACTGGAGAGAGATTGTGGTAAAAGTGGGGAGGGGAGAAGGAAGGGTGAATGACGAAAATATCCACCCAAGTTTGGACACACTGTGGGTGCTGCTGAGGAGGCCACGTATACAGCAAAGGGCTCTCTATCCATAGCTGGAGGGAAACACACATTCTTCCATGGCAGGAAATATAGAATGCCACTAGGCTTTCAGAGAGTCCAGACACAGCATCAAGTGGAACAAGGTGGAAAAGAAAAGCTTTCCCGTAGAGCACAGTGCCTGTCAGGCCATTGCCCACTCCTTGGGGCAAGCAATCAAGGTAAAGGATGTGCATAGAAGCTAATGCTGACAGAATAGTTTATATATATTTTTAAAATTAATTTTGGGACCAGGCCTCATACAGCAGGAGTGGGGGTGTAGAGGGTGGGCTTGAACTCATGACCCTCCTGACTTTACCTTTTAAGTACTGGGATGAGAACTGGGATTAGACTCAATGAGAACACTGTAAGAAGACATCTTGGTCTTGTATCTTGGAAGAATTAAGAAGCCTGAGGAGGAAAACTAGAAGTAGTCATTAGGATAATGAGTCCGTCTGGGGATTATTGAATCAAAGTATAGATGGTCTAATTAGAGGTTCTCAAACTGTGGATCATGACCCCCTTGTGAGGTTGAATGACTCTTTCTCAAGGGTCATCTAAGACCATTAGAAATCACAGATACTAACATTTAGATTGATAACAGTAGCAAAATTAGAGTTATGAAGTAGCAACAAAAATAATTTTATGGTTGGACACCACAACATGAGGAACTGTATTAAAGGTTTGCGGCATTAGGAAGGTTGAGAACCATTGACCTAATGGTTGCATAGCCACACAGAGGACTTAGAACCCTCTTTGTCAACACATACCTTGAGCTCACATAATTTTCATCAAAACGAATCAAGTCACTTAGGAAGTTAGAAACATTATAGAATAGTTTTCAAAGTCTTCAAGCCATGAGGATATATGAATTATATATTTTCTGCATTTAAAACCATTTCTGCATTTCAAAAGTTTATTTCCCTGCTGTTTTGATCAATTTCAAACATGGCAGGCTATGAGATACCCTCCCTGGGCCTTAGAAATACTATAGTGTGACTGGATGCAGGCTTTTTGCCAGCCACAGAAAATGTGGTCACTTCTATAGCCGCTGGTTCAGATGAGGCACAACAAAGACTTTGAAGAGGAAACTTCCAGAACACCAGACACTGTAAGTTCTACTGACACCACTAAGACAAACTAGCATGGACTAGAACACCTTCTGATTAAGATTCCAGACTTAGGACCTTCTTCTGGAGGCTCAGGAGATGCTCTGGGTGTTATTAAAATCAAGAGTCAATTTTATATGTAGTGAGACAGAACATTCAGTGTACTGAGACACTATCAATGGTCTGCACAGGACCCTTATTCACCCCTGCTCAGCATGCCTGCAAGAGACTAAGACGGCAAAATGTGAGTTCAAGATCAGCCTGGGCTACTTAGCAAGACCCTGTCTCAACTAAACTACATGAAAGAATAAAAGCCCTGCTGGGGACCCAGAGTTACACACCCGTGTAATTCAGCACTGGTGAGGCTGAGGCAGAAGGATTGCTGTGAGTCTGAGGCCATCATGAACAACACAGGGAGTTCCGGGATGGGATACATAACAAGACTCTTGTCTCAGAGAATGAAACCAACAAACCACACTTCCCATACATTACCTGCACTGCCTCAGCCCTCTGCCACTAAGGGTTCTTTCAGCTAACGTCTGTAATTCTAGATTGCTCATCTTCTTTTTCCAAGTGGATGCCATCATTTGAAACGCTTGATTAATCCACCTTTGTAAGCAGTGGAGAGTCACATGACTTCACTTCTCCCTCTCATCCTACCACAGTGCTTTCCCAGGGGCCAGTTGCCCTCCACAAAGACATATGCCCACAAGGAGACACTCACATATGTACACACACACACACACACACACACACACACACACACACACACACGTAAACAAACACATTCTCTCTCTCTCTGTTCCTCTCTCTGACTCTCTCTCTGTCTCTCTCTCACACATACACCCACACTCACATGTAAACAAACACATTCTCTCTCTGTCTCTCTTCTCTCTCTCTCTCTCTCACACACACACACACACACACACACACACACACACACACACTCAGAGGACGCTGGCTTACCCAGGTTTTATGCTGTTTTGTAAAGTACAGCCCAGGGTTAGAAATCTTTGAGACATTGGAAGGTGCATGACTACCCCCCTTTTAAATGGGAGGAGGCAGAGTGGGCAGCAGACCTAGGAATCTCACTGTGTGAAAGGCTGTCAGGCTCTGGTAGGCAAAGCATCCTGGCTGTGAATGTTTGTGCGACTTTACTAGAACAAACAGCCAGGGTCCCTAAGGTCGCATGCGAATTCTGGCTGTGAACCTATGTTAACTCTGGCTTGGGCTCTAAGCTATTTTCAGAACCTTTCAGCAACTTACAGGAAGTACCTTCCCTTTTTATTTACATCCAGCATTGTTATTTTAAGTCCTTGTTGCACATGCAAGAGTTTCTTTCCCCGCACCTTTATCAATAGTGTTAATTAAAAAGAAAAGTATGCCTGAGCATCCAGGAAAAGCTGTTTGTGAATCTTTTGCTGATGCTGACCTCATCTCAAGAAAATAGAAAAATCAAACTTTTCAAGTCTGTTTGATTAAGATGCTAGACTGAACGGCTCTTTCTAGCAAAGCTCACAGACTTGGTCAGACGACAGAGTCTCCCTGGGCTCCAGGGTGAGCTGTGGCAAAATCAATAAACAAATAAATAAAGAGCAAAGGCTCCATGGAGAGTGGGGGCTCCCTGGCTCTTTCATGAGTAATGAATGTGGCAACCGCAGAGACTTGGACTGGGCTGCAGTTCTCAAGTCTGCACACTAAGTTTGAAGCAAGGCACGGCCCTGTTGCAGGGACTTTTAGAGTGTGTGGGGTCGGGAATAAATGAGGAGAGGGACCTTGGGCAAAGTAGATGGATTTGGGAAGGCATGTTTGAGAGGGATTGCTGTGGAGGCCACCTTCCCCCATGCCTTCAATCTGTTTGGGTTAAAGTCTGAATACCCCGAAGCTGCTGCACAACAAAACTAAGTGCCCCAGCCCATCTCCAGAGAAAGAAAGAAACTTGTGCTCACAGAGGGTCCACCTGAGGAGGCCATGTGTCTCCTGCTGCTACACGGCCTGGGTGGTCTCAGGATCTTGAAGGCAAATGTGTCTGTCTCTCTTGAGAAATACACATGAAGTGAATGGAACAGAACTTGGCTCTCACACTGGCCTCTCCAGTCCATCTCAATCCTGTGTGTTTGCTTCACTACAGGAGAGCTTTCACAGGGCAGCCCCAACACTCGTGAACCTGAATGCCTGTTTGGAGAGAGGTAGGGGAGAGGAGAGAGGAGACAGACAGAAGGCCTAATAGGAACCGACTACAGAATCATCATGGTGACCATGATCTCTTCCCCTAGTCATAGATAGTTGGGAAGACAGAAGGAACACTTTGTCTCTCGCAAAACAACTGACTGCTGTTTTTTATTTTTTAAAAAAAAAAAGTACAAATGGTTCTGTTTGTCCATTAAAACTACTTTGGGGATACAAATATTAACCTGGGTGAATTATTTTCGTGGTTGTGACAATACACACAGAGCAAAATTAGGGAAGAAAAGGTTGATTTGGGTACAGCCCATCACAGCCGGGAAGCCATGGAAGCATCTGGTCATATTCACCCATGGTCAGGAAGCAGAGAGAGATGGATACTGGCGCTCAGCTCACTTTCTCCTTCAAGGACATTATGTTTGTTTGTTTATTTTGTTGGGAGCAGGCACAGGCATGCCACTGTCATCTCTGAAGGTAGATGATAGCTTGTGGGAGCTTGTCACCCTAAAAAGGGAGCTCCCCCTTTTTAACCATTGGGGTGACAGGGATGGAAATCTAGTTGTCAGGGTTGGTGGCAAGTACCTTTGTCTGGCATCCTGCCAGCTCCTTTCCTTGTCTAGCCCACAGGGCAGCACCACCACATTTAGAATCTTCCCTGCAGAGTGAAACTGACTTTTCTGGAAACAACTTCATAGGCACACCAAAGAGAGATGCTTCCATAGTGTTTCCAAATCCAGTCAAGCGGAGGAGCTCAACCATCAGTCACCCCTGGTTTGCCTGGGGATTGGCTTCCGCTAACATATTCACAGAAACTGGGGACAATGTGACTTACCCTCTTGAGAGAGAATATTTGCTCACCTCTGTAACAGATGTCACAGATACCTAACGAGCAGGTCACCCCTGAACCACACTGTACAGGTGAAACATTTTATGTCCGAGGAAGATGTTGAAAATCCGATCAAGAACAGAGTCACATGACCCAGGGCAGAAGCCGTTGGAGGCAAGTTTTGGGAGGAAGCTAAAGCTAAAGACAGATTCCTCTAACTTCTCTGGAACCCTGGATTCACTAGGAGTGACCACTCCTTCCCCGAGAGAGAAGGGAAGACTCTTCTCAACTGTGCATTCATGGGGAAGTTTATCACCTACTCAGACGGGAGAGACTCAGAGAGCTAAGAAACAAATAGAGGAGGTGGAAAAGAAACACCCATTGTCACCATTAGGATATTAGAGAAGGCAGATACCTGTTGGAAACAAAATGAAAACCAGGCACAACGTCCTTTCTTTGCCATCTTAAATAATCAGGATGTGAGGGCCGTGAGAGATGGCTCTGTAGTTAAAAGTACTTGCTGAACTTGAGAGTTCCCTAATTTACTCCCTGGCCCTCCTGTCAGATGGCTTATAACCACCTTCTCCAGAGAACCGGCAGCCATGTGTACAGACCCCACATGAGTGCACATACACACATCATAATTACAAATAAATAATTATCTTTAAATGAAGATATTTATTTCCATGCTTTATTCAGGACAGTGTTCTCCCTCACCCTTTGAAGGTGGCAGGACGGAAAATGCACTCACTTGTAAGAAGCCCAAGAAGGGTGTACCTCTCACCAAGCAAGCAGCCCACAGGGAAGGATGTCCTGAGATTCATTTTCTAGCCCAGAACAAACAGTGTCTCCAGAGGCACCTGTAAAAATGTCCTGCACTAAAGGCTTGCCTGGTAGGGGCCAGATGGTTAATATCAGATCTTCTGTCTCTGGGGGCAGAGGTGTGTGTGTGTGTGTGTGTGTGTGTGTGTGTGTGTGTGTATGTGTGCATGTGTGATATTAGTGTGTCTGTGTGTGTCTGTGTGTGTGTGCACGTGTGATATTAGTGTGTCTGTGTCTGTGTGTGTGTGCACATGTGTGTCTGCATGTGTATGTGTGTGTGTGTAGGGGCAAAGGTGACATAGTGTTCCCAATCTTCCCCTTTCTACCTCAAGTTCTCACATATGAAAGGAACCTGTTGCAGAGTGCAATCCTTTGCACACAACAGCCATCATCCTCATTGGAGCAGCTGTGACTTCTTGGAAGATACCTCAGAGACGGGATGGTTGATATTCCCTCACAGAAGGAGAGGTAGGAAAAGCCACCTGGGATTTTGGCTGCTCCCTCCTGCACCTCTCAGCCATTACCTGTAACTCTACCCTAATTGCATGTGACCCCAAGGTCTTGAGGGGTGGTCAAGTGTACATTGAATGAGAGATTAAGTTTCGAGAGAGACTCCATCTAGGCAACTGTGGGGAAGCCATCATCTTATGTATGTTGGGTAAGAGTTTCTGGGGGTGCAGACACTGTGGGGTAACCCCTCACCCACTCTGTGTAAGTAAGATCAGCTCACTCATTGGCTCCCCAAGGTAGACTTTGGTAGACCACACTTGTGTTTGTTGCTGAAGCTCTGTAGGTGTTTGTTTGTGTCTCCCCAGGGAAGTGATTCTCCTAGCAGAGCTCAGAAACCATCAGTGAAGCCTTCCCCAGAGGAAGGCCCTAGCTAGTTTCTTCCAATGAGGTAGTTTGTAGAGATATTCATGGCACTGAGGAGAATTCAGAAACTGGGTCATGTTTTGCCCAGCCCTAAGCTTTTTCCTTTTCTTCTTTCCTTTTTCTTTTACTTTTTCTTTTCTTTTCTTTCTTTCTTTTTTTTTTTTTTTTTTGGTATAGACCAAGTTTAAGTCACAAGTGAGATAAGAGAAGATGTTCTGATGGGAGTGGATATGTTTAGAGTTCCAGGCTTTGCTTTTTTAACTTTATAATGCATATGTAATAAAAATCCCTCACACACCCTAGTTGGAGAAATGCAGGGAAGCAAGTTGCAAAGGTGTGAGAACAAAAACTCAGTTCAGATTTACTTTGTCAACCTGGATCAGACTCTGGGCGGTCTGATGCCAGGTAGTCCACTGTCAGCATATTTAAAACACAGTACAGTTTGGGGAAAAGTTTCCAGGCAACCATCATTCCCATCCCAGGTTTCCAGGCAACCACCATCCCATGCCAGGTTTCCAGGCAACCACCATACTCATCCCAGGTTTCCAGGCAACCATCAATCCAATTCCAGGTGTACAACAAAGCTTAGAGAGTGACTGCTTAGAAACTCCTTTACAAAGTACATGTGACCACAAGGATGGTTCTATAGCTAAAAGGTCTAGAATCTAGTGTGGTTCCTGACTGAGAGAGCATAGAGGTCAGCAGGCTATAAAGTACCTGTAACACTCCCTCTACGGGTGGGTTCTATTAACTGGAAACTAAAGATAAATGTCTGGGGAGGGAGAGTCTGGGATAGACATTCTGGGGGATTTGGGTGAACTCTCTATAGCAAAAGGTGGATGAGGTCTGCCGCCACAGATAGCAAAAAGGTCACGAGGTCATTAAGAATATCTGCTCTCTGTCTTCTGGGTGGGAAACAGGAAATCCCTCCCTAGTTTACTATTCCCATTCCCCTAGTGCTCTGTGGGACTGCATATTACCCACAATTCTTAGAGATTACCCACAATTCTTAAAGAGTACAATACTGATCATCTTTTCAATCTAGCATTGCAAATTATGACTAATACAATGAGTCAATTAAACTAAAAATGACAGCAAAATGTAAGACAATCCCCAAGTTCTCAGAAGTTGAGGATCACACATAAGGACTCACACTGTAAAGGCAAAAGTGCTCAGTATAGCAATTAGAAATAACGACAGACCAAATCTTGTGAGAGGAACAGTTGACTGCAAGGCATGTTTGCTCCCAGCCTCATGCTAAGGAAGAATTAAAGATGTGAGTCCACATATCTGACTTGAGAAGAAGGGACTAAATACCAGGATGTAGAATGAAAGAAGCAATAATGACAACAGCAGATCAGATAATCACAGGGTTGGAGATGGCATAGCAGGTAAAAGTACTGGCTGCTTTTGCAAGGGAATGGAGTTCAGTTCTCAGCACCCACACGATGGTTCACAACTGTCTATAACTCCAGTTCCAGGGGATCCCAAACACTCCTCTGGTCTCTGCAGGTAGCCGCATGATTTTATTATTTGTGCTTACAGCACACCATCACCTTTAACCATGCAGGAAACCAATGACTACAGTCACATGTATATTTCAGCACACTGACTGCAGTGACATGGACATCTGAGCACACTGACTGCAATAACATGGACATCTGAGCACACTGACTGCAATAACATGGACATCTGGGCACACTGCAGTGATATGGACATCTGGGTACACTGACTGCAGTGACATGGACATCTGAGAACACTGACTGCAGTGACACGGACATCTCAGCACACTGTCTGCAGTGACATGGACATCTCAGCACACTGTCTGCAGTGACATGGACATCTCAGCACACTGTCTGCAGTGACATGGACATCTCAGCACACTGACTGCAGTGACATGGACATCTCAGCACACTGTCTGCAGTGACATGGACATCTCAGCACACTGTCTGCAGTGACATGGACATCTCAGCACACTGACTGCAGTGACATGGACATCTCAGCACACTGACTGCAGTGACATGGACATCTCAGCACACTGTCTGCAGTGACATGGACATCTCAGCACACTGACTGCAGTGACATCATTACCTAAGAGCATCTCTGGGAGTCAGATAGAAATTTCTTGATTTGATGAAAACAAACCAAAAGTCATAATACTGCATATTGAATGATAAAGTATTAGAAGTTTGATGTAGAAATATGAAATGAAACCTACATTGTTCACCCTTGCATGGATTATATATCCCTACTCATCCTGGAAAGCCAGGGTTTTTAAAATGTAGAAATAGTATTCTTTGGGAATGGAAAATTGTATGCCTTAAAAATTCAAATTTATTGATGAATAATCTTTTCATATCTGCAGTAATATTTTATTTTAAATATTAAAAGCTATGTGAAAGAACTTTTAGAAGAAAATACGAAGAGACTCCAAAAGTACAACCTATAAAGTATTATTTTTTATGATTTAAAACTTTCATTTACTGGTCCAAACTTTGAAAGACTGAATTTGGTAAAGTCACTAGATATGGAGTCATTTTCAAACTCCAGTTACTACTTCCTCATGAAAGTACCAAATAAATAAAAAATAAATGTAACATATTTGCCCCCTAAATGATAAATATCAACATAGTAAATTAAAGAAAGCCAAAACAAATGGAGGGGACACAACCTTGATGAACTGCAATTCTATTATGACCTGTCTTGACCAATTACAGAAGAGCACACACACACACACACACACACACACACACACACACACACACACACACACACACACACACACACGAGCACAGAATTAGCACAAGGGTAATGAACAGACCACTGGAATATATCAATTGACTATGTAAACAATCACATCAATGCCAGAAGGGACAATGCAATGTGATAGGGGAATGATTGTTCAATAAATAACTCTAGGCTAAAAACGCACAGACACACACACACACACATGTGAATATTGTAACCCCTTTCATCAAAATTTGCACCAATCACAAGTGGCTTCCATTCTAAATATAAAGCAAATATAAAAGGTTTCTCAAATCACCTCGAGGGTGCTAGCCACAAATAAAAGGGGAAGTGTGTGATTGTTTTCACATTGAAAACTCATATTCATCAAAATGCATTATCATTAAAAAGTCATCCACATTGAGGCAAAGACAGCCCAGTGCCTTTAAGAAAGGACACGTGCCTACATGCACACATCTAATTACTCACTACGTCCGTCCGTTGTATCACATAAAGCCATTGTAAGTAAACAGAACAGACAAGACTGTAGAAAGGAACAAAAGACTCAGGGATTTCACAAAGGAAGGTGTTTATTAGCAGGTCTGAAATGAGGTAGCAGGAAACGCTGAACACTGACAAAGGCGAGGAACAGTTGCCATATCCACACACTGCAAACAGAGATCAATTAGCTCTGCGATTTGGAAAAGTGATCTCAGTACTTCCTGAAGTTGAACATAGGTGCATGACGTAAAAATTCTTCTCCTGGGCAGTGGAAAAAAAAAAAAAAAAGTGCCCCAGACTTTACATAGTAGAACACTCCTAGCCGTTCTCCCAGAAATGACTCACACTGGAAAGTAACATTGGGAGCTGAAGAGATGGTTCAACAGTTAAGAGCCTTGTTGCTCCTGCAGAGGACCTGGGTCCCCACGAGTTCATGATCACCTGTAACTTTAACTCTGGAGCCTCTTCTGGCCCCAGTGGGCACTGGCACTCACGAGCCCTGCCCCTACCCCACACATACACATCTCTTTAACAATAATCAAAATAAAGCAGTGTGCATTAAACGTTAGTATATTTCCACGATGGAATACTATAATGTGATGACAAAGGAAAAGACTCTAGAATTTTTTTAAAAATGTGAATTTATATCTCAGAAAAACGACAGTAAACGACAGAAGCCAAACAGGAAGGCGCCGTGCCACCTACCTGTGTTTATGAGTGATGAAATCAAGCAATGTGTTTGAAAGTCAAAAGAGCAATTGCTGTAGGCATGGAGAAAGGGAGGGGGAAAGTCAGAGTGTGCCCCACTTGGATTTCAGCGGTGTTTTCTGCATCTGGACTGAGGTCAGAAGGACTTGTTCATTCTCTCACAGTGTGCTTTACTTCTGCATTTCTTGTGTGTGTGTGTTATATAACCTTAGACTAGTGAGTGATTTATAGTGTGTCCTGAACCCCAGCAAGGATTTTTATTTTTATAGAAGTATTTTTGGCTGGGTTAATTAAAATAAAAGTTGACTGATTTATGTGTTAATTTACAAACGCTTCTTGCGGCTCTTCAAGCTACTAAACCCATTTCTTCCTTTCTGCCAAGGCAGGCTTTTCCACTGCCACCAGCTGCCATTACAAACACCACAGAAGAAGGCGCTTTGGTGCTTAGAAACATTTACATTGCACAGAACTTTTTAATTACCACCCCTCCCCCTTCTGCTGGTTACAGGCATTGTTCATCCCAAGGCTTTCGACTGAGGAGCAGGCCTCAATTGCTGGGGTAGGTAGGAAGGCTGGCAGGTGTTTGGATGCCTGGTGCTACCTAATAGCTGTTGTTTCTGGGTGAGACCGCACGGCAGCAAGGCCACGCTGGAGGACAGGGCATTGGTTCGCTGACCCAAAAACATGCTGGGAAATGAAACCAGCCCCTTCCAGTGGACAGATGTCCTATGATTCCATGGCTCTGAGTTCCCTGGAGTGACAGAGTTCAGGGGCACAGAGTGCAGAATGGTGGTCCCCATGGCTAGGGGACAGAGGAGCAGGAAGTTCTTAATAGTAAAGGACTTCATGTAGCGATAACCAAAGAAGGACTGTAAGTGGACCGCTGAGACCATCAGGCAAGGACGCAGAGTGTTTGAAACCTCCCAGAGCTGAACTATCTAAACTTTTTTTTTGTTTTTCATTTTATTTTTTTGTATACATTTGTTTCACCTGCATGTACGTCTGTGCACCATATGTACACAGTGCCTTCAGAGGCCAGAAAAGGGCACTGGATCCCCTGGAACTAGAGTTGTGAACTGCAATGTGGGTGTTGGGAACCAAATTCAGATCCTCTAGAAGAGTGGCCAGTGCTCTTAAGCTCTGATCCCCATCTCTAGCCACCCAGAGCCACACTCTTCAAACAAACAAACAACACCAAATGGTAAAGTTTATGTAATGTACATTTTGTCACAATGAAAATATTTTTTAAAACCCTAAAGCTCATTCTTGGCACTCTTCTCCCAGCAAGTCCTGGGTCTGGTCATTTTGTTACCAGGTGCCACCGTCCTGTCTGTCCCCATCCCTTCCATCTCAGGAGACATATGCCATGTACACCTCTGGCTAACCTATTGTGACTGCTTGAGGCTGAAATGGCCCCCATAGCCTCACCTTTGGGAAGTTTGGTCCCCAGGTAGTGAAGCTGATTTAGGGAACTGTGGAGCCTTTGGGAGGAAGTGGGTAACCTGGGGACCAGGCCCTGGGAGCATATCATCCCTGGCCTCCTTGCTCTGCCCTCTGCTCCCTCATCAGCCATGAGGTTAGCAGGGCTTCATTACTTTCGCCATGGTGTTCTGCTCAAGTGCACAAGGCCGAACAACCATAGACCAAACTCTCTGCCACTGTGAGTCCATCTTCTTTTCATTTGTTTCCATCAGATATTTTGCCATAGTAGTGTGGAAAATCACCGAACACAATTCTTAAAATCAAAATGGGAAAGATGTTATCAGAAGAATCTAGGAAGGCGTTTCCTTGTTTTGTTGCTTCACAGTAAAGCTATGAATCGGCCCCACAGAGAAGATGTTTGTCCTGACAATTCCTTGAATAACAGACAGAAGGTGAGAAAGTGAAGAAATAATAAGAGTGATCTTACAGCTAGAGCCAAAGGAGGCCACAAGTTCCCCATTTTAGAGAATAAACATGTTTTGAATTTGAAAGGTATCGCATAAAACTGTATACTTCATTGTAAAAAAAAAAAAGATGAAATTCAAGTTAAAAGAGAAAATCAGTATTTTGTTCATCAGTACTGCTTCCCATTGCTGGGTTAATCTGTTAGAATGTAAACTCACTGTGCAACCCTGGCTGTCCTGGAACTCACTGTGTAGCCCTGGTTGTCCTGGAACTCACTGTGCAACCCTGGCTGTCCTGGAACTCACTGTGTAGCCCTGGTTGTCCTGGAACTCACTGTGTAGCCCTAGTTGTCCTGGAACTCACTGTGTAGACCTGGCTGGACTGGAACTCACGGTGCAGACCTGGTTGTTCTGGAACTCACTGTGTAGCCCTGGCTGGCTTAAAACTCACTGTGTAACCCTGGCTGGCTTGAAACTCACTCTGTAGACCTGGCTGGACTGGAACACAGTGAGATCCACCTACCTCTGCTTCCTGAGAACTTGTGTCAAAGGCATGAGCCACCATGCCCAGAGAATATGATCATTATGTTTGCCTTTCTTCTCTCAATTCTGACACAGCCCATACCAGAGTCATTCCAGTTTTACCACATGGTCCTTTCTCCACACAATAGTCTTTCTGACTACAACACCTCCTCATCCTCTGCGTGGGACAGGCCTGAATCACCTTTGAAGCAATTCCATAATCATCTCTCCATGAAGCACTCTACACTACCGTCTGTCCTCTGCACTCACAGTGACCTACTCCCATGGCTTGACTCCTCAGTGGTCCAAGAACTTCAAGGTTCTGTACATTTCAGCTTTTAGACTTAGAGGAGTTCCCTTCCTGGGTATATGCATACAAACACATCCCCTGCCCTAGACCAAGACCTTCTGCAGACTCTCAGAGCCTTCTTGAAGATATAGGTGGGTAAGAATTGAGGAACAGAGCCTCCTAAGACGAAAGTGTCTGCTATTATAGATTTCACTGATAAGATGCAGACACTTCAGGTCCAAAGTCAGGAAAAGATGTATGTTACACCCTTTCTTCTGTGGCTGCGATGAAACTCCAGGACCCAGACAATTTATAGAAGGGTTTCTTGGGCTGTGATTCCAAAGAGATAGGAGGCTACCACCATCATGGAAGGGCAGTGTGGCGATGAGCACACATGGCAGCTGAAGCGGCAAGCTGAGAGCTCACACCCCAAGCAAGCAGTAGGAAACAGGGAGCATGTCCAGCAAGGCCACACCCCCTAAGCACCCCTAACAGCACCACTAACTGGGAATCAAATATTCAAATATCTGAGTTTAGGGTTCTCTCATTCAGACCACCACCAAGGGTTAAGGTCATTACTAACTAAGAAGGCAGTTTTTTGTTTTTTGTTTTTATGATGAACTTGTTCAACCCCACCCCCCAATGTTAAATCCAACTCTCCCATGACGCTACGTGTCCACAGAGCGGAGCTCACTGCAGTACTTACAGGAGTCTCGCTATAATCGATTTACAACAGTTCACTGCTTCAAGGTTGAGAAAGCAATGACTTATTTTTGTATATAAAATAAAAGCAGTATTTTCCTCTAGTGATTTAAAAAAATACAAAAATTTCTGCATAGAAAACGTGTGATAGAAAATCAATTTGGAATTGTTTCCACATACAGTCCTCTTAAGTTATAGCCCTGGAGCCACTTGGGTTGGGATACAGGGAGGAAGGAAAGAGTTTTATGCACACGCACGCTCACACACAGTACACTCTTATGAAAACCAGGCAGTGACAAGTTAACTTGGATGGCTGAGTCCACTAAACAGAATTGCGCCTTGTGTTGGAGAAGCATCAGAGCTGTTGGGCTTGAAGGTTTGCCTTGGCTTGGGTTCCTTGTAATACCACCCACCTCTCCTCAGTAGCAATGTCCTCATGAGGTCACCTAGATGTGGTGGAGTAGATCCTCCTTGAAGGAGAGGGGTAAATAGGTGGTGTCTACTGAAAAGAGATAGCCAGGGCGGAGGACAACGTGTAGCATTTTTACCTATAGCCCAGCCTGAACACCATGGAAAGGTGTTGGCAGCATAGAAATCCCCAGCTCTCTTGGAATCAGGAGCACTTAGTGAGCACCCCAGCATAGAAATCCCTGGCTCTCTCAGAATCAGGAGCACTTGGTGAGCACTCCAGCTCTCTGGGAATCAGGAGCACTTGATGAGCACCCCAGCTCTCTGGGAATCAGGAGCCCTTAGTGAGCACTCCAGCTCTCTGGGAATCAGGAGCACTTGGTGAGCACCCCAGCTCTCTGGGAATCAGGAGCACTTGGTGAGCACCCCAGCTCTCTGGGAATCAGGAGCACTTGGTGAGCACTCCAGCTCTCTGGGAATCAGGAGCACTTGGTGAGCACCCCAGCTCTCTGGGAATCAGGAGCACTTGGTGAGCACCCCAGCTCTCTGGGAATCAGGAGCCCTTAGTGAGCACTCCAGCTCTCTGGGAATCAGGAGCACTTGGTGAGCACCCCAGCTCTCTGGGAATCAGGAGCACTTGGTGAGCACTCCAGCTCTCTGGGAATCAGGAGCACTTGGTGAGCACCCCAGCTCTCTGGGAATCAGGAGCATTTGGTGAGCACCCCAAATCTCTGGGAATCAGGAGCACTTGGTGAGCACTCCAGCTCTCTGGGAATCAGGAGCACTTGGTGAGCACCCCAGCTCTCTGGGAATCAGGAGCACTTGGTGAGCACCCCAGCTCTCTGGGAATCAGGAGCCCTTAGTGAGCACTCCAGCTCTCTGGGAATCAGGAGCACTTGGTGAGCACCCCAGCTCTCTGGGAATCAGGAGCACTTGGTGAGCACTCCAGCTCTCTGGGAATCAGGAGCACTTGGTGAGCACCCCAGCTCTCTGGGAATCAGGAGCACTTGGTGAGCACCCCAAATCTCTGGGAATCAGGAGCACTTGGTGAGCACTCCAGCTCTCCGGGAATCAGGAGCACTTAGTGAGCACTCCAGCAGGCACAGCAAAGCAGATGAAGCTTGGGCTCTGGAAATGCAGAACCGTGTCTGCTTCACTCAGCCTCTGTGATGGTCACAAGAGTCGATGTCCGTAAAGAACTTAAAACAGCTCGCAGCACTACTAGCGATGGTTGTGATGTCTGATGCTATGTAGTGGGATAACTTCACTGATCTGAGCTGCCCTGGAGTGTGAGGAACGAAGGAAGGCACTGACTTCATCAATGGGCTTGAACCTCGTAAGTGTTCAGACTGGCACCCCTAAACCTAAGAAAGGCTGTGACAAAAACAAAACAAATGAACAACAAACAAACAAAAAACCCAATGACTATGGAGCCTACCTCCAAATCCCTTGAAACTTCTGGACCTGTGTCCATTAGCTGTGAGCTGATTTCAGCTCTTGCCCTGTGAGCCCACAAGACCGTCTGTCATGATTACCTGGCCACGTTTGACTTCTGCTTTGGGGCTTCACCCTTGTTTCTCATTGCATCCCCGCGTCCTCCCAATGTTCACTCAATATCTCCATTCCTTATGAAGCAAACTCTACTATGAGAATTTCTTACATGACGGGGTTGTCCTCCTGTCTTATTCAGGGTCTCTGTGTGGCACAAACAGACTTCAGCCACCACACATGGCAACATGTCCTAACTAAGCTCCTGCTTGGCAGGAGGAAGCAGCTAGTGCCTGCCTTCACTCCACCTCTCCTCGGCACTCAGGAAGAGAGGGCAGGCACACAGTGGGGCAGTTTCAATGCCCTTCCTACTTAAAAAAAATGAAATAGAGCTTAAGAGATATTCAACCATACTTTTGTTGTTTTGCTTTGTTTTTTGTTTTGTTTTGTTTTGTTTTCCTTAGGAGGAGAATGTATCTCTTTGAGGCTTTGGGAAAGGTGCCCTTTCACAGATAAAGACAAAAGAAGTGAAGATGGTACCTAATGGGAAAGTTCTGTCAGGGCCAGCACCAGGCATCAGAGGGGCCCTTCATGAAGGAAGGGATGAGGGGCCAGCACGCTCACACTGTAGAATGCCCTTCCATTCTCAGCACTTCTCCATTTCCTCCAGCACGTGAGCTACCATAAAGCCCCTGAAGAATTTCCATTCTTAGCAATGTTGGCAATCAGATGACAACCCGAGTATCAACTTACCACAGGTACCCAGAATGCTGGGTCAGGTGATGTAATTTATTTTAAACACAAAGCTATGTTTGTAACAACAAAAAGAAATCTATCTCTGTCTCTGTCTGTCCGTGTGTCTCTGTCTCTGTCTGTCTCCCCCCATTCTCTCTCTCTCTGTCTCTCTGTCTGTCTGTCTCTCTCTCTCATGCACATGCACACGCACACACACATACACATGCACGCACACCTACAGTTTGCCACACAGGGTGAGGAATAGGATGAGGGTGGGGAACTCTAAGTCGTAATAACCCACAGGCTTGAGTTTCAGGGTCTTTATGGGAACAGAAGACAGCAACCGGAACTGCCCCACATAACAACTGTAGAAGAGCGAAGAGGAGGGGAGGGGCAAATACTGGGTTTCTATTTATTCTGGGCTGAAAAATAATGACGAAAAGATATTTAGGAAGCTGGGAGTAAAATAGTATCTTTACTCGGTAAAGAAACCAGAAAGATACTTGGAACAAACTTCAAATTTGGTGAGACGTTTTCACTGTCTTATGAGGATGCTGACTCTCGCCGCGTGTTAAGGGGGAGAGGATGTATGAGTGTGAAAGGAGCTGAACACATTGTTCCTCTGATTTCTTTCATAGCAAATACTACAAAATCTACAGAGAAATCACTGGGTATGATGGGAAAGACTAAGCGTCTGTAGCACATCTTGCCTGTGAACCTGAAACAATGGCCACACCCCTTTGGGCGTGGCTTCAGGTGTGGAGGAAGCTGAAAAGGGGAAAGCATGAGGCGTAGTCTTTTTCTCTTGGGTTGAGGATCAGATCAGGAGGGCAGAGACAGGCTATGGCGGTTCTTTACTATTATCTGTGTTAAAACACCTATTTATCATTTATCTTGGGTCTAGTGAAATGATTACAGCCACTCCTTCAATTAGTGCCAATGTGGTTGGATTCCCACACCCAGCCCACATGGCTGGCCTAGCAGTCTAGCGGTTAGGATTCAGCTTTCTCACCGCGCGGTCTAGCTGAGTAAAGTACCGCCTGAGCCAGAGTCAACCGCGCCCAGCCTCACTGCATTCTGGTGGTGGTCCGCATGGCTCTTGGCTTGGTACTTCACACTGGCCGCTGAGTTTGCCGCACAGTTTCTGCGTACTAGCCCTGTGCTCTCTTCGTGCTGTGGATTTGCAACACGAAGCAGCCACAAAGCTTCCTGATCTGCAGCGGTTTTTCTTTCCACTTGGATTTGCTCGCCCAGCTGCAAGGTTCCCTGACTGGGAATCAAACCCGGCGCTGTGGTGGTGAGAGCGCCGAACCCTAACCACTAGAGCACTGGGACTGTGTGAGGAGATTTCTGGGAGCTTGTGAGAAAACTCCAAGTAAACAAGATAAAAGCCTTGTACCATTTGTTCCTCCATAACGTGGATGTGTTCTTAGAATGTGATTTCATGCTCCTCCCAGGTATAACAACAGAAGTTGGCTTACTTCAGCTTACTCAGCATCTCAAGGGTTTCTGTCTTCTATTGTGAATGACCACAGCAACTCTTATAAAGGAAAACATTTAGTTGGGGCTGGCTTACAGTTCAGAGGTTTAGTTCATTACTTCATGGCAGGTAGCATGGCAGTGTGCAGGTAGGCAGGGTGCTGGAGAAGGAGCTGATCCACAGGAAACAGAAGGAGACTGTATCACTGGTCCTAGCTTGAGCATATGAGACCACAAAGTCCACCCCCACAGTGACACACCTCCTCCAGCAAGGCCACACCTCCTAATAGTACCATTCTCTATGGGCCAAGCATTCAAACACAGGAGTCTATGGGGGGGGGCATTCCTATTCAAACGGCCACACCCATTATTATTCAGAATGAGGTTCCCAAACATAAGTTGTCCTCCTGACTATAAACAGCCTAAACTCTTGTGACCTGGCCTTGTGACTGTATACAATTTGAACTCAAGCAACATGACCTTGTTTAACTTTCAGAATTCCCTCAAAATATAGATTGTCTGGTTCTCTGAATAAAACTGGCTAGTTAATGAGACTTTAGACTGCCTCATTTTTAGGCCCCACTCTCCCAGGTTCATGTCACTAAATACAATGTCGTCCATAAGTAAAAAGAAACAACTCAGAGTGGGTTGAGGATTTGGCTTAGACTTCAAAACCTTCCCTTCTATGTCTGTGTGGACTCCAAAGTTCCTTAAAGAAAAGTAGTGAGAACCATAGATGGAGCTGGGGAGGCAGGCAGGAGGATGTCCAGTGGGTAAATTGTGTGTGGTAGGAGTGTGTAAGTTCTATTTATATAGGGGGTGGTGACTGGAGTTGACAGCAGTATGAGGCATATGCAAAATTTTAAGTGTTTTGTCCATCTTAAGAGTCATAGAGCCAGTAGTGCTGGCACAGGCCTTTATTCCTCGGGAGGTAGGGGCAAGTGGATCTCTGTGAGTTAGAGGCCAGCCTGGTCTACAGAGTAGGCTACACAGGGAAACCCTGTCTTGAAAAACAAAACAAAACAAAACAAAACAAAAGAATTATGGGACCAGCTAGCATTATCAGCCAAGAAGAGTGTTGGGGCTTGTCAGATGAATCAGAATTACTTTTAATGATAAGAATTTGGAAGAGAATGCTGTGAACATTGTTTAAACGTGCAACAATCCTGAATTACAGTCTGGTGACTCACAGGGCTCTTATTGCACCAGGGTGTGACACCCTTCACGTTTTAGTGCTTAAGGCCTATTGTCTCATAGGGGATTAGGTGTTTATGGATCCAGCCTCAATCCAGTCTATGATCCCCTTTGTAAGTATTGTGCAAAGTCCATCGATTTGCCTCAACTGTTTTTCACGCACATTCTCCGGATTTCTTGTGACTTCAGACTATTGCTTCATCATTGCCTAATACTGTCCATTAAAGACACTATCTTTCACGCAAGCCACTTCTCATGTCCTTACCATCCCCAATTTACCTTCTGAAGGGTTTAGAAAATGCATTGTTTACTTTTCTCACAGCTGTGAAAAAACACCTTACATAAACAACTCAAGAGAGGAAGGCTGTACACAGGTAGAGTGTCATGCAGAGTTCCGGTGGTAAGTCTGTGAGGCAGCTGGTTACATTGTATTTATAGTCAGTGTCTTACTTACTTTTTTTATTGCTTGGACAAATCCCATGACCAAAGAAACTCATAAAAGAAAGCATTTAATTGGGCTTAACAGTTTCAGAGGGTGAGAGTTCATGGTGGAGGAATGCAGACATGGCAGCTCCTCTGGGAGCTCACGTCTCCATGAGCAGGACGCAGAGATCACACTGGGAATGATGAGAGTCTTTTGAAACCCTAAATCCCTTCCTCAGTGACACACTTCCTCCAACAAAGCCACTCCTCCTAATCCCTCTCAAACAGTTCCATCAACCGAGTCCAAATACTCAAACTTATGAGGCTGTTCCCATTCAAACCATCGCAGGCAGGAAGCAGAAAGAAATGTATGATGGTGATCATCTCACTTTCTCCTCTTTCTTGTTGTTACGCAGTCAGTCAGGATAGTGCTGCCCACATTTAGGATAGGTCTTCTGACCTGAATTAACCTACTCTAGAAACTCCCTCACAGAAATGCCCAGAAGCTTGTGTCCCAGGTGATTCTTAGACCCTGTCAAATTGACGAGATCAACCATCAGAGGAAAAGAACCTTTTATTTCTTTGCTGTAGTTTGGCTTCCTGGACTTGGAGCATTACCCCTCTTTGGGACTGAGACCTTATTGTCTCTAGAAAACCTATCATCTGCCCTGATTTTGGGTGCTGGTCTGCTTTCTATGATCTGGTGATAGTTGGTCTTGTTAACTTAATGCTATTTAGAATAACCTCGGAGACACAGCTCTGGGCACGTCTGTGAGGGCATCTCCAGAAAGGGTTAACTCAGGAGGGAGCCCACTCTCGAAGTGAGCACCTTCCAACAGGGACTAGATATAAAGAGGTATAAGGTACTGTGGACCACTGCCGACACCCCCCCACACACACACATTAGACCACCAGCTCTCAATTTTCCCACGGGGACCCCAGGTTTTGAGCAATAGATTGAGACTGATGAGACACCCAGCTTCAGGGCTGAGCAGTTACTGGTTTCTCAGGGTCTGCAGCATGCATCCAGGCACTGCTAGCCTATCTTGCATCTTTCATTTAATCCAATCTAGTACACACCCTTTCATAATATGTATATAGTCTGTCTCTTCTGACCCTCTGGAGATCTCTGCCTAACACACACTCAAACTGCTGGTAGGACTGTTGAGTCCTGTCAATAATAGGACCAATCACAAAGCTACCATGAAGACAGATCTCCTTAGGGGACATAACTTAATGTGTTAGGTATAGGCAAAATTAATAGCATCTCTAAGTATCTGTGTATGGGAAATTATGTTGCCCAGCCAGGCTGTATGAATTTATATGGAATTATTAATTATATATATTTTATAATCATATCATTTTATAATTAATTACATTGACAATTACATATACTTCCATATAATATGGAATTAGGGGAACATCCTGAAGCTGAAGACTGAATATTCAAATTTGTATCATTTATTCAAACCCATGGAGGCTCTAGCCATAGGGCTAGTTCTCCGAGTAAGGGAGCTATGTTTTTAAGGAGCAGACAGGAGCTCCTTTGAGTATTGATTGACATCTGTTACAGCCCTGGAAGTTTGAGTTGAAGCAACAGGAGGGACCCACAGTTAGGTGTCTCCTAGAAGCAGGCCTTGTTCATGTTAGTGTTACAAACGTGGAATAAAGTTCCACAAAGATGTGCTCAGCTAGAAACTCAACAGTCCAGGGAGTCACAGCTGGAAGCATGGGGACTTTTAGTGCCTTTGGGAGAAGGCACTGTAGCCTGGAGTTTGGGACACTGGCAAGACTTCTAGAAGACCAACTTGTAAGGGACAAGAGAGGTCCAGACCCTGCGACAGGGTTTCTTATCACTCTGCTTTACTGAGCTCAGAGTCTCAGCACCCCAGGTTCCTTCTCACTGGCTCCTCATCTCTCCAGATGGGAGGAACACACAGGATAGAATCCATACTTGGAGAAAGACAGAAAAACTTAAATGTTCCCAATCCAGGGCAGCATTCCCTGAGAGGATCTGTCTGAGTGGCCTTTTACCACAGAACACAACAATTGCTTTAAACAGCAACATTTCTATAGGCTGTATTCAAGCCGGGCATAGCAGCTCATGCCTGTAATCCTAGCACACAGAAAGCTTAGGCAGGAGGCCAGCCTGGGATACAAAACAAGACTCGGGCTTTTGAAGAAAGTAATAATGAAAATTAAAAAGTAAATAAATAAAAGGTAACTCATGTAATCTCTTCTCATTTCTCATGTGGCTGTGGCCCATTCAGAAAGGCATAGCAGGAGGCCCAGTCTCTTCTCTGGCCTGAAAAGGGGTAACATTCTTATTTTCTGAATTCCCCTCCACTCTCTGAAAGCTCTTTTGTAATCAGTGTGTCAGACATAAGAGAAAAAGCAAAGAGAAAAATGTTCTGTCTGTTGCGTCACAGTGGAGGGGCATTTGGTTGAGAAGCTGGATGATTCAGGGAACAGGGCTTTGCTCTGTGGCATACAAGCCACCCTGAGACACTTTCGTACTAATGCCTGGGGGCTGGGGGCTGTCTATGGGAACATGAGAATGTCAAGGCATGCTTTCAGTGTTCTGATCATCAGAGTTATGTCATCCAGGCTAGACTCCAAGCTTCTGCCTCCCTGCCCCACAATGACCCCAAGGGCCCTCTTCCAGCAGAAACTCAGATTGTCCCATTTGCTCCCCCGTGACTTCTCCCACACACTGGAGGTCAGAAGTGTCTTATTACAAAGATGACTTTATGATCCAGTGGGCTACCACCCTGCAGAGACTCACGCTGAGATCACCCTCTCAGAAGTCTGTCTGGATGCTAACCCACGGAGTCTCAGAAAACGGAAGGTCGGGGTCTTCCCTGGCACACTGGATCTTAGTTGTTGACAGGATGCCCAGGACAACAGCATTTATCCTGCCTGATAACTTTTTGAGAGAGGTCTTGGGTCTCTAAACACATGCATCTTCCACCCAGCCCAGCAGGTGTTGGAGTTAGGTAGAGATTCTTTTCCTGGGAGTTTGTCTGCCGGGTCCCACTGAAAGAGAAGGAAATGGTGAGTTAGCGAAGTCAGATTCTGACCAGAAGAAATGGATCCTACACCATATGGCACAATTGGCTGCAGGTAGAACAAAATGCAGCATGAGCATGGCTGGGGATTAGCTCAGTCAGAGTGCTAGCTTAGTATGCACGAGGCTCTGGTCTCCATCCTTATTTATAATACAGCACTTATTCTGGAAGTGGAAATGGAAATTGTTAAAAAACAAATAAAAAACAAAAATGAGATCAGCCAAGCTGGGTGCTGGTGGTGCATAACTTTAATCCCAGCACTCGGGAGGCAGAGACGGGCAGATCTCCGTGAGTTCGAGACCAGCCTGGTCTACAGAAAGAGTTCCAAGACAGGCTCCAACGCTACAGAGAAACCCTGTCTTGCAAAACCAAAAACCAACCAAACAAACAAAAAAATTAGATCAGCCTTCCCTCTGTACCCTCAGGTTAAAATGGAACTGAACTACATCTTAAATATAAATTTCCTTCACTCTGAAGACAGGAAGAGAAGGACAACCAGAAACAAGCAAGGTTAATACACCATGAATAGGTTAGTGGGAAAATATGAGTAAAATAAAACAAACAAACAAACAAGAGTTTCAGAGTACAACTGATGCAAAATGATAGCGAATAAGCTTTAGGATCTTGTCTTCCAACTCTGGTCTGATGAAGACAGCAGGAATGGGTTCTGAGAGCCCAGAATCTTTCCTGTGCTGACAGAACTGCTCCTGGCAAGTCCCCAATTCAACCCCAATTCAACACCCCCACATAATGTTCTGGTCCAATGACACCCTCATCAATGCTATGATCTGATCCCACCCTCATCAGTACCAAAACCTGATCCCACCATCATTGATAACAATATCTTCTTACTCTGCTATCATCAATACCACAGCCTGACCCCACCCTCATCAACACCACAGCCTGACTCCACCCTCATCAATACCTCAGCCTGACCCCACCCTCATCAATACCTCAGCCTGACCCCACCCTCATCAACACCACAGCCTTTTTCCACTATTGTCAAGACCACAGCTAGATCCCAACTTTATTGATATCCTGTTATGATCCCACCCTCATCCCAGCAGGATTACAATCTCCCAAGTGTTGGGGGCTGGACAGATGAAGCAGCAATTAAGAGTACTTATTTGAGGGCACTTACTGCTCTTCTAGGGAACCTGAGAACAGTTCCTAGCACCCACACAGGGTGGCTCACAGTTTCCTGTAACTTCAGGTCCAGGGAGTCCAACACCCTCTTCTGGCATCTGAAAACACTTATAATCTTGTGGCATACATTCACACAAATACACATTCACATAAATGAAAACAAAAATAAATCTTTTAAAAATTTCCTAAGTGCTTTTGATTTTGAAATAAACCATAAACAGTGTTCCTGGCTTAGTGAGGAACAGGGGTGAGGAGAGGGTGCCCTATGGAGGGGAAAGTGGGGATTTCTTTGCACATGATTTTATAGATCACAAACAAAAGAAAAACAGAACAGTAAAAGTTTGAAATGATGAAAAAAGAAAAGGAGGGACCATGTTCTTAAAAGGTGACTGACAAGGGAGCGTAGGCATAAAGATTTATGTGACCTAAATTCCATTCAGTGGGGACAGCAGAAGACCACCCAGCCTAAACCTCCAGCAGAGTAGACTGTGGCATGCTTCTGCTTAGCTGGGAACCGTTCCTTGGAGAAATAAAACTTTCTCTTCAGGGTTCAAGGGCCTTTAGCAGAAGCCTGCTATCAACAGAAACAGAGCCCCATGGTTCCTCTTCACTGTCTGATTGATTGATTTGGAACCACCTAGGAGACACACCTACAGGGCTCTTCCAGAGAGGTTTAACAGAGGAGACCCAGGCTGAGTGGGCACACCCATGGGTTGCAGGCTGAATCAAAAGGAGAAAACCAGTTGAGCATCAGTGTTCGTCTCTCTCTCTGCTTCCTGGATCTGCCTAGATGTGAGCAGTTCCAGACACACACCCCCACTGCCACAAACTGCTGGGCTTTCTCTGCCATGATGGGCTACAGCCTCTCAGGCCATAAACCAGAAGAGATGCTTTTTAGGTGTCTGCTCACAGCCACAGGTAAAGGGTTAGAGACGGCTTTCTGTGGTGATCGTCCAGGAGGACACATCAAGTGGTCCCATCTGGAGACGCTGAGGTGGGCAATGAAGCCAATCTCACCCTCCATACTTCTTATGGATTGTTACAATTTTCTGTTTCCCAGGCACTGGCATTAGGTTTGTCTTTGCCAACAAGAGGAACAGAAGCTCCAGGTGGCCATACAACTCTGTGGTGTTTTGGTTTTTTTGTTTTTGTTTTTGTTTTGTTTTAGCTCTGAGGAGTTACATGCCCTTTATCTGAAACCTGTTTACCTCAGACTTGCAAGCTTGCACTTTGTCTTGTTCCTTAAGAGATGGAATCAGACCAGTCAATGACTATTTACTTGATGGATGGACAATACCAAAGTGGAATGCAAGCATAAAAAAGATGCACATATTTCCTTGGAAAATTCAAGGGAAAGGAAACAGATGGCCACACGTTCAGTGGAAGAAAATGGGGAGATTTGGTGAATTGTTGCAAGGTCTCAGAACAGTGTTTTAAAACATCAGAATGAACAAACACACGAGAATCCCTTGGAGCCGTGATGTGCTAATGCTATGACTCACTCACCAGTCTAGAGGCTGGGACTGCACACAGGGTTCTGCTGACATGCAGTGTGAGGAGGTGCCAGGCTGAGCATAAGAGGCAGGGACAGGCAGAAGTCTTTTGGAAAAGGAAGCCAGGAGCCACAGGGTGAAACTGGATCCTAAGGACACAGAGGGCCTCACTAGAGAACCTTATTCCAGAGAGGATAAACAACTGATGGGATTAAAATGAGATTGGAGGGGGTCTGGGACTGGCAGGGCAGCTCAGTTGTGAAATGCTTGTCAAGCACTCATGACAACCTGAATTCAGTCTCCAGCACACACATTAAGCAAACAGACAAAATTGACATGGTGGTGCACACTTGAAATCCAAAAGTTGAGGAGGCATAGATTGGGAGGCCATTGATTTGGCCAGCATAACAAAATCAATGAGCCTGTCTTCAATATTAAGGCAGGCGACATTTATGAAGACTCATAAGGAGCAAGACCCCAGGATATTTCCTGTCCCCCCCCACACACACACTTACACTTAGGGGGAAAGAGAACTTGGAAACATGAATATCAGCTCCCCTCTGCTTCTAGAGTCTTGCAAACTCCAGTTGCATAAGGGGAAGGGGTAGGACCTTATGGGGGCATCATCACTGTATAGACAAAATTGCTGTCAAATTTAAGTTGTTATTTATATAGTATTTTAACACTGCATTGTTGTCCTATGGTGATAATTATATGGTCATAAGGGTTTTTTTCCTTTTATTGCGGAATACACAAAAAGTGGCAGGAATCAATGCCATAACAGCCTATGCCAAGCCCCCATGATTCTTGCCTCCAAATCTCTGAATGGAGTCTTACCATACTCTACATGAACCTGAGGTTTGTGTGAGCAAAGACCACCGCATGGCTCCTCCTTCCACACCAGTTCAGCTCTCAACCTCCCTGTGGTAATTCTGAAAGTGCTATTAAACCACCACAGCCCAGCTTAGGGAGTGCAGAGCCTGGGAAGCAGAAGGCAGAGGGCTAGGATTCTCCCTCCTGAGGGTGGAGGCTGCCTCACTTTCACTGACTGGCTGCCAGCAGCTCCTCCTGGGCTGAGACCTGCATGGCCATGAACATAGGATCTTCACAGACAGGGGTCTAATTGGCGATGTCTCTCCTGTTTCAACACAGAAGGCCCACGTTCGAAGTTCCTTGAATTGTTGTGATAATCTCTTGACACCTGTTTGCAAATTGTTGAGGCATGGTCACCACGCCATATGAGACACCGATTTTCTGAGATTCAACTCTTGGCTTATGCCTGAGGCTTCCATGGAAAAGTGTGAATTAAAAATGAGACCACAGTCGAGCAGGCACAGCAGCAGCTTTTAAAAAACATGGGCTTCGGGGCTTGAGAGATAGCTCAGAGTTTAAGAGCACTGACTGCTCTTCTAGAGGTCCTGAGTTCAATTCCCAGCACCCACATCGTGGCTCACAACCATCCATAATGAGATCTGGTGCCTTCTTCTAGCCTGGAGGCATACATGCAGACCGAATAATGTATACATAATAAACAAATAAATCTTAAAAAAAAAAAAAAACCTCCCGGTGGTTGGCGGCGCATGCCTTTAATCCCAGCCCTCGGGAGGCAGAGGCAGGCAGATCTCTGTGAGTTCGAGACCAGCCTGGTCTACAAGAGCTGGTTCCAGGACAGCCTCCAAAGCCACAGAGAAACCCTGTCTCAGAAAACAAACAAAAACAAAACAAAACAACAAAACAAAACCTCCCAAAATATGACTTAAAAAAACTGTGGGCTTCTGAAGCAGATGACTGGATTTGCTCTTTAGACTTTGGACAGCTTAGGGGTCAAAGATCTGAAATTCAAAGTGAAAGTGTGTCACGTGTGAGTGTTGGCATTCCAACGAGATGAAAACACATACATACCTGATTTTTCAGATTTTATGACGGTGGGCTTTGGCTCCCTTACCTCACATGTTAGTTCTGAACAGGGTTTTGCTGTCAAGGTCTCTGTCTCAATGCCGTCACAGGAGATTTTGGGATATTAAAGTCTTTATATGGTGTGATGACCAATAATAATTGTCAATTTGATGGGATCTGGAATCACCTAGGAAACACAGCTTAGGGCTTGTCTATGAGTGGGTGGCACTTTCCCGTGGGCGACTTAACTATCCAGAGGTTGGAGGCAGCAGTGTTGCCTGCATATCCCCTTTTCTGGGCAAGTGTTTCAGTCACTGCTATTGCTGGTGTGGATATCACACTCTGCTAACACCATACTCCAACTCCTTTGGCCTCCCAACATTACTGATTACCAGTGGGTGCACCAGGAATATTCCAGGCCTTCAGCTCCAGATCAGGACCTCGGAGGCATCAAGCTTCACCAGCTGAGCAGCTGTTGGATTCTCAGCCTCTCCAGTGTGAAGACAACCATTATTAATACTATCCGGCCGATCATATAAGCCAATCAAATACATCTCTTTTCATAATACACAACCACTCTATTGGTTGTGTTTCTCCCAGGGAACCCTGTCTGCTGTAGGTAGGCTTCACCACATAGTTATATTTCAGAAGGTGCCACCTGTCATTTTTTTTTCTTTAACCTCTTGTTCTTGATTGTCAAGTGTACACACATGTCAGGATTTCTCATTCTCTCTTTTCATCATAAACACCTACCCTTTTAGGTTTTCCTGGACCCAGGTTACAATAAAACGGGAAACCTTTATTATCCCTACAATTGTAAACGAGTAATTTGTTTCATAGTTTTATCTCTGTGTTTGTCTTTTGCATACTCTTGCAATATGGCTTAGTGGAGCGTGCACAGACCTGGATTCAGTTTGTGAGCCTCCCACTCCTCCTGGTATTGTGACTTTCATCGAGCTGCTTCCTCTGCAGGCATACACCTGAGCCGTGAGCAAATGCAAAGATTTCACACTTGTGAGGGTTACAGAACCCCCCCTCCTTGCTAATATGGAACTGTCTGTGTAGTTTTGAACACAGTGGCTTTATTACTTGTGTTAGCAAGTGCTTTGCAAGAAGTGTGGCACATAGGAATCACTGGGGCATTAAAAAAGAAAAATACAATCCAAATGTCTGTGTCTCAGTGGTTTGGATTCCATTGGTCTGGAGAGGTCTGGGTTTCAGGTCTGTGAATCTCTGCAGGTGGCTCAAGGGGTAGCCGGTGTTGAATCTCCTGGACCACAGATAAATGAGCGTCAGTAATCACTGTCCCAAGGAAGGAGAACAGACACCATGCTTCAGTCTGCAGGAGGAAGGTGCCACTCTGTGTGTTTTAGAAAGAATCAATTCATTCATCCACCCTCACCGCTCAGGCTCACCCTGCTGGAGAAAAAAAAGAAGCCCCTGTGTGCCACACTCTCTCTCCCCTGGCCTCTGCTCCTGTGAAGGCACTGAGTTTGGCTCCCTGGATTCTGTGATGACTGCATACATCACAGTTCTTAATGCTAGCAAGATCTACTTTATTTTATTGTTTTGGTTTTGAGGATTTTTCTTTGAGATAATGTATCTCTATGTAGCCAAGTCTGGCCTGAAGCTAAAGATATATCATCTCAGCTGACCTCGTCTCAGCTGACCTCAAAGTCGTGGAAATTTTCCTGCCTCTGCCTTCCACGTGCTGAGATTATTGGCGTAGTTCAAAGACAAAAACAAACAAACAAACAATGTTATTTAGGTTTTATTATCCAGACATACTTCAATGTAGTTGTCTACAAAATTTTATGTAAAAATAAAAGCAATAAAAATTCCCTAAAATAAGTAAAAATAATTACTACATGTAAATGAAAAGCTGTGCCAAGCAGAACCTGTTAAAACATTGGCACCTCTTTGCAATGTCTCAGAGGGAAAGCAAGTCAGGGAGACATTAATATGCACACTAAAGAAATTTAAAGCTACCCCTGGATAAACATTAGGAGTTTTCTATCATTTTATATGGAAGAAAATTCACAATGTTGTTTTTTTGCTTACTGTCTACCCCAAACTCCAATAAATCCCCACAGCAATTTGTTGCTAGTGTGGAGGGGTCTGTGATCAAGCTGTTGCATATGTAAAAGGTAACTCTATAATGTACAGTGGAGCAAACATTTACCACACTGACAACACCTGGTCAGGGGCAAGGCCACCCGGGGAGAAGAAAGATCTCCCTTTTGAGGCTTGTCCAGAGGCTGGGACACCAGGAGAGTTAATACATTGTGTCAAACTCAAGTGCGTGATTATTTTTATTCTTACTACTAATAAATTTATCCACTGCACCAGAGGAGACCATGGAAACAACCAAAAATAACCACTTAGAGGAACTGCTGCAATGTTTGGAAGTGTTTTAAAAAATGTTCAATAGGGTATTTGTTGCAGAACATACACATTCACTCACGTCAAGGGCGCATGGCAAAAACAACATAGGGTCTCACACGAAATGAATCTACAGCTAGCACTAAGGTGCTCGTATTATTACCAACTGTGCTAGACACTATGTTAAGTGGGTTACTCTATCTGCCCTTCGCCACATAGAATAAACGTTTCACAGATGGGGAAACTGAGGCAAGGAGATTTTAAGTTGCTGATACTCAAGGTGTGGTCCAGGAGTCACAGCAGCAATATCACCTGGAATCCTATAAAGAAAAGTGGGGTGACAGGCTTAGTCCTCCTCCCTGGGTGAAGAGGATGACATTATGCTGCCCAGGTCAGAAATTAACTCAGTCACTGGGTGTGTAAAGCAGGACCTGAAACATGTACCCTAGGGAGCACGTGGCAACATTGCCATTTATGAGTAAACAGAATAGACAGAACTCCATGGAGCCTGTCTGTGACAGCTCAGTCTGTAAAGTGCTTGACTTGTAAGCATGTTGTCCTGAGTTCAATTTCCAATACCCACATACAGCCAGGGTGGCAACACATGCCACTAATCCCACCGCTGAGGATAGCAGGTCCCTGGAGCTTGCTGCTCAGCTAGACTAGCCTGACTGGTGTGTTCCAGGACCTAGTGAGAGATTTTTGTCTTTTTTAAAAAAAACTAGGTGGGGGCTCATGTGGACCAAAGCTAACTTATGGCTTCCATGCACATGCATATATTCTCTCTCTCTCTCTCTCTCTCTCTCTCTCTCTCTCTTTCTCTCTCTCTCTCTCCACATAGTTGTGCACACGCACATGCACTCTGCACATAGGAACATACACATTACACATACACACACACACACACACACACACACACACACACACACACACACACGACTGAAAATGGTCCCTGTGCACAACACACATGGACCAACTCAGTGGCAGGGGGGCATAGTGAGGCTGTGCATCCTGCAGGGGTGAGGGGTGAGGGGTGAGGGGACCCCCTTTGCTTTTGTGGCCACAGGGTCCTTGGCTTTGACTCTGCGGATGGGTGGTACCTGGTTTTCCCACTTTCTCAAGTGCCCATTCTTCAAGGCTTCCATCCCCCCACTCTGGTGAGATGCAGGCCACAGGAAGGCTCAGTTTCTACCTCTTTGTAGCTCTCCTTGCTGCCTCTGACTGTGCCTGATCCTGTCACACTCCTGTGTGGGACCCTTTGTAGGAGAGCCTCACCAGGGGAACCTCAGCTGTCGACCTGGTGCACAGATCGGGCTTCTTATAGAAAGAGCGTGCTGAGGTCAGCTCACCTGTATTCACAGTAATTGTTGGCAGCTACCCTAGGCTTCCCTGTCGGTCTCCATCTGTGATGTTAACTATGTCCATGAACACTGCCAGCTACACCAGCCCGAAAACTTCTGTGTCAGCATCCTGAAGGACATTCAAGCTAAAGGCTATTAGAGCTCATACAGTCTGCAGGAAGCAAGGCATCACCAGTCCTGGTCCTCTAGGCTACATCTCTGGGAACTCATATCAAAATCCAACTACACAGCTCATGGCCCCTCAACCCCTCACCTGGGTCTTCCCTCCTGAATCACTTTCCTCTGCTGAGTCTCTCTGTAATATAGTTTGTCGATATTGCTGTGTACCGCCTAAAACATAGCAAACAGATGCTCTACAAGTACTGACCACTTCGGATGTGTGACTCATTTACCCCTTTAGTTCCGTGTGCAAATTCTCATGGGCCTGGCCACCAAGGTACCAGAACACTTAGACATGCCCCAGCCACCCAGATAGACGAGAATTAGTCACCTCTCATCACGATTCCCTTCCATGAGGCAAGGGGACTCTCCCTTTTTTATTTGCTTTTTGAGACAGGGTCTCATGTAACCCAGGCTGGCCTTGAATACATGATGTAGCCAAAGATGGTCTTGAACTTCTGATCCTCCTGCCTCCACCTCTCAAATGTTGTGAGTACAGGTGTGTGCCACCACATCTGATTAGGAAAAAAGAATTCTAACAGGTTCACTACAATTAGCAATTAGCCAGGGGGCGCTCCTATGTGCATTCCTTTTAGAACCACAGTGAGAGGGAATGTGTTCCTTCTTTTTCCCACTGAACACCTGTTATCCATGGTCCCTGGGACACACAGTAGGAAGGGGTGTCTTCTGAGATTCTTTACTCAGGAGTTCAAATGTTTTCAAGGCGTGGGATGACTTTTCTGGCTCCTGGATGATGTGGTCAGAGGGACCTTATAAACATTTTTCAATCTTCAACAAGGACTGACTCTGCAGAAGTACAGATACCCAAGGGTAAAGCAACCTTCTCCAGGCAGAGGACTCTTCGAAGTGGCATTCATCTCTTGCCACCTTATCCAGAGTTCAAAAGCCTGAAAGAATGAGATTATTGTCTCTTTGGCCTCATTTCTTTCTGTTAAAAGGAATAAATAACCAACGACTCCTTACTATGAGATGATCAGTTGTTGGGTCAGGAACTACCCTGAGCCAGGTTCTTACACGTTAGGAAGCTAAGAAATCACAGTTGGTAAGTGAGACTAAAACTCACACCTGTTGGCTTGCTCTCACACCTGTCTGTCTTTTGGCAAATGCAGACACCAGTCTAGGTGTGAGGTGAATTCTGTCCTTCTGAGAGGTACACCCATCTCAAACCCAGGGAGAGTCCTCTGTGACTCCAGGGCTCTAGATCTCAATAACCTGTGATGTTCTCTGCAACATTGTTTGGGTTCAGCTGACTGACAGGTTCAGTCAGACTGGTGTGAAGTAACTCCTAACAAAATGTTCAGCTGGGTCCCCACCATGGGCACCCAGTGGTCCAAGTGGCGCTTAACTGTCCCTACCTACTAGTCATCAAGTGACTGACACAAAATGGAAAACGGTGTGGGTGGATGAATGGTGTTGACAGAGAATATGCAGTCACTGCTAGTGGGTGGCCATGCCAACAAGGGCCACCATCCTTAGGTCTTGGGGATGAGACATACCTGGGAATCCATCCCCAACTGAAGCAGTCTCCACTGGAACCTATTCCACCAGAGGCTGTGTGGAGGGTTTCCCACAGTCCCCATCTCTGGGAGACAGTCCAAGGCCACCACTAGGAGCCCTAGATAGCATGGAGCCTGGGGAGTCCTGGCTCCCTCACCATTCCCAGAGTGAGTCACACTTGTGTGGATAGAATTTGTTGATGTTTCAGGAAACTCCTTGTGAGACTGAATAACAAATTCCTAAATGAAAACCTGGCAGGGTCAGGGGCCCTGAAACTTGAGAACCGGGGAGCCTTCAACAGAGAATTCTGGTTGTGACCAGGCTTTAAGGGAGCTGGGGCTGGAGAAGGGCTCCAGGCTATTATGTGCCATGGGCTTTGGAATCTGTGGCCAACAACTGCTTACAGGAAGGGGTCTCCTTTGGTGTCAACACTAAGCCATGACTGCCCCCAAAGCCCTCCAGGCACCTCCATGTCTCTGAGGCCTACTTTTGAAGTGTGAGCTAATTCCCTCCTGACATTTCTGGATGTTTCTCTGAGGCTCTTGCCTTGTTCTTTATTACCAAACACTTTTCTGGGAGTTTTATTTACCCAGCTTTGGTGGAGGCCCCCAGACTCCTGTCAATCAGCTATGTTGGCCAGTGTGGACCATTCTTTCATCATCGCAGTCCTGTTTGGAGTTGGCCTCACTGTTCCCTACACGTTCTGTTCATGTCCCCACCACCCAAACACTTCTCTCTTCACTTCATACAAAAACACCCTTGGCAGTGTTGACATAGAGTAAGCTACCTTTTCACAGAGCTTGGGAAATTCTCAAGGAAAAACTTAGTCACTGGTAGAGGCGTCTTTAGACTCTATCACTCAAAGCTGAGTTTTCAGGTAATTGCCGCTAACTAAGACGCCTGTGGCCTGAGAGATTCCTAGGGTTACCTCCTCAGAACAGGCCAAGACCATTCCCAAGGTATTAGAGTTTCCAAGAGGGGGAGGGTTACTATTGCTGTGATGAAACTCTGTGACCAAAGCAACTTGGGGAGGAAAGGGTTTATTTCGCTCATAGTTCCATAAAACAATTCATCATCAAAAGTGGTAGGTGCAAAAACTCATATAGGGCAGGAGCTGATGTAGAAGCCATGGATGGGATGGGCACTGTCTGCTGACTTACTCCCCCCATGTCTTACTCAGTCTGCCTTCTTAGGAAGCCAGGACTGCCAGCACAAGGGTGACTCTTCCCACAATGAGTTGAGCACTTGCCTACAGCTGGATCTTTTCTCAGTTGAGGCTCCGTCTTCTCTGATGACTCTAGCTTGTGTCAAGTTGACATAGAACTAGCCAACACAACAGGTTTGTTAGTAAAAATTGTCTTAGCTCAAGCTTATCCTATTGCTTTTATCCACATTAGCTTTTAAATTTTTTAGATCTTTTGTTTTTAGCAGCAAATAGAATTTTTGATTGACAGCCTTTTGTGTCAGCACATGGTCTATTGACCTTGGGGGGTTTTAATGAGAAATAATCTTATTGCGGCCTTTCTCATGTTGAGAGTGACTTCTGATTTGTTAAAGAGCCCCTCTTGATACAGGTGGCCTGGGTTTGAACTGTCTAGGTGTGGAGCTCTTTGAGTTGATTTCTGCTTGGAGTTCTTTGAGTTTCTTGGATGTTCAGATTAATGGTTCTTAATAAGCATGTGAAGTTTCCAACTAGTCCTTTGTGAGAGGTTCTCAATCCATGGGTCATGACCCTTTTGGCAAACCTCTATCGCCAAAATATTTACATTGCAATCCATAACAGGAGCAAAATTACAGTTATAAAGTAGCAATGAAAATAAATTTATGGTTATCAGTCACCACAACACGAGGAACTCTATTAAAGCTTTATAGCATCAGGAAGGCTGAGAACCGCAGCTTTAGATATTATTTTGTTCATCTCTTGTCTGGAACGTCTATCATGTGTATCTTTTGAAATGGTTTGGACTCTGTTCATCTTCCTCCCCCCCTCCCTTCCTCCCCCCTCCCTCCCTCCTCCCTCCCTCCCTCCCTCCTCCTCCCCCCCTCCCTCCTTCCCTCCTCCCTCTCTCCCTCCCTCCCTCCTTTTCTTCCTTCCTTCTTTTCTTTCTCTTTTTTTTTTCATTCCTCAGACTGGGCAATATCAGTTGTTCTCCTGTCCCCTAGTACTTCCTTATCTGATTCTGGGGGTGTTTAGTGATTATTTGATTTCCTTTGTCATTTTAACTTCAGGATTTGAATTTGTTCTTTATGTTTTTATTTCTTCAGTGATGTTTTCTAGGTAATGAGTGGCATGCCTATCCCTTCCTTTAGCTTTTCCGACACAGCGTCTTTGTCAAAGAACTTTTTAAATTATCCCACTCAAAGCCTCGATGCAATAAGTCTAAAAGCTGAGCTTTGTTTGGGTCGCTTTCTCTTGATTGATTTGTGCGTGTTGATGTATATGGGGGGAGCTGTTTCACTTTATTTTGTTAGTTTTAGACTAGATATTTGAAATTCCAGGAACTCTCAAGATCATATTCTGCCACCTCTGTGTGATTGTCATTGCTATCGAGGAGCACTTTGTTGGTTTAGTAGCTTTTTTGAATGAGTTCTGGAAAGTCTATCTTTGTCACCTTTGGCTGTCAAAGGCTCTACTTGGTTTGCTGAATGGTCAGCTGGTAACAGGGCTGCTAGAACAGCTCCATCTCCTAGTGTTTGCCAAGGACTTCCGTGAGAATTGTAAGTGGCTTTCGACACTCAACCAGGCACTTTGCACCTCTACCTTGGTCTGAACTTTCTGTTTCCACAAAACCTCATATTAGCCAGTTTTAGGGCCCTTTTACTTAGCACACATACAGTCCTGGAGATGGCAAAGCCCTTTACATACATGTGGCCTCCTAGATCGGGCTTTAGAGCATTGCAAAGCTCTCGAAGATGGCTTAGTCTCCAATTTCTAGTCCCTGCAATTTCTTGAGCACTTTCCTTGACCTCTTGTTTATTCTAACTTCTATCCACTTCTTAAGAGACAGGTCCTGTTAGACAACTGCATTTGTGTTTTTGTTTTCTTTTTTCCCCCAGCTATCCTAGGAATGAAGCTGTTCATTCACACTGAGTGAGCTCAGATTTAGGTAATATAGAGGCAGCCTTGCAAGTGGGGTCTTCCAGGAAACCGCTAGAGAGGGGAAATCAAAATTCTCTGGGAATGAGGTTTTGAAAACTCTCCAGTCCCATTCTTTCCCATCCAGTGGTCAGCAGATTGCTGGTTTTCACTGTGATTATGGGCTGTAAGTCTTCAAAGACCATGGCGTCGGGGAAAGGGAAAATTGGACAGTGACAAGCTAAAATGCTACAAATTTCCTTGTCATTGCTGAGATCCCACTATTTTTCTCAAACAAATTTTCTATATTTTTGTAAGCCACAGTTCTAAAAAGATCAATTCTGACTATTTTTTTTAATCAGTATTATTATTTCTGTTAGGGAACAAAACATTTTGGGATGTCAGCTCCATCAGTTACATTAACGTAACTATGTCATCTGACTTTTAGAAAAAAAAATGTGCCATCCAAGTTTCTACAAAATATAATGTTGGGAATACATAAAGGATAGCTGTATATTCCAAGTTTAGTCACTGTTAAATACATAAGGATTTTCAGTCAATGATTCAAACAGTTATTTTAGGACAGAAATTAGTGATAGACTTGAAGACACAAGGTCATTTTGTTATGCTTCACTAGATACCGCTTTTACTCCTTTTACTTTGAGAATATCCTTCTCTTTGCAGAAAATGTCCCTATTTAATACGTTTGTTCCTCTTGGTTCTTCAAGACTCACATTGGATTTTTATCCCTTTAGGATATAGTACTGCAGCGCCAAGCCTAATCAAGTCATGTGATTCTAAGTGAATCTGTGACATCTTGTGTTTACATGGTTCCTATACATAACACTGAAAGCTGTAATTGTCCAATAATTATTTATATTCCCAGTCATACTCAAATGTTGGAGTGAGTAGTCATCAGCAAATCCAGAACTAATATGGTGAATCAGGAAGACAGATCTGAGAGGAAGAGAACTAACTGGGCAGGTGGTAAATGTCAGGTTTCTAAGCTTGATTTTGGAGGTGGTTAATGTTTGAATCACAGATAGTAATTTTTGTATTAAATGGATTGGAATTTTTGATATCTGAAACTTGAGGATATTTGTTGACTTAAGAATGCATGGAAAGGGGCCGGAAAGATGGCTCAGTAGTTAAGAGCACTTTTCCCAGAGGTCCTGAGTTCAATTTCTGGCAACCACATGGTGGCTCACAACCACCTTGAATGAGATTTGGTACCCTTTGCTGGCGTGCAAGCAGAAGACCGTATACATAATAAATAAATAAAATCTTAAAAAATGCATGGAAAAATGAGGAGTAAGCACAAGATCATATCTGAGGACAGTTAAGAACAACTTAAAAGTGTTTGAAAGGAATAAGTGAGCTTTCTATTATTGCTCCCTGGGCCTGTGCTTTTAATCAACCAGCCATAACAAGGCAAGGGGCTCATCATGCATGAGAATTGAGAACAGTGTACAGGGTAAGAGCAGCTACAAAACAAATAAATAAAAAGCAAAACAACCAAACCAAAAAATTATCAGTAGGGATGTAGGAGAAAGGGGCCTTTCTGAACTGCTGATGGGAATCATTTTAGTGCAGCCACTGGCAAATGATACAGAGACTCCTCAGAAACCTGTATGCAGGGCTACTATACAACCCACGTGCCCTAAGTCAGCATTTCCCTGTGTGTGCTGCACTGTTCACAACAGCCAAATGACGGAATCGCCTCGGAGCCCATCATTGGATGGATTGAAGGATAGAGGAGACGTGGGCTATACATCAGAGTCACTGCCCAGTCAATAAGATGAGCAACTGTGAATCATTTGTGGGAAACTGGATGGAACTGGCGATCCTGCTAAGTGAAATAAGCCTGACCCAGGAAGCAAAGTATTGCAAGTTTTCTTTCAAACACAGAGTTTTAAAGGGCTTGAAAGCAGAAGTGTCAGTGATTTGGGAAGTAAATTCATGAGAGGGGGTAAATACTACCTACACACCTTATATACAGGTATACAAATATCAAAATGAAACATTATTTTGTAAAGTTAATACACACTAATCAAAACTTAGTTGTTATAGTTTGAGTCATGTTGAAATGCAATTATGGCTATATTAGCCTTAGGTAGAGGGTCACTTAGGAGAATGGATTAACACTATGGTGTTAATTATGATCAAGGGAGTGGATTAGTTGTGATGAGAGCTTCTCCTCATTTCCCTTCTTTCTGTCTCACGTATGTGCACTGTAGGTCTACCACATTAAGGCATGGCATAATGATCCTGAAAAGAGGCTGAAGTCAAGATGTTGGACTTCGTAGTCTCCATAATGATGAGAAACACTTTTCCTTATCAAATCCAGTTTTCTGTTATTACAGCAGATGGACCAAGATAGCCATACATCACACACAGACAGACAGACAGACAGACAGACACACAGACACATAGACACACACAGACACACACACACACACACACACACACACACACACACACACAGTAGGGGCAGGGGGGATGCTGAGTATGGGATGGTGTCCCTACATGCCAACAAATGCCAACCTGTTACCAGAAAAAAAGAGTACCCAAAGCTAGGGAGCTAGGTGCAGTTCAAACTTCCCTGCAGACCTCAGAGACCCCCCAAGTATAGTACCTCACTCTCAGACTGAGAAATAGGCACCCACTGTTGAGTTGCTCACCCGTGAGACTTTGTCATGCCATCGCTAGGAAATAAACCCTGCGCTCTCACTTCCTTCCCTCGGTGTAGTGATGTTCTTTGCATATCTTGTTTTCTTTTCTCCCCAGAGAGTGACTTCCAGGCCCTTGCACTTACATTTCAAAACAGGAAGTTATTCATCGCTCCCTCTGGGCGACCGTGTTAGATTGCACCCATTTTCTCAGAGCCATTCGGCATCCGTGTATCTCCTTGTTTGGTCTACCGGGCTGGCAAAGGGTGTGTGAAAATGAACTGCAGAGGAGACAGCATGGTTTTAATGAAACGGTAACACTCAGAATTTAAATAACTTGTGTGGCTTCGGTGTCATGCTCTTCCTATTGAGAACAAGTCATAGGGTATCGTTACCCCAGATTACACTGATCAAAGGGTACAGTCTACCAGGGGCCTGGCAGAGAACTCCATGTTACAGCTGTTACAGATCACAGAGCCCAAGATAGGGTTGGAGAAGATGAGCGGAGGAGTCAAAAGACGAAATATCGCATCCCATATTTCGTTCCAAAGGAGAACATGCTGTCCTGTTTAGAGAGAAGGATGATTTGAAAAAGAAGTTCAGCCAATGGCCATCTACATTAGAGCAAGACTAAAGCCAACCTGGACATCTCTACTCTGCGCAGAGGCCTGCCAAGCCACAGAGCCATCTTGGCCTGTCTTCACACAGGCGCTTCGACTATGCATAGAGTTGCATTGAAAAGAATAAATGCCAGCTCAAGTTTTCTGTAATTCAGTTCAATCCAAGCCACATTTATCAATGCTTCTACATGGCACACTCTAGGCTCTAAATGCACAGAGATGAAGGAGGGCTGAGCCATGCATTGTTTGGTTCACCTTCTGGCAAGGGATATAATATGCTATGTATACCCTCTGCCAGATTTGAGGTATATGAAGAACTATAACAAAATTGTATTTGTCTTTCTGTCTCCAATGTGCAGGACCCCACGTGTAGTCCATACCTATACAAGACCCCACAAGCAGTTAAGTAACAGATGTTTATGAGTCAGCACCATGCTTAATCAGTTTTGTCAGCTTGACTGGGTTTAGAATTACCTAGGAGACAGAGCTCTGGGAGTGTCTGTGAGGATGTCTCCAGAGAGGGTAGATGAGGAGGGAAGAACCACTCTGGATGTGGACAACACCATCCCAGGGACTGGAGAATGGAATGGGGGAAAAAAAGAAGAGGAGAAAACTGAATAGAGCCATTTGTCCCTTCTACTTCCCAGTCTGCCCAGATGTGAGCAGGCTCCTGCTACCATGCATTGCTATGATAGACCTGTACTCTCAAGAGCCAAAAGTCATCGTGCTCTTAAGTTCCTTTTTGTTGGGCATTTCATCACAGAGGCGAGAAAAGCAACTAAATGTTGGCTCCGAGGACCCAGAGAAAAGAAATTTAAGTTTACTATGCCAGGAGCCATCTGGGAAAGGGTTACTAAGATGGATTCGGGGCTTAAACGCATACACTCAGTTGGTCAGAAAGTAGGGGAAAACGGTTGCGACTAAAATGAGTAAAGACAGGCAGGTAAGTAACCATGGCTTGATTAAAGTAAAATCATATTTTTCCCCATGCATAATTTATGCCAGGCATTTCCTACATGATTTCACTTTATGGTGCACACAGCAGTCAGGAATTCTGGGTGAAAGCATGATGGTCACATGACCATTGAGTGTCAGGCGTGAACCATGACACCTGATTCTAAAGTGTTCCATGAAAGGGAAAGTATGTGTGTGGTCCCACAGAGTTTTCTCAGGGACATGGCAAGGTCTGGCTCATTTTCAGCTAGACAGAAGCACGATGGGAAGATGGAGACCTGTCAAGATTCCTGAATCCAGATGCAAAAGTCAACTTAGAAAACACAAGCCTGGGTGCTCTAACGCTTGCACACTGAGTTGAAGGGACGTATCTTTACTTACACACCTGGAACAGATAAAACCCCTATAGTACCAGTGGGCGCAGAAGTAATCCACTGTAAATTTATACATCTTTAAAGAGAATTATTTATTTAATCGTGTGTGTGTGTGTGTGTGTGTGTGTGTGTGTGTGTGTGTGTGTGTACATGCACATACATGTGAGTGCATTGCCTGTGGAGGTCATAGAGGGTGATCTCTTCCCTGAAGTTGGAGTCACAGGCCCTGGTGAGCTACCTGATATGGGTGTTGGGAACTCAATTCAGATCCCCTACAGGACAGTTAGCATGCTTAACCGCTGAGCAGTTTTTCCAGTTTCATAAGTTTGTATCTGTAATTATTTAAAATGAACACACATCCAGGTGTATACACAGGAGACATGGAGCCAACTACACAGATTTTTAAAAATTTTGTTTGTTTTTATATTCTGAATTTTTAGTTTATCTTCAAAGTCATTTGTGGTTGAGGTCTCAGAAAATGAATATTGATTATGAGCAAACTTGCAGGATACTCATGAGCAACAGGAATGAATAAACTTTATTTACATGAAGCAATATGGTTGAGTATGCCAGAGCTTATCATCAAGGATAGATGGCAGGTTGAAAGAGAACAATACAATTCAAATATTATGTAAAATATAATATACATGTAATATAGTGTAAAATAGACATAAAATACATAGGGAGATGTGTGAACATGCAAGGAAATTAAAAAGATCAAACTAATATGCAATTATACATTTTTTTTCAGTGGTGGCACATCACAAAGACAGGATGCATTTGGTGCTTGGGTTTTCACAAAACATTACTATAGATGTCTGTGTGGTGTGTTACCCTAAGGAAAACAAGCCGAGAATGACAGTCAATGATGATTTTTAATGCTCTCCTATGGTACATGCTGTGATTATTTTTCTTGGCTTTGTGCTTGCCACTAGACTTTGTGTGGTTATATAAGGAAATACTTAAATTTTATCTAGTTGCCTTTGTCACTTCTTAGTTTTGAATTTGAGTTAAAATGTCCTCTAAGATAATTTCAAAACTTGCTATGTTTTCTTTTTTTTGATTTCATTGTAAACATTTTCAGTTGTTTTTACTTTAGGTGTTTCTACCTTAAGCATAATAAAAGATTTCTTCAACTTGAAGATCGTATTGTAACATACACCTTTATGCTTGTGATATTTGAAATAGTTGGATTTATTTTAATCATCTCATTTTCCTCTTTTCCATCTTCTATTTTACATTAAATGTCTTTTTCTATGCTTGGATACTACTAAAATGGTAGAGGCAGATATTCTAGATCTTAGTCAAAGGGCAGGGAAGTCATTGATATACTTGGCTAAGATTATATTGTTATATTTCTAAACATTGCTCCATTAATACCTCTTCTGCATTAAACATAAATAGTATTGGGCATTTCTACCCTGCATTGTTTCCCTCAAAATAACTAAACTCACTCAATTTTCTTCTTCCTCATCCTAAAACTTAGAAAGAAGTTCAGAATGCTTGGAGACTCCTTCTCCATTTCATCATTGTATTTTTTGAGATTATAACATAATTACATCATCACTTCCTTCTCTTTCCTCCGTCCCTCCAAACCTTCCCACGTACCCGCTTCTACTTTTTAAAAAATTCATGGCCTCTTTTTCCATTATTGTTACCTGTGTGTGTACTATATTATATACATATTACACACACACTCACTCACACACACACACACACACACACACACACACACACACACACACACACACACACACACATTCCTAAGTACTATTTGTTCCTTCTGTATAATGTTACATGTATGTATGTCTTCAGGGCTGAGCATTTGGTATTGATAACCAATTGGTGTGCACTTCCCTGGAGAAGGACTATTTCCCCTGCTCTTGGCATTCCCTAGTTGCCTGTAGATTTTTGTGTAGGGGTCTTTTCCCCGTCCACTTAGGCATGTCTACTGTTCTTGTTCAGCTCATGTTTAGGCTGTCATGTTGAGAAGACTTTACAGGTGTAGCTTCTGACATTACTAGGAGACAAACTTCCCTGTCTTCTGGCCCTGACAATCTTTCTGCCCCTCATCCATAATGTCCTCTATGCCATAGGTGTGGGAGTACTTTGTTTCTATTAGGAACAGAGTCCTACGACTCTGCATTTTGAGTGATTGTGGTCTTCTGTAAGGGTCCCCATCTGTTGCAAAGAGCAGTTTCCTTGAGGAGGGCCTAGACCCTGGAGGATAAAGAGGAGGGCTGTCTGGTCAGTTGAGAGGGTTGGATGCAGCAAGAAGGGCTACCTGGAGATTTAAGTGCTCTTTGGGGAATTGTTTTCATTTTCATTTTGGTTGAAAAGAAATAATAAATGTGTGTATCTGTAGAATATAACCTGCATATCCTCACTGCATTTGGTTGGTCAAGTCAACGAATCCATCACTTGGACATTATTTCTTTTTGTGGTAAGAATGTTGAGTCTGTGTCAGCCATCTTTAAGCCTACACCGCATTACTGTACGCTGTGTCCTCACACAAAGAAACATGTCACTTGTGTGTTTTCTTTACCTTTCTGAATTCTTCCTCCTCCTCTCCACCCTCTATGATAACCACCTTTCTACTTTGTGTTTTCATGGGTTCCTTTTAAAGTCTTTCACATATGAGTGAGATCAGACGGTAACTTTCTTTGAACAATGTCCTTCAATGGCATCCATACTGTCAAGGATGATAGACATCCCCCTTTTTACAGGCTGTGCCGCGTGCCATTGTGAAGAGCCACCATGTTTTCTTTGTGCTCTGGTCTGTGGATGGACTCTTACACTGTTTCCTTCTGTGAGGCTGTGAAGGATACTGGAATAAGCTTGGGACAGAGGTGCCTGCTACACATGTGCACAGTGGGATTGCTGGCTCCTATGACTGTTCAGTTTTCACGAGAGCAGGAGTTTCCAGTTCTTCACAATCTCTCTCTCTCTCTCTCTCTCTCTCTCTCTCTCTCTCTCTCTTCCCGTGTGTGTGTGTGTGTGTGTGTGTGTGTGTGTGTGTGTGTGTGTGTGTATGTGTGTAGGGGAGCATTCACATGCCACAGTGCAGTGTGAAGGTGAGAGAACAATGTGGGTGCCAGACCTCACCCCTCTACCTTATTTGAAACAAGGGTCTCTGTGTTGTTCCCCACTGTACACCACCTAGCTTGCCCCAAGTGCCCAAGGATCCTCTTGTCTGTGCCTCTCATCTCACCTTAAGAGGGCAGGGATTACAAGCACACATTTCTATGCCCAACTTTAAATTGGTTCTTGGGATTCAGTGTTAGGTGCTCACACAGGAAGCAAGTACTGTACTCACTGAGCCACCCACAGTGGCTCAGTCACCCACACTTACATCTTTCTTAGCCACTCTTGGGGGGCATCACACCCATGTCTCAGTTTGATTTTGTTTGTTTGCTTGCTTGTGACAAGGTCTATGTAGCTCTGGTTGTCCTCTAACTCACTATGTAGACCAGGCTGGCCTAAAACTCATAAGCAATGGCCTGTCTCTGCCTCTCAAGTGCTGGGGTTAAAGGTTTGCACCACCATGTTCAGCTTTGCTATGATTTAATTTTATTTTCCTTGATAATTGGAGATGCTAAACATTGATTGTATCTATTTCTTGTTTTTTTCTCTTTTTTCACTTTCTCTGTTTTCCTATTATTTGCTGTATTCATTGTTGGTTTTTTTGGGTCAGGCACAACTCAATTTGATGCAATCATACTTCTTGATTTAAAAAAATTATAAAGCTATTATATCTAAAAGATGTATAGCACAGATATGAAGCAGACATGTAAACACATGGAGCCAAACATAAAGCCAAATATTTACAGGATCATTTGATAACGCTCTAGGACACTCATCGGTTAGAATGAGATGTCTCTAAATGGTGCTGGGGAGATTGGACATCTTCTTGAAGAAGAATGGAACTGAACCCTTCTCTCACACCATGTACACAGTCAACTGAAACTTCATAAAAATCTCAAAGTAAGATCCAGAGCTGTCAGGTTTCTAGGGGAGAAAAAAAGGTTGTCCAACCCTGGTGTGGGTAGTTCAGTCCTGTGTAGAACCTTATTACATTTTTAGAGATCATTTATCTTATGTGTATGAATATTTTGCCTGGATGTATGGAGACCATGTGTGTGCAAAGCCCATAGAAGCCAGGAAAGGGCATAAGATCCTCTGGAACTGGAGTTATGGATGGAAAAACTGTGTGGGTGCTGGGAATTGAACCCAGGTCCTCTACAAAAGTATCAAGTGCTCTTGCTCACTGAGCCATCTCTCTAGCCCCAGAGATAGAACTTTAAAAGCACCGGGAATGAATATGAACACAGCGAAGTCCTTTTCAAACGGCGGACTGATGAAGAACAGGCATTTATAGTCTGCATGCTTAACCGGATTTTATCCTCTGAGAGATGGACTTGTAATTGGTAGACACCAGTTTTGAAAGATGGGCTGCACCCTCACTTATCTTTTTACGTTGGCTCCAAGGTGTGAACATTCACTGCTCTAGTCACAGTTGCAAGGGACTCGGGTGTTCTGCATGCCAAGAATGGCATACAGAGAATGGTTTTGATTTCTTTAAAAGTTTTGTTAATGGAACCAGTATTATGCTCCCTTCTCACCTCAGCTCACCATAAAAGCAATTTGATTTTTGCAGCTTGACAACTTCCAAAGAAACTCTTCATCACAGCTGTTGAAGGCCCTCAACAACCATTAAAACACAGAGAATCAGAAGTGATTTGGAAGTGAAGAAATGAGAACTCTCTTGAAATGTAGCTATAGTAGCATAGTGACACACCTTTGACAAGAACTTTCCATGGGTAAATATTAACATTCTAGTTACTTCTCAAACTATTTGTCTTTTTCCAAAAAAATTATTTTCAGTTAAAGTTTATACTCTTTTAGGGAAGAGAAAAATAACATTTGTTTGTGTCCTCTAAGTCCTCTATTTCCATTAAAGCCAATTATTAAAGTTATCTTCCCACTGTTGTTGGCTGTTTTCACTCTTTTACTCTTTTGGGGGGCCTGCCATCCAGCCCCCCAAAAATACATGGAAGCTTTTTCTTTTTTGTGAATGGCCAGCCTTAGCTTGGCTTACTTCTATCCAGCTTTTCTTAAAAATTATCCCATCTACCTTTTGATTCTGTAATTTGTCCTTTTCTTACTTCTGTAGTTTCTATAGTTTACTTTCACTTTTACTCCACAGCTGGCTGGGTGGCTGGCCCCTGATACCCTCCTCTCCTTCTCCTTCTTGCTACTCATCTTCCTCCTAGATTTCTCTTTCTATTTATTTTCACTGCCTGTCAGTCCCGCCTATCCTTTCTCCTGCCTTGCTATTGGCCATTGAGCTCTTTATTAGACCAATCAGGTGCTTTAGACAGGCACAGTAACAGAACTTCACAGAGTTAAACAAATGCAACATAAAACAATGCAACACATCTTTGCATCATTAAACAAATGTTCCACAGCATAAACGAATGCAACACATCTTTGACTAATATTCCACAACACCCTGCATTTCACCTGTCCCACTGTCTTGTTGGTGATGAACACAACATTAATCTGACACCCTTTAAAATCATGTCTGGCAGAGCTCTGCAGACAAGCTGGGCAAAAAAGAAAACAAACAAACAAAACCAGTGGCTGCAAAGTTTTAAATGATAAATTACTTTAAAAAAAAAAACCTCATAAAATAGGTGTGGCAGAGGACAACTTTAATCCCAGCACTTGGTGCCTGAGGCAGGTAGATCTCTATGAGTTCAAGGCTAGCCTTATCTACATAGTGAGTCTGTGGCCAGACAGGGCTACATAGTGAGAATCTGTCTCAAAACAAAAAACTTAAGCGCCCTCTTAATCTCTAAAGAGAGAAAGGACATTATTATCTTCACAGCAGTGGGATTTCCAGTAGACACCACCATGCCCAGCCTTTGACATGGGTGTTGGGATTGACCTAGGTCTCCAAGCTAGTAAGTCTCCAATGTCTTCCCAGACCCTTTTAAGTTGATTTTCCTCATTCATCTATGGGATCTAACATCTAGCTCAAAACATAACAGCTGGCTATATCTTTATTCAACCGACTGCTCCAGGAATTTTATTGCATCTGCAAACACCACTTATAAATATCTGAGGGTTGCTATGGTCTTCTACTAGCAAAGACTCCTCCGGGAAAAACAAGAGTCATTAGAGCAGGAGTTTTAGGGAAAAGCTTTTTAATAAAAACTGAGTATCATTTCACTGAGAGGACTATGTGTATTCTGCCAGTAAAGAGGGGAGGTAATTTAATTTAATTTAATTTACTCTTATTAAGATCTCTGGAGTTTTGTGCTTGAATAGAAAATGTAGTAGAATTGGTAATTGCTAAAAAAAAAAATCCAAGGAGCAGAAAGGCCTACGCCCTCACAGAGTGGTACTTAGAACTCCAGGCATCCCCAGGCCAGGGAGCAGGGTGACAGAGCTCATGGGAAGGACATTGCTGTGTGATGACCTTCAGCAGGATGTGTCTTATTCTTTCAGATTCCAAGGACTGTATTCAGAAACACATGAATCCAGAAGTTGACCCATTCCAACCAAGCAGGAACAAGATTTCTCAGAGAAATACACCCAGAATAAACATCTTATTGCTCAACACATTCCTCAAAGCACCTCCTGAGGCTTTTAAAATTATATTCCAAGTCCTTGATGCAAAAGCTGGCATTGTGTTGAAAACAGTTTGGTGGAGTGCAGGGCCTAGCCCTAATCCTATTTCGGAACCCAGAGCTGCCAGGCACAGATACTTCCATCTTGTGGTCTTTATTCATCAAGATGGCTAGTTACTTTTAATGTATTTTTGGAAAGTTAAGCTAAGTATTTAAAGTATTGCTACAATGTATTAACTCTCTTCTTTCATATTACACATTTGAGAACAAAAACACTCAATATCCCCCACCACTTTCCTTCAGGAGAGGCAAAATTTCAAAGGTTCCTTTCAGCCTTTTGCTCTCCTCAGACAGATATCAACTTTGTATGCCCAGTGGTGAGGGCTCACTGGCTCCCAGCCTACTGTTCTGCTAATACCCATACCCATACTACTCCAATGCCAGGGGATTTCCTGGGCACCTGTTTATGCCTCTCTGTCTTTGCTCACACCTAGTTCTTGGTGACCTACATTAGCTGTGTAATCATGAACTCCAACTTAACAACACACTGCAGGAACCAGACACATGAGACACAACCCAGGGCTTTGGATTACCCTCCAGTTAGCCCTTCATTCTAAGCAGAAGTGCCAGAGAATTACTGAAGTACATTGTAGCTTTAATGGATGTAATGCCAACACAAAACACCAACAAAAATGCAGGCTCAAACTTATAGAATGTCAGTGAGGATGTGCATTAGACTCTATGTAGCTTTATTCTTATTGTTATTTTACAGACAAAAACTGAGTCTTCCTGACATCCGAGGACTTCAGCAAGAGTCACACGTGAGTCCCCATAAGTGGTCTGCATCTGTTATCCCTGATACTGGTGGATTTTCTGCATATGGTCTGATTGCTGTTACAATTTAGCTCTTTAAAGCCCTTCAGTGCACACGTGCTGAAGGCTGGGTCTCAAGCCTGTGTTACTCACTAGGAAGTAGGTGGGGCCTAAATGGAAGGATTTGAGGCCACTGGAGGTGCCCCCTTGGAGTGGCCCTAACCCGAACCCCTTTACTCTCTCTGCTTCCTGGCAGGGAAGAAATGAGCAGCTTTTCTCCACTGTGATGGGGGATGTCCTTCTGTATATGTTTCTCTTATTGGTTGATGAATAAAACACTGTTTGGCCAATGAGTCAGGAAGATAGGCAGGGACTAGGAGGCGAGGAGAATTCTGGGAAAGATAGGCAGATGAAGACCTGAAAATAGTCACCACATGGAGACCGGGAGGATAGGACGCACCGGGTGTTCTCCAGTAAGATAAGGCCATGTAGAAATGCATAGATTAGTAGTTATGGGTTAATAATTAAGACAGAGCTAGCCAGTTAGAAGCCCTAGCCATCAGCCAATAGTTTTATAATTAATATAAGTCTTTGTGTGCTTATTTGGGGCTGAGAAGGGTGGCGGCACCTGGTGGGACAAGAGCCTCAGAAACACCACTGTGCACTCCATCCTCAACCTTACTAAGCAGCGTAAGAATGAACCAGAGCCCCAGAAACTGTAACCCCAAATAAGCCTCCTTCCCCTTTCAATTGACTCACTACAGCATTTATTAAGCAGCTAAAATCGCTATGATGTATTTGTTCTCAAACTGCTCCAGATAAAACTCCGATACAAAAGTTCCCAGAAGGGCTTAAAGATATATATATATATATATATATATATATATATATATATATATATAGTCATGTTTTTCCCAGCATGAATCTATGTTCTGCTTACTATATTGGACATGCTTGGAGAAAATACCTGCATAAAATTATGCCCATCTATATACCATTTTAGACATTGCCACAGTAAACAAATTATTTTCATTCTATTTTGCCCAGTAGAACCACCCCCACCAAAATTGTTTAATTCATTCCAGCACTTGAGATAAAGAGTGAAGAGACAGCCTACAGAGTGGGAAAAAGCTTTTGCCAGCTATTTATCAGATGAGAGGTGACTATCTGGCATACACAAAGACCTGAAAAAAATCAACTGCCCCCAGGCTAAGTAAATGGGCAAGGGAATTTAGCAAACAAATTTTCATTTACTTTTTTATGTGTACAGGATTTTTGCCTGCATGTATGTCTGTATATCACATATATACCTTGTGCCTACAGATGGCAGAGGACATTGGATCCCCTGGGGCTGAAGTTACAGACAGTTGTAATCCACTGTGTGGGTACTGGGAATTGAACCTGGGTCTTCTGCAAGAGCCACCTCTCCAGTCCCAACAAAAACAATCTTTAAAATAAGAAACACAAATGGTTATTAAATGTTAAAGTATTTAACATCTTTAGTTACTAGAGAAATGAAAATGGCTTTGAAATTCCGTGTCAGTCCAAGCAGAATGGCTATAATGGGGGGGGGGTGTTAACAACAAATGCTGGCAGGAACATGGGAGCAAGGAACCTTTATCCACCTAGCTGGAGATGTAAACTGTGTCACCACCAAAGACATAACTACCGCTTGTCCCAGCTGTACCACGCCTGGGTATATGCCCAAAGTAATCTAAGTCAATACACAATAGAATTACCTACACAACTACGTTTCTTGTGACATTACTATGGTAACAAGGTGTGGAAGCAGACAGATGCCCACAAGTGGATGAGCAGTTAAAAGAACAGTGTGGCATTTATACACAATCAAATTTCATTCAGTCACAAGGAAGGATGAACTTCGTCCTCCTGGAAGATGGGTCGAAGCAGAGATCATCGTGCTAAGCCAAGGAAGCCGTTTTTTGAGAGGCAAATATGGAAGGTTTTTCTCTCACACACAGAATGTAAATTTACAATGTGTGTATCTATGACGTGGGAGTGTGTGGGCAGATGAAGGAAGCAGAGGTGTTGAGTGTGTCATATACACGCCATCTGCTGCTTTCCCTCCTAATGGATTCTAAGTTGGTCCATATCTGCACCCACCTATGTGGAACATAAAATCAGAGGGGGGATGCATTTTGTGAAGAAATTAAAGACAAGAGTAATATCACAGGCATTAATATTCCAATTAGGGTCTCCCTTTATGAACAGTGTCAGCGTTGAAGGGGCAGTCCCAGCATTTGGGATGGAAAAGCAGGAAGATCACAAGTTTGCGGCCAGATTGGGTTGCCCAGTAAGACTTTATCTCAAAAATACAAAAAAGAAAAACAAGTTAAATCAACATATGGAAAATTGTTGGGTCTTACTGCTTCAAATGTTCGGTATTTGGTTCCTATCAATTCTCATTGATGTTTTTATTGTATATGTTTTATTTCATACGTCACAGACACAGCCAATAGAGAAAGATTACATTCCCTTTGGGGGGCGTTATTACACATCTGTTTATTCATTCCTATTGCCCACTGCTTCTTTGGTAGACTATTGAGGTGAATCGGGTTTTAACAAATCTTTTCGGTTTTTTTTCAAGAGGAGAATAATCTACTTTGCACAATATATTATTCTTTTGTTTCCCAATTCCATAACATCTGTCTACATTTTATATTATACATTACATATAAACTACATTTTATATTATACATTATATATACTACTTCATGTTCGCTACACTCCACATATTCTTGGCTGCAGGTGAAATATAAAGTTTTTGCTTCCTTGTTGAGTATGTTTTCAAAAATCTTATTCTGCATAGACATCGCTGTTATTTTTGTGGAATATCACATTCAATATATCTTTGAGAAGTTGTTGTTCCAGAATGGTGTTATGGTAAAGCAAAGTTCTGTTTTTACACCCATACCAAGTCACATTTCCCTGTACCTGGAGCTAACTGAACTGCTCTGTTCAGCTTGTGTCTCATTCATGTTGCCTGGGAAGTTTGTTTTGCACTAAACCCATAGGAAGAAACAGCAGAAGACAAACCCTGGGATTTTGATGATATATTTGTATTAAAATATTGAGCCTAGAGCTTCAGAGATGTCTCTTATATAAGATAGACAGGAACTGTACATCAGAGGGGACTCATAACTATCAAAAGAGAAAAAACCCAAGTCATTTTTATTAATCATGCAAATGACTGCTAAGCCTGTGCATGCCTGCTCACAATCTAAAATCTTATATAAATAGATGTGCAAGTTAAGTGTGGCCCCCAGTACCTGAATAGGTGCCAAAGTGTGCCTTGGAGTATAGAACTGAGCTTAGAATTCATGACTGCTTCCTCTGAGGTCCATTTTTGGTGCCTTCTTTTGCAGTTGTTGTCTGGGGCTGGCACTGCTCTAAAATGTGCCCTTGGGATTTGATCTTGCCATTCCATTCGAGACAGCCAGTCAACAAAGGGGCAAACAAAAGCGAATTGTTTATTCTACTTCAAGGTTTTCTACTAAGGTCAATTTTAAATGCTTTCATTTGATAACCATTGAGTAAATAGAAGGCAAAGAGTTGGACAAACTCCCTCCAAATTCAGGTTCTTCATAGGAAAGTTTACCTTCCAAAATGGTTGGCCTTGTGACTGTAAAGCTGAGGCTCATTTGTTCTCTGATCACCTACTTGGCAAACTCTGCGAGCTGGTTCCCCAGTCCCTGGAAGAATGCCTATAAAAACACTCAAAATTGATTTTGCAATTTCTGTGCCAATGATCATGCATTAGAGTCATAAAAGGGACTTTCTGACAGTCAATCAAAACCCATTGTCCTCAACCTCTGCCCTCTGTCCTACCGCATTTAGCGAAGGTGTTTCCAGGTCCACACCAGCTTGGCTGTGATCACTCAGGTAAATCCAGTTTAAGACCAGGTTCTCCAGGACTGGTACCATTTCAAGATCACATGTAAAAAGAAAGGAGGTAAGGAACAAGCTGCAATGAGCAAAAGAACGAACACGGGCATCAGTGTGAGCATAGCAACTCCTGTTGCTATGGAGTCTGAAGCTGTGTTCATTTTCACAGGCTTCGGCTTTATCATGGCCTCATCACACAATAAAGAGATGGATGAGATGGGTTTGTCCTTAGGGGGAAAAAAAAACAAAAACATTTTTCTAAGCCTGGATTGGAGCAAGGAAAGACCAGCGGCAAGTATTCAATACTCTCAACATTTTTGCAAACCATCTAGGAAAGCAAATGGGAACAATTAGGGAATGCAGTGGGAACTGATGGAAGGAAGGTGCTAGCATGTTGAAGGCTTCATGGGAAAGCAATATATCAGACTGACTTCAAGAGATACCAATGAGCTTTTCAGGCTGCTAATGGAGGAGTAGACTGAACAGGAAATGGAGCCTCTTGGACCTAGTTATGTGACCTTAACCTTAAGGTCCAGAGATCCAAAGCAACTGAGACGTGTATGTGGGCACTGAATACACACTGGTGAGTTGCTGCAGCCCTCATCCTTACTGGCATCCTGACTGCCAGAGTGTGTACCTTCTCAGAATAGCCTTGCTGCTCTTGAGTCTACTATTGAAAGGCTCTTGTGTTGAAAACGTGGACCCTACTTTGTGACATTGAGAGTTAGAAGAAACTTTACAAGGTGAAGGCACATGGGACATATTTAGAAGGCTGGAGATGTGCCCTAATAGAGGATTTGGAGCCCCGGCTCTTTTGTGTAAGACATTTAGTTGCCATGTGAGCCTAAAGCACCAGAGCCAGTTTCATAGATGGAGACCTTTGAGTCCAGGAACTAAATCAATCCTTTATCCTTACAAGTTGATTTTTTTCATGCGTTTGCTAAGTAGCAGAAAGCTGACTAACCAGGCCCTCAGTCAACAACTAGCAAGAAATTATTTTTCTCTCCCTATTTGAGAACAAAGAACAATTGAAGCTGGGAGAGACCGTAAATGCCTCTTCCTTGGTTGGGTTTCAGTGAGAGGAGGCAGCTGGCCAGCACTTTGATTTCACTTTAGTGAGACCCTAAGTGGAGGATCTGCCCAAAACTTGCTAGAATCTAGATTCGCTGTATCTCTGAGATTATAAATATATGTTAAATGGAGTTGTTGCAGTTCATTGCACATCCATAGTAAATAAGTACAGAACTTCTAGGGAACATAAAATAGTTCAGACATTTCCTAGTTGTGGTTAGACACCAGGATAGAGGGAAATATAGGTAGGAAAAAAACCCAGGGTCTGAGACATGATGAGAGGGAAATCTGAATTTACCCCATAGATCTCTGGAGGTCATTGAAGACTGTTAACAACACAGGTGACGGTAACAGTTTTGTTTTGGACAGGGGAGATGGCAGATGAGAGTCAAGTTAGAGTTACACTGGAATAGCTCTGCCAAATGGTTACAAGACTTCTTCAGTGATTGTGGGAGATAAAAGAAGAAAACTGGGAAGAGATTTACAGTGGGAGGCCCACACTGGCCAACATGAGACCAATGTGGAAGAAAGCTTCTTGCAGAAGGATGCCAAGCCTCTTCCTGTCAGTAGAGTGAAAACTATGAGGATTTTGGAAATGACACTGTGACAAAATGGCCTGACAAAAGCAACTTAGAGAAGAAAGGTGTTGTTTTGGCTCAAGGTTTAAGAAGCGATACGGTGCATCATGGCGGGGAGGGCAGGGTGAGAGAAATGTCTAGTGTGGCTGGTCATCTCAGAACTGGAAGCACAGAGATGGATGCTGGTGCTAGCTGGATGTCTCCTTTTCATTCAGTCTGGGCCCCCAGCCCATGGGGATGATGCTGCCTGCATCGGGGTTGTCTTCCCTCTTCAGTTAAACCTCTCTGGAACATCTTCCTAGACAGACATGCCCAGTAGCATGTCACCTAGGTAATTCCAAATCCAGTCAAGCAGACAGTGATGGTGAGATATCACAGCTTGTGCCAGTGGTTGGCAGCATTTCTGAGTTAAGAGAGAGCTGTTCACAAGCAGTTAAGACAGCTAAGGAGCAAGGCAGAAACTGAAGACTGATGTGCGGGCATTATCAGTAGAGCTGGGGATATAGAAATAAATAATTTAAGAAGAATATGCACGCTGAATACATAGTGACAGGTAGAGTTCTGGGGAATGCCAGAATTTAACACATTAAGTTAAAATGAGAACCAGGAAACAAAGAGGGGATTATAAGAAGGACAAATCTGGAACAGATCATCATGAGAATGAAGAGACGAGGGATTTTCAAGGGGTTGAAGGTTGGGTGTTGCCAGGCGTGACCTGGAAAGTGAGTGGATACTGGGGAGAGGTTCTCTGATTTAGCTCTGGGAAGTACATGCTGCTAACACACAGGAGCTTGGGTTTTGTGAAGCAATAGGATCAACAGAGCACAGAGAAGCACACACACCACTATTTAATACAGCATTGTTGGCAATAGCTGAGCTACCGAACCAGGCTAGGTGTCCATCAACAGAGGGGTGAAGAGAGAACAGGCGGGGTAGACGCACGATGGAATTTCTTGTTGGCCACTAGAATTACGTTCTGCTGTTTGTATGAAAGTGGATGCAACTGGAGGTGTCATGTTAAGTGAATTAAATCAGTCCTGGGATGACAAATACATTTTCTCTCATTTATGGAGTCTGTAATTTATATAGATATATAAAGTCATGTATGTATGTATGTGTGACATGGAAACAGGAGTGAAACTGTCTGAGGGACAAAGGAAACTAATCGGGGAGGAGGAGAAGAAAGAGGGTCTGGGGACATGAGTAGGAGTGTGCTCAAGACACAGTACATGCATGAATAGACACATACATTTCAAAAACAATGGATGAACGGTCGGTGGAGGAAGACTGGAAACCACAAGGATTTCACATGTCTTCTTCTTGCTAAATAGTTGGGCAGCAAAAGAGAAAAGAAATTAAGTGAAAATGGAAAAAAATGAAAAGTTTAAAGGTAATCCACAAGACGGATTTGTGAAGTATGTCCAGTGAGGGAGCTTGTGTCTTGATGATATGAAAACCCTCCACAGCCTATTCAAGGAAAGGACATCACCCAATTAAAAGCAACCAAAACATTCTCACAGACATTTTGCCAGAGAATTTAAACCAGTGGCCAAATGGCACATGGAATGATGCCGAACACCAATAGCCACTAGAGAAGAACAGATCAGCTTGGAGGAAAACCTTCATTTGCACCAAGAGATGGATGGAGTGGGAAGCTAGAGAAGGAACGTTGGCAGTCACCTGGGGAAAGTGGAGATTTCACACAGTACCGGTGGGCTGGGCTGCTGATGTGGAGGCTGAAGACCTGGGGTGGGGGTGGGGTGGGGCTTGTCCACTGCAGCTGAGGGAGAGGTCAGCCACTGTGGAAGCAGCCTGAACAACATCTTAGACGGTTACACATGGTATTATCACATGACTCAGTCATTTCATTCCTACGTGTAGACCCATGAAAACTCATATCCACACAGAAACACGACCCTGGTTATTATGGAAGCATTGCTCAAAAAAGCCAAAGATGAGGGGGATCCAAATGTCCATGTGGCCCTAAGTAGGAATTAAGTATTGTAGCAGCATGGATCATTCTTGAAAGCATATGGAAAGTTGGAGAATGTATGCATGCATAGAAAAAGGCCACAGGCTAGGAGAGTCCCTTCAGAGAAGTCTAGAAGGAGGAGCTAGACACAGAAGGTTGTGTTTGACCTGGTGATGGGGACATTTCAAAGGACAGGGGAATGGCAGATACAGGGTACAGATTTCTCCTTGAAAATGTTCCAAAATAGACACAGCGATGGCCATAGGAGCACATGCTGAAGACATTGCCATTGCATGATTGACCAGTTCAGTATATAAATTATATCTGAATAAATCCATTTATAGAAAAGAAAGTTGAGAGAAGCTTAATGTACACAAGGTCAAAAGAGAGCCATGGCCTGGCTAGTGAGAGAGGCCAGCGTGTTTGCGCTCCAGGAGGGAGTTGATAATTGTCAGGCATGATTGAAGGCCAGAAAGATAACTGACTCCTCGGGAAGCCGAGGCTCTGCTCCTCTGCAGATCACTGACAAGAAGTTCCAGCAAAAATACCTAATGAAATTGACTTCTTTGAACATGAAACTGGTTTTCTCTTATTGGAAAATTAAATTTTTTGAGCTACACAAATTCTCTCAATGGTGATGGACAAATGAGGTGTTATTCTAACTGGAGAAATAATGGTTACCAAAAAGTGTCTTTTTACAAAATTATTTTTTTATTTCTGAAACTTTGAGGGATTTTTTTTCTGGCTATGAAAAAAAGGCAAGAAGAAAAACCAAATCTCATGATTCCCATGTAGTTGTTAACCACATCTGGGCTAGCTTTTACTATCTAAAAATCTAAATTATCTTGCTAGATTTTTAACCAGCACAACCTCTGGTACTCTGCGTTTCGGCCAGATTAATTTCTGTCACCATAGTCTCTGTTTTTGCCTTTGAGCTGGCATTGTTATAGCTTTTATATGCTTTCCATAGGGGACTTTCCTGTGCCTTGGGTTGTAACAGAGCCTGGCTGTTTAAGACAGACATCTAAACTTGGTAAACAATTGCTGGCAGAAGGGGCTGCAGGGATGTTTGTTTCTTGATTTATTAAAATTCACAGGATACAGATTAATTTTTGCTTGCTCCATCTTTGTTATTGTTTTTTTACCTGTTATTAAGTGGAAACTACAACTGGGAATGACTTTGTTTTGCTTAAGTTACCAAGGTTCTATCAAAATCATTTCAGAGTGCCTAAATTTTTTTTTTTCTTAAACTAGAAAGATCTAATTTCAAATGATCCTTCGGACATGTTCTTCACACGGGGTATCCAGATGTCTTGGGTGAGGAGTAACTATCACACTTCTCAAAAAAAGAAAAGGACAAGGATCTTTGGAACTTGGCTGCATCTCAGCCCATTAAGGGAAATAACTTTCCAATCCTCTGCCAAGGACCAAGGAAAACTGCAGGCTGGATTTGGAGTATGGGAAATGGCAGCTGAGCCTTCCACATGTAGAAAGCCAGGAAAAACAACTCTCCTGGCTCTGCAGAGGCAAGCCAGATCTGAGCAACTCCTGAAATGGAGACCCACGGGCTCGGGTTCGATTCTGGGAAGGGCAACATCACAGAGCTGCATCCTGGCTGTTCCCTCCTGAGTTGATTGACACTTCATGTCCAGATTGTGTAGTCTTCCCCAAATTAAAACAAACAAGACAAAGACAAGAGAAGAGGGAGGAAGAAGGTCACCATTTAAGCAAAAGCAGTGAGTTTCATGTGGACTGGAACTGTGAAGACTCAGAGACAGGGTTTCTCCTTTAGACCCATCTGCAATGTTCTGCCACCGAAACTCTCGGACATGGTCATTCTGTTTCTAACATGAGGCCAGATACCATGGTGTGCTCCTTTTACTACACTACAGCGTCAGAATAGAACAGGAGACTGGGGAAACTGGTTTCTATGACATTTGTCTCCTGAAGCTGCAAAGTCAAGGTCTGAATCAGTGATGGGAGCATGTCCACATGAAGTTAGTAGCCCAGTGGCTTCTGTAAGCCCCAGCCGCTTTTGCTTTGCCTCCCACCATGATGATTCTGCATCAGACGACAGAACATGTGTGTTAGTCACAAAATACGAGTCCCTCCTAGTGGTTGTCAACAGGAAAATATACCTGAGCATATCTCACCCAATTTGATAGTGTTATAATTTGAACATAGAGGGGATATTACTCCAATGCTTGGTGCTTTCTCTTTCTTTCTCCCTTGCTTTCTCTTTCTCCCCTTCCCTGTCATCTAAAATCACCTTGCTAGTTGATAAACTATCCCTGACTATTATCAATATATAAGATATTTATCTTTTTGGGTTCTGAACAGGATGAGGCATCCCTCTAGTTTGCAAAGACAAGGAAGCAGGGCAATGATCTACCCCTATGAGTTAGATAGCTGTGGGGTTTCATAGATTTCATTCTTCCATTGCTAACAGCGTATTGAATGCCTTTAGGGAGACAGTCATCATACTAGACCCTCGGGGAAACAGTAATGAGCAAAGTGGAAATCTGCGCTTTCTGGAGTGTGGTCTAGAGGACAAAGGCAGAGGGTGATGAAATAAATGCAAAACCAAGTTTTTGTCCAATATAAGGGCTAGGGAGAACACCACAGAGGGGACGCCTTCCCATGAGGGAGTTGCTGTAGAGAGCCAGCGAGGTCTCAGCCTTGGGACACAGAAGATATGGGTATTGGCTATAGGCTGGAAAGTTGCCTTTAATATACATGCATACAGAATCAGGCAATGAACAAAGTTAGGGAGAAGGGCCTATTCAAAAGTGTTAGAAAAATACAGAGTAATCCATTTGCTTAAGAGGATTTGAAGAAAAACAACAGTGGAGTACTGGAAAGAGGTTGTGAGGGTTTACAGTGTTAAATCAAAAGGTTCGATGTGTAAAGAGCTTTAGACCTCATCAAAAGCAGGGGCATGATCAGGGCTCTTTAATGTAACCTACAGTGGGGGCGTGGTCAGGGCTCTGTGATGCATGGAGGGGGCGTGGTCAGGGCTCTGTGGTGTATGGAGGGGGCATGGTCAGGGCTCTGTGATGTATGGAGGGGGCGTGGTCAGGGCTCTGTGATGTATGGAGGGGGCGTGGTCAGGGCTCTGTGATGTATGGAGGGGGCGTGGTCAGGGCTCTGTGATGTATGGAGGGGGCATGGTCAAGGCTCTGTGGTGTATGGAAGGGGCATGATGGGAGACACTGCTCACTCACAGTTCTTCTCCCACAGTGAGCTGCTTCAGAAAAAGACCGAGCACTGGAACGGAAAAAGAGCTATTAGCTATTCTTATTTTGGAAGACAAGGGCAGTGCAGAGCCATTGCTAGTCTCCATGTAAGAAAGAAAATCCATGGCTGTTGGTGTCTGTCATCTTTCTGTCACTGTGGCAAACACATGAGCAAGATGTCTTTTGACTCATGGCTGGTTCCATTGCTGAGGGCCCTAGGTGAGGCTGAGCATCATGGTGGGGCCACAGGGTGGAGCATTCTCACCTCAGGGTACAGGAAGTACAGACAGGCTTAGATGCAGGTGTGGGGACAGGATTGATATGTTTGCAGAGCATCCGCTCACATCTCTCCTCAATAGCCACTTTCCATTTCAAATCAAGTGGGAGATCAAACTGTGAATAGAGGACTCCCAGGGATCCACCCCCTCTCCCTCAGCTCTCCCTCTGGGTGCTGCTTGCCCAAGGGACTATGTTTTCAGTAGGGGGTCCTTCAGGAAGGGAAAATTTATACACAGATTATGACATAGGCCAACTCTTTTTTTTTTTTTTCTGAAGGGAATCTATTCCTTTACTGCATATGTGTTAAAGTAATACCTTTGGACTTTTATCTATAAAATAAGATAAGCAGCACAAATCACTCAGCAGAAATGCAATGTATCACTCAAAGAAGTAGACAGAGGGTTGCAGAGATGTCTCAACAGTTAAGAGCACTTGAGGGGCTTCCAGGGAACCAGATTCCGTTCTCACGGCCCACATGGCAGTGGGTCACAACCACCTGCAACTCCAGTTCCAGGGGATTCTATCTGCTCTCCTGGCCTCTTTGGTCATGCACATGGTACACATACATATAAGAAGGTAAACACATAAAAATGAGTATATTTTTAAGATCAATGAATGAGTAAATAGATGTAGTAGAGTCCTGTGTGGACAAAGACAGGCCAGGACCACCTGCATGTACGTTGCACTGGGTTCTGTGGAGTCTGTGGACCCCAGTGAGCAGCATGTTCTAACAGAGAGGGAGGCTGAAGCCCAGAGACATAAAAGGACTCAAGGGGCTGACCCGCCCAGATGTCCTGTTTCCCAGGCCAGAGCACTTCACTGTTTCAGGGAGCCGGCTGCCCTTCCCGTTGCTGGTGTTTATTTAGGAAAGGGATAGACTTCTTGCAGCTGGGCTTGCCCAGCCCCTAATGACCTTACATGGCCGAGGACAGACTTCTTCCTGTGGGTGAGAGCAGATGGGTGTAGGCTGTCAGGGTCAGGGCTCCAGACAGACCTCCTCAGTGTCCATCCTAGACTCTATCCTGTGCGTGAGAAAATCAAAGAACTCACCGGGGAAAGAACACAAGGAACTGAGGAGGGGCCACTCAGGAAAGACTTCATTCCAAGAGAAAGGGCAGCCAAGGTGCATGCAATGGGGTCAAAATGCTTCAACCAGGTCTGGGAGAGAAAACACGGATTGTGGCCTTGTCCCCTCCACCTTCCAGCCACATACATTGCCAGGTAAAGGACAATGAGAAATGTCTCTGTCTCTTCCATCTCTTGGGGAGGGATGCTAAGTGTGGGGAGGGTCTGAAGACCATGAACTGGGCAGTGGTAGAGACAGCCCGAGGTGATTGTAACCAAGTGTCAACACTTGGCTTCAGATGTGACGTTAGCAATGCTGCCAACAGCAGTAAGTGGGGTTTTCTTGGCATCTGGTACCTTCACTGTCACCTTTACCTTGGCATCATGGTGGAGAAGAAATGGACACAAATGATAAAGTATGCTTTTGACCTTTACGTGGGTGGTCCTTACTGAGTGACATGGTAAATTCTTTTGCTACCTATAATTCTTCTATAGATAAAAACAAAAGTGAATTTCAATCTATTATCAAAAATTATCTTTCTGTGGTCTGGGATGTGGAGAGCATGATGCTCAGGGTTCAATTCCCAGCACTGCAGAAACTGGCATAGTAGCCAGGTCTATAATCCCAGTACTCAGGCGATGGGGTAGGGAGATCGGAAGTTCAAGGTCACCCTCAGCTATACTAAGCTTAAGGACTCTGACTTAAACGAAAACACTTAATCTGCTTGCTTCTGAGGCCCTCTCAGCACCTGCTGGGAGCTTACTCAGAGCTTGGCCATTGGCGGAGTTAATGTTTGTGAGCAATCATAGTTTCTACCAAATCAGATCTCAGAAGTCAAGGAAGTCTGAACTGGTTAGTCTCCTTCAGCTATATTTCAGGTAAAAAAAAAAATCAATTTTCAAGTGCCGACCCACAGAAAGGGTTCGTGGTCGGCCATAAAACAACTGCATTTTCAGTTTATTTTTAAGGGGACCTGAAGAAATTCATTTGCTTTTCATCATGTGACAGTTTTATCTTTAAAGCCAGAGATTACAGGGTTGGAGAGATGGCCCCCAGTTCAGAGCAATTGCTGTCTTTGCAGAGGAACCAAGTCCAGTTCCCAGCACACACAGGTCCCTGTGGTTCACAGTTGCCTGTGTCTAGTTCCGGGGAATTTGATGCCCTCTTCTGGCCTCCAAGAGCAGTGCATGCACACAGGCAAAAAGACTCATATTTATAAATCTTAAAACAACACTATTTACAAAAGAGAGAGAGAGAGAAATCATGCTTGAGTCTTAACTAGTCTTTCTGGAATTCTGATCTAATACTGTTGAGTAAGATAAGATATGCTTGCCTTTAGCATTTGGCACCCAAACACACACAAACCCCAAACATACACATATCTATACCTACACACACACACACACACACACACACACAGAGAGAGAGAGAGAGAGAGAGAGAGAGAGAGAGAGAGAGGGAGGGAGAGAGAGAAAGAGAGAGAGAGATCCCTACACAAGCACCTTCCCACACACATACCTACACATACACCCCTAAACACCCCTACACATACACCTACACACACCTATAACTACACACACCTACACACACACCTATACCTACACACCCCACACACCCTTACACATACAACTACACACACACATACCAAACATACACATACCTATACCTGCACACACACACACACACACACACACACACACACACACACACACAGAGTTTGCAGCAGTGTTTCCCATTCTGTTTGTCACTGTACCAGTACTGTTCATGACACAGAGTTTCCCAAAATCAAATCAGCTAGGCTGATGTTCAATCAAAGAACAACTCACACCACTTTACGACTTCTCAGAACCTTCCATCATAACAAAAATAACCCCAGAACTTATTATCCCGGGTAATAACTTAAGGGTCACTAGAACACTATGAATGAATGTTTCAGAACTATAACTCCAGGCAGGAAGCACATTTAAAGACGCCATGGCCTCCTCTGCTTTGCCACAGCTTCTCTCACCTCCAGTTGGTGATGCTTCTTGGCAGAGCTGCATCGTGAATGTGTGATCGACCCAGTTTCTTTCTGAAGCTCTCTGGCTTAGAAGGACCTTTATGCAGAACTAATGTAAGTGTCAGGTACTCATAGAAGCCAACTCCACGACCCCTCTGTGAGAGTTCACTGGTTCATTTGACTCTGGGATCTGTTTTGGAAGTCTCTGGGCACCCACCTTCTCACTGTCCCTGGTCCTGGCCACCGTGAGCCATGGTGAAGACTCACAAAGCTCCCATGAGTGTCCTTCCAGGACCTCACACTGCTGGTGTTCTTTACCAATATCCAAGAGGAACACGGTCGAGATGCTCTCATCTGACTCAAGTGTCTTCCAGAACATCCAGTACTTGACATTCTATAAACATGCTAATGGACTGTTCACTTAGACTCTTTATCAAAAACAAATAAACATTTACTATGGAGTCATGCCCCTTCAAGGACACGGTTGAATGATGAGATTTCTAGTCCGTTGCCTGGGATAATGATTTAGAATATGTAGATCTTTTTAAACTTTCAAGGGTTGACTTGGGGATCCAGAGGCATGAGCTGGAGCTCTACAGGGCATCTGCACTGTGCAATGTTGACAGAAGGCAGAGACTCACAGGGAGAGGGCAGCAAAGGAACAAAGAAGGGAGTGGAATCAAGTCCAGTCCCAGGGTGCTGTCGGTGTGCTGAAGGCCAGAAATCACCTTCCTCATGCCTGCACAGAAAGCCCAGAGTCACAGCTCTTGTCCTGTTCGGGAACAAGCAAATGCTGTTTTGTGATTGCTGTCTAGTCACCCCTTCCTTCAGAAGAGGTGAGTGTTGTATGCGTTATGATACCATAAGATCAGCTTCATGAAGACCTAAACAGTGGTTGCCCTGCTGCCAGGACTTCCCAGAACTCTGGGAAGAGCAGGACAAGCCTTAGTGTATTCCTGGGGGTGCCACTGGTTTGTGCTGCTCAGCCTTCTACACCCTTATCCAGGAAGATTCTGGAGCCTTATTCCTTCCTTGGCTTCTCTCAGGGATTTGGAAAGTGAAGTTACATACTACCAACATGGCTGTCAGGAAAACCATTCTGCCTTTGACACTCAGTTAAGAAAATGGACTGTGAAGCCTTCCATAGGGGGTCTTAAAGCCTCACCCTCCCTGCAGAGCAGAAAGGGTATTGATAGGTAGGGTTTTAGTTGTGGAGGGGGGTGGCAGGGGAGGAGAGGAGGGAGAGGAAACTGGGATTGACATGTAAAACAATCTTGTTTCTAATTCAAATAAAAAAATGGACTATGGTCAACCTACGAGTTTCTTTTTTTCTTGGTTGTTTGCAATGATAGACGAGAGCTACATAACAGGACAGAAGAAAACTTACATGAACATCTTTGGAGGAGGTGCTGAAACCGGAACAAGCTCTCCAGATCATGAGGAAGAAAGGAGAGACAACCGACTAGAGGCTGGCTACTGATAAGAAGATAAATCAGGCTTGCTCCTGCTCTGCCATGTGGGCAGCTGGCGAAGATGGCCCCCTGACACATTCTTTAATCAAATTCTGCTTCTTCTCTCAAGCAACACAGAAAAAAATGTGTCTCTTGATAAACATGGCTCTTTCACTTTGGTTAACGAATCCAGAAGCTTATACTGAAGATGCCAAAAGTTATACTCTGTGCCGGGATACTTACTACCTTCTGTCAAGAAACACAACAGGTTCAGGGGAGTTGGCTCAGTCTAATCTGAGAGGGAATGGGACATAGGACACAGAAGGAGTTGAAATTGAGAGAGGGCAGGGTGAGAATAATGTAAATATAACACTCATATATCAAATTCTCAAAGTGTAAACAAATATTTTAAAAAGTCATCAAAGAGAAATAATAAAATAAAACAAAAGGCCAGGTGTGGTGGCACACACCCATAATTCCAGTGCTGGTGGAATCCAAAACAGTCTAACTAACAAGCATGACCAAACCCATGAATGAACTCCAGGTTCAGCTCTCAATACAACAAGCGCTCTCTCTCTCTCTCTCTCTCTCTCTCTCTCTCTCTCTCTCTCTCTCTCACACACACACACACACACACACACACACACACACACACACACACACACGCAAAACATGTTCCAACTCTTGGGTAGACATACATTATCCTTCCTTCCTTTCTCACTTTTGTGGCTCATTCTTTAAGTGTCAAGAGTGTCAATCTGTGTTAAGAGTTTTCCTCACTATAACTCTGTTTCTTTTATGGCTTAATTTAATATGGCAGTTCTATTATATTTTCCAGTTCCCAAGGTCACTTAAGGATGGTGATGTAGACCCCCTTGTATTCATCTCTGAGTCTTGGAATCACTGTCTCAGTTTTGCAACTTATAGTGAAGTAGGCCTCTTGGCACTCAATGAGCATTGTGGCTGCCTTCTCAGTGACATGCAATTGAGTTTATAGGTGTTGAGGGAAAAACTGAAAATTAAATTAAATTTGAATAAAGGAAGTTTTCTCTCCAACTTATTTTCTGTATTAATAGCAACCCTACAATTTTCAATTAGTGAAAAGAAAATCAAAACTCATTCTATAAAGAGGTAGGAATTGTAATGTAATGATTGATTTATAAGTGACCTTATTAATCAAGCTAATAAAATTAGGAATGAGCTCTGTGAGGGTTGGGCTTACAGGAAGGAAGGCAGCATTGCACAGGAAGGCTTCGACTTGCCTCTCATAACACATGAATAGGCTTGAGATCTAAAACACTCCTTACTGAGTGACAACACTGACCCAGACTGAGCTGGGCTTATCACTGGGCATGCGGAGGGCTCTCTGTCTCAGCAGACTCGGAGTGCATTGCTGTTCTCAGAAGGACTTACAGAGTCTGTCACATGACCCCCTGCCATATCTAGCTTTGCAGGGCTCACTTGGGAATCCTGAGCCACAGCAAGGGACAAGTATTCCTGGCTTAGATGCCTCGTGTTTGCTGCCTGGAAGGTTTTGAACCCATGCAGAATAGATCCTTGGTACAGAAGTGAAATACTTACATTCCACTATCTCTTCTGGGAACATGGAGTCTTGTTCAACCCAGCACTTGCCTCTACAAGAAAGAAGTAGATGTGCTCAGACTTCTGGCAGTCTCTCCCACATGCCACCTGCTTGCCAGCTAGAGAAAGCTGAAAGCTGCAGAGCAGCCACTGTGGGAAATGTATCCCCAGCAAAAGTCAGGCCAGAGGCAGCCTGACTCCATCTGCATTGCAGAATACTCTCAAATAACTGCTCTTTTTATTTATACAATAATGTACCCTGTCCCCCTGTCTTGGTGTTGTGTGATACAGAGCTCTGGTCCACTGTCTAAATAAAGCCAAATGAATGGATTAAGTAAAAGTACCACAAGGCAGTCATTTGCATAATTAGATAATGAACAAGCCACCAGAGAAGATTATTCCAATGGGGACAGAGTGAAGACCTAGGGACCAGAATGTTACAGGAATACTGGTTTTCTTTCTCAAATAACCAAAGATTATAAGTGCTGTGACTGTATGGAATGCATCACTCACTCATCCCACCCAACTCACCAACTCCCATGTGGCAAGCATTGTGGTAAAGTGCTGGAGATACAAAATACCAGACATAGTCCCTCATTTTAAGAATGTAATGGTTGTATGTGAGAGCTATAGACATAAGCAATTTAGTATAATCACCATCCTGCAAGGGCCAGTAGTTGGAAGAGAGGAAACTGAAATGGAGATTGGGAGATGGGGTATTGTGTGTTCTGCCATGGGTGTCACTGTCCTTCTCTGAGGAGCCAATAGCTGAGGGAGCATTTTGAGAGAGCAGTTCACCAGCTAAAGAGGTGGGTACTTCCCTGCTGAAGAGAGGATATTAAAAGACCCCCAGCTCACAAATGAGCTTTGTGTGACATAAAAATTTGTGGGTGCTAGGACTTGAGCACAGTAAGACAAGGTGGAAAGCTAGACAAGAAGTCTTGTCTTCCCTTGATTAAGATTCATGAGCTTTGGGGATGGACAGATGGTTCAACAATTAAGAGTACTTTCTTTGAAGCTATAGACATAAGCAATATAGCTTATTTGGAAAAAAACTAAAGCTTTTTTGGAGGACCCAAGTTCAGTTCCCATCATCCGCATGGTAGCTTACAACAATTCATAAACCCCACTGCCAGGGGATCCAATAGTATCTTCTCCATGAGCACCAGGCATGATACATATACCTACATATATACAGGCAAAATAATTGTACATATAAAATAAAATTAAATCTCAAAAAATTAAAAATAAATCCTGTGCTTGATGTTTTCAAGTGTTAAAGATTGGTGATATGGATTGTATTTTTTTTCCATTTTCCTTGCTTCTTTGTATTAGGGAAACAGGCAGAAATGTGTCTCTAAAGAGTTTAGTTACACATAAGATAGAGAATGGGTTCAAGAAACGGTAGAGAAAGATCTGAAGAGAATGTTTTACCACAGAGATCCTACGTGGTAAATAACTGGAGTACAGACTAAGATTGTGGCAAGAAAGACAGAAAGGAAGGACTTCAAGAATGTAAGGAGACAAGGGATAGGAAATGGTTAGTGACTGGATCTAAATATTGTAACACAAGGATTCCCAGCCTAAGTAACCGGGAACCGGACAACCGTTCATTGCACTGGAACCTGGGAAAGAACAAGCTCAGGAGAGAATGCAGTGAGTTCCTTCTGGCATGTATCAAAGGGCCACGGATGCCTATGAGGCATCCAGGACAACTCGCCTTTTAGGGAAGTAGAAATAGGCAATAGGACCTGCAAAAGCTAGGGGGACTGGAAATATTCTTTTGGTGGCCACTAGTATTGAGATTGTGGGTGTGGATGAAATCACCTGGCAAGATCATGGAAATGCACTCTACAGTAGTGGGAGGGAAAAATAGCAAAAGAGCTGAAGGGGAGGGGGCTTTTGTGGGAGAAGCAGAAAGAATCTGAAAGGTGAGTGTGTAATCAGATGTGCTAAACCGGGCAGGGTTTCTCAGTGGTTAAGAATGCTTGCTGCTCGTGTGGAGGACCAGGGAGTTTAGTTTCTAACACTTACATAGGGTGGCTCACAACTGCTGGTCACACTAGCTCCAGGAGATGCAGCACCTTCTTCCAGGCTCCTTGAGCATCTGTACACATGTGACATACACAGAAAGAGAGAGAGTCACACACACACACACACACACACACACACACACACACACACACACACACAGAGAGAGAGAGAGGAGAGAGAGAGAGAGATTGAGAGTGTGTGTCAGACATACATACACACAGAGAGAGACCCAGAGAGAGAGACCCAAGAGAGAGAGAGAAAGAGACTCACACACACACACACACACACACACACACACACACACACACACACAGAGAGAGAGAGAGAGAGAGAGAGAGAGAGAGAGAGAGAGAGAGAAAGACTCACATACAGAGAGATTCACAGGCACAGAGACTCAGACACACACACACACACACAGACTCAAACACACACACACACACACAGAGAGAGAGAGAGAGAGAGAGAGAGAGAGACTCAGACACAGAGACAGAGACAGAGAAAGAGAGAGACTCACATAGAGAGAGACTTACACAGAGAGAAACTCACAAACAGAGAGAGAGAGATTCACACACACACACACACACACACACACACACACGGGGGATGCCATATGTATATACATAAACAAAATAAAAAATAATGTATCCTTAAAGAATATACCAAATTCCCCAAAGAAGTAGTGTAAAGATAGAAGTCTCTTCTAAACTTGTTAACTACTGGCCATCTCAGTAAACCCCATCACACGGATGGAGCAGAAGCTAAATGGTAGTGGGTTAGGAAGGTGGGGAAACAAACATCAATGATAGGGAGATTTCTGGAAAGAGCGAGCTGCAAAGGGACAGTTGCATGTATGTAGCCCATGAAGATTTGAATGAGAACAGTGGCCATGAGCCAGCCAACAGACACTGCCATGTTTAACAGTATGGACCAGCCTATAATGCAGCTTTTTGGGGGATAGAATAGTGGCCAATGCTGAATAAATCTATAATGGGATCTGCATGGGTGGGGACTATGTGTTTTATTTCTAAAACAAAACAATTGCGAACTTATGAACCATTTATAGTTCTTTTTTCCCTTCATAAACTATTCAAGTTAACAGGGAAAAATAAAGTTTCTAAATAAAGTCTTCCCTTAAGATTGCATTTTTCACTTGCCAAGCCAAACGAACCAAATCTTTTGTTTCTCTAGCGATCTCACTTCCCAAGAAAAATACACCTGCAAACATCAGGGGCCAGGTTTTCCCCACCCTTGGCCATTTTCTTCTTTTACCCTTAAAGCAATGCTGACGGGGGCGGGGGCACTTCCACATTGTGTTGTGTTATGGGTTAGCCAAGAAGGTTAAGTAGGGCTAAGCTAAAGCAATCAAACCATTCTTTTTACTTTGGGGATAAAATAATTGCCCCCTCATTTGCTCCTGAAGATGTTCAGCCTGGAAGTGATCTCTCCAACATCTTTCTGGAGGGTACAGCTCAGCAGCTCAGCAGCTGCCAATCATCATGGGCTCATGCTTGCCATAACAGCTATTATCTATTCCATCCAATTATCTGTCTGGCATCCCACATCAGTTATTCTTCCTTGGCTCCAGGAGAAGAAAACTCTTCACATTTTACATGCAACTTGGAGACACTGATTCCCCAAGAGCAAAATCCAGGCATTTTATGTGAAGCTCTGGCATGCAGGGTTCATAAAATTCCAAACTACAGAAACTTTACCCAGTGTGTTTTATTTTGGAACTTTGGGGTTTTGAAGAAAGAAAAAAAAAAAACAAGAGAGAAAAAGAACTAAGAGGGGTCATTCTTGAGATTATTCTGGTTTTTAGAAGTTCTTATCCACCTAGATGTGGTTAGCTGGTGGCTAGTTTCTGTAGTTATGAAGGGAAAACAAAGGCAGCTAACAATGTCTGGATGTCTGCTCTCATGCTAGGCACCAGGAAAAGCTCCTCGTTTGCCTTCTCAGAGGACCCCTGAGAGTCCTCTGTTCTCCCCATGGGGTATGTGTAGAAACTGAGGCTTAATGTCAAATAGTTTGCTCCTGATGTAAAGCTAGTGGGTGGTAGAGCTGGAAATTGATCCATGTCTGCCTGACAATGGCTAGTACCCTTTTCTGGTGTCATTTAAAGGCATTTCTTTATGGATACATCTGAAAACACAACAAAATAAACTACTACATGGATGCAGGCAGCGGTGGGGAGAGACATCCATCACATAATGCAGATGCTTCACAAAAGTGCCCAGTATTCCTGGCAGTACAATTTTCCATTGTCTAAAAAAAAAAAAAAAGATGGAGCCACAGACTTCAGACAAGTGAAGAACCACTTCATTTGACCACAGGAAACCCTTGATGTCACCTACTCCTTGGGCTACACTGATCAGCTGAGGCCAACGTAGCCCATCACAATAGGCAACCCCAAAAGCTGACAACTCTGAGTTTCTGGTACTTGGTACCCGTTGCCACTCTGCCCATGCCATCTTGCACATTTGCAGGGATGCAAGCTTTCAAAACTCAATCCCCATAGGAATTGTTACCTCTAAAGCACTAATAAATGTCAAAGCCAGAAAATGGGCCTCTTCCTGCCAGCCACAGATTCCTCAAGTCTTTTGGTCCTTAGTGCAGCCGTTTTCTGGATGCTTATGGCTGAAGAGGCCAAAAAAAAAAAAAAATGGTGTAAAATGTTTGCTCTTGTAATTTTCTGAGCACCTGGTCCTCTTTATTTAAAACACCTAGAATGGTTTCTGAATTCTTGCAAAATACTTGAACTAGGGCTGGAATTCAAAGTTCACTTCCAGAGGTAGAAGAACAGGAAACAGTCATGAATAAAGCTTACCCCTCCCTTCCTCTCCCTTCTCTTCTCCCTCCCCTCCCCTGTCCACCTCCCCTCCTCTCTTCCCCTATTCTCCCACTGCCTTCACTCTCTCTCCCCTCCCTCCTCTCCCCTCCCTTCCCCTTTCTTACCCTCTCCATCTTCTTCCCCTTCCCTTCCCTTCCTTTCTCTTTTCCCTTTCTCACTACTTCTTTCCTTCCCTTTGGGTTTTTGTGACTGGGTCTTACTCTGCGGACCGGGTTGGTCTCAAGCCTTCAGCAGTTCTCCTGCCTCAGTGTCCTGAGCTCTGGCATCATGAGAAGAGCCACTGTGCCTGCTTTCTCTACTTTCTTTTTAAAAATAAGTTCAAGCCCACCTCCCCCTGTTGTCTCAGTGGGATACCTCTCTATTATGCAGAAGTCCAGTTTGGCCTGAGTGCCCCTGTGTACCTGCTCTCCAGTCCTTTGCTCCTCCCATCTTAGCCTCGGTCATCTGTCTATTGTCACTACCCCTTCTGCCACAGCTCCTGTTACCTAGCACTTGGAGTTGAGCTAAGTTCTGACTGAGCGCTGATCGATCAAGCAATGGGAGTCTGACTCAGACAGATGTGTCCCCTGCCCTGGGTCACACAGAGATGGTTGGAAGGGCTGCGTGGAGCCTGTCCTTACAAAGTGAACACCATGAGCCCACCTGGAGGGGCTACCTTACTCGACCCTCTGGTTAGTTACCTTTTTTTTTTCAAGATTTATTTTGCTTTATGGTTACAAGTGTTTTGCCTGCATGTATGTATAGGTGTCATGTGCCCATGGAAGACAGAAGAGAACCTGGAGTTACAGATGGTTTTGAGTCACCCTGTGGGTGCTGGAGAATTATGAATGGCACCAAACCTTGGATTTGTCAGAAAGGCCAAACGTACGCTTCTGCCCAAGCTCTTTTTCCTCACCCCATGGATTTCCCACTGAAGCCCCAAGGGAAATGCTTCATACATTAGTTTGCTGCAGCCGCCTTAAACAAGGACAATGGGGCACTTCATGACTAAGTAAGACAAAACTTCTGTGGAGGAATGGGACAGAACTTTCCTTTGGGAGACTGAGTCGATAGGATGTGGGGAAGTATCAGAATTCTCACACACATCTGCACCTCTGGAAATAAAGCCCTCCTCTTGGCAGGGACACGTTTGTGGGAGCATCCGGCACACAACTGGTGTCAAAAGCTGAATAAGCCAGGTGAGGTAGCTCACAGCTATAATTCCAGCACCTGGAGCTAGGTAAGAGGATTACTGTAGATTTGAGGCCAGGCTGGGCTACAAAGTTACCAGTAAAAGCTACAAAGCAAGACCCTTTCAAATAAATAAATAAATAAATAAATAAATAAATAAATAAATATGGATGGATGGATAGATGGTAAAAACAGTCATAAAAATCAATCAATCAATCAATCAATCAATCAATGAGTTAGGGAAAGAAGGCTACATCATATAATAATGTTTCTAGAATTTAAACTATAGACAATGCAAACAGTTTAATTAGGATTTAATACATTCTAGGTGGGCGGTCTCTGTTCTACATTTGTTTACAATAGCAATTGTTAATTGATATAGTGTATGGAATTAATTGAGAAGAACCTAAAATTATTGAGCAGCCTTAGCCAGTTGCACAGAGGTCCCAATCATAGCTCACTATACTGATGAAGATGGTTTCAGTCCAGTTTCCCAAATTTGGAATTACCTATGAGGCACACCTCTTGATGTGTGGGGGGTGTTTCCACTGAGGCTTAACTGAGGAGGGAAGACCTCTCCTGAATGTAGATGGCAACATCCCCATAGCTGGAAGACTAGACTGAATAAAAATGAGAAAAAGGACCAGCATTCACCACTACTTTCTGACTGTGGATACCATGTGACTAGCTAATTCATGCTCCAATCACCATGCCTTCCATACCAAGATAGACTCTACCATTAAACCATGAGCCCAAGTGAACCCTCTTCCATTAAGTTGCTTCTTGCTGGGTGTTTGATCACAGCAATGAGAAAGAGAACTAGTACTTTTCTATTAATGAGCTAGGGAGTAGAGCAGGATAGGGGCTGGAGTAGATCTGACAACACAGGAAACAAAAACTTAACTTCAGAAAGAGCAGACAGAAACTCCACTCAGTACCCAACTCTGACTTTGCCTTGCCAGTAGGGGTAGCTGCTGAGCTACCAAAACAGAGAGGTTCTTTCCACTCTGGTGGAAGCTTCAAGACCTGCTACAAAGCTTTCAATTTATCTTCAGGTGTGAGGCCAGAAGCTCTGTGCCTGCCAGCCACACAGAAATGCATTACCACCATTGCATCACCATGTCCAGTCTGTTTATTCCCCACTCTTCAAAGCCCAGGTAAGATATGGCCAGCCAGCCTGGACATGAACATGGAACATATCTTCCTCTAGACAACATGTCATAGCTTCATCTATCTACCTAGCTATCTATCATCTATATATCTACTAATCATTATCTATCTGTCATCTATCTCCTGTCAATCACTTGTCTGCCAGTCTGCCTATCTACCATCTATCTATCTATCTATCTATCTATCTATCTATCTACCTATCTATCTATCTATCTCTCTATCATCTATCTCCTGTCAATTTCATGTCTGTCTACCTATCTACCGTCTATCTATCTCTATCATCTACGTATAGATCATCTCTCAACTATTTGTCTGTCCGTACCTCCTCTGTCTATCTACCTCTATCTGTATGGTTCTCATTGAGTTGTAACCTGTCTCTATGAAATGCAAGGTTACTGGGGACAAATTCACCTTTGTATCTTAGATCCAGGTACAGCTCCTGATACGTAGACACCCTGGGTAAGGAGGTGAATAACAGCAGGGATTCATACTTAGGGTTGCTCAAAAATATGTGTTCTGTGTAGTGCTATGTCAGTTCAGGGATGATAGGATTTTCAGGTCTAATTGTTTCATCCAAAGAGTAAATAATACACCATCACTGCCCTCTGTGAGCTGCTGAGGTGAACTAACAGATCCCAGACTGAGATAGCTTCCAGATGGAGACAGTGTCTTCCTTGTTCACAGGATAAAGGAGGCAAGGGAATTACACAGTTTGCATCTCTGGAAACATGTCTCAAGTGGACTGTCTGGTGTGTCTGTCTGCGGCTGATGAGAGTTGTCATCTCCAGTAAAGGACCCTATGCTGAGCCAGTGTGTAACAGCTAATTTTGCTGGCAGGCTAATCACAATGTGGACTGAAGGTTATCCTGACTTCTTTATATCCAAGTTTCTTCAATAGGAGAGAGAGGGGAGGAGAGAGGACACACACACACACACACACAGAGGGACACACAGACAGAATAGTCTGTCAACAAGGAGAATTTCTACACCAGAATTTAGATTTTTGATCTGTTTTATGTGAAAAGGCATGAACTAGCTAGGCACGGATGATTCCCCAAAGACGTGTCTTTTACTAGAAAGAACTTTGTAAATGTTAATAGGTACTAGAAATGCTGGAAGCAGATTTGCTCTGGGCCCAGAGACATAAAATAATCATCACTTTGTTTATCTGATTTTAAATGGGTTTAGTATTGATTTGCCTGATATGAATTCCAAATTCCCGCTACTTTGGGAAAGCCATCCAAACCCACTGCTTTTGATTCCTGGGAGTTTCCTGCATAGGAAACTTCCTTTGCAATTCTGCACTGAGTGGGGAGAAGAATATACATGAAAGAGAATGGCCAGACTTCCCCGTCTGTGCTTCTTCCTTGCTTCCAACCCCAAACCCTGGAGACTATTTTCCACTGCAGCTGGCTCCCCAGGGTGTGGCTCAAGTTCAGCCCTTGTTCAAAGGGAAGAGTTCAAGTGAATGAAGGTCTGCAGTAAACTCAAAAGCAAAACACAGACCTAGCATTTGCCAGAGAGCTTATCTCGACTGTGTGGAATTTGCAAACACACTGACACGAGCATGGCTTAGAGTGTCAGTGTTTAGAGGACATTAGGAACCTTCTTGCCCTGCTTCCGAGTAGAGTGGGGGGTAGGTCAGACAGAGCTGGGCAGTACTAAAAATAGACTCCTATTCTCTAACATCCATGGTGACATGTCTTCTCTGTCATGTACTGTTGTAATCCTCTGTAGATGAAGTTTATTTGTTCAGTGTGAGTATGTGTGGCACATGTGAAGGTCAGGGGACATCTTGGAGGAGTCCATTCTCTCCTTCCACCATGTGGATCCTGGAGAGAGAACTCAAGTCCCCAAGTTTGGTGGCATGTTCAGAGGACGATGACATGAACAGCACAGTACCAACTCCAGCCTGGCTCAACTAAAGCTAGGAGAGGGGTGTGGAGCGGTCACTGCCACACCCTCAGAAGGAATAAGCCATGATGATATCTTGGTTTTGAACTCCCCAGCCTCAGAGTAGCAAGACAGTGAATACCTATTATTTAAGCTGCCCAGTGTGGAGATGGGGATGCTACTGCAGGACACATGCAGAGAACCCTAATGTATACATTTATTTCATGTCCCCATAAAGTCAAAGCACTGCTCCTTCTGAGGAAATTCCCTCCACATCCTTGAATTTTTCTATTCTTCCCAGGCCAAGGACACAGGTGTAGTGAGATAAAAGGTGGTTGGTGAGCAGGCCTGAGACAAGTATTGTCCTGATAGAGACTGAGTCAAACTGCTCTACTCACTGCTGGTAGTTCACACACTCCTCCACTCAGCTGTTTATAAATGGAGGCTCAGCCCCATAAATACAGAAGGTCTGTTTTCTTACTGTTTATTGTTTGGTATTAAAATTTAAACGTTTTAGACAGGTAACTTGTAGGGGAAGCTATAGCCACGCCTACTTAGGGGCTGGCTACAGCTTCCCCTACATCTACCCCTAAAACGCAGTCACCCTACATCCCCTGACCATGCCCTCAAAAGCTTGTGAGGGCGTGGTCAGGCACACCTGTAGCCAGCCCCTAAGTAGGCGTGGCTACAGCTTCCCCTACAATAACTCTTGCAGTTAAACACACACATACACACATAACATCAGAGATGAAGGAAAGAACTATTTAGATTCCATTTATCTCACCATCTCCAAATGGATAAAGAATGCCAGGAGAAAACTCATGAACTTTCCCTTCAGTGAAGTCACTACCTTTGAAATTCACGGAGGAAGAGCCCCTGTTCTGTGAGTATAGAAGAAGTTAGAGTGACCTCAGTGCAATTCTACTCATTGTCTCTTATGGTCAATTGACTTGTAGTCACAAATCAATGTCAAATTTAGTGATATGAGCAGTAACAGATAAAAACTATGTCCATCTATTGGGTTGAGAAAGTTTTTAGGTGACAAGAAATCTCTGGTATATACTGGATGGTCTTTATAGTTCTGATGAGTTGCTAAGTTCAGAACTAATGAGAACAGAAACAGATTCCTGTAGTACAAATCCAAAGTGGAGGTGACATAGGAGGTGAGCAGAAGTGAGGTGTCTTGACAGGGGACTCCATGTGGCAGGGTAGTTTACAGCCATATTAAAACCATGCACCTGTGGACATTGAGGCTCCCCAGGAAACTTCTAGTCGCTGGTGGTGTCTGGCCACTGTTTGGATTTTAAGCTTTCCAGTGACCATATTGAGCAATCGTCTCCCCCTATTCTTCTATGAATCTCCAAATGCCACTAGACTTGCTTTGAAACCTACACTATGTGTCAGTCCCATCTCTCTCATCATGTCGCTTCATTGAATGACTCTCGGTGAATAAGAGGCATAATCTGCAGACCGGTGTCGCCTTAACTTGGAATATGAACAAAGGTCCATTCACACCAAACAGGGTATGGATAGCAAGCCAAAGGAGCGATTCACCCAGGTCTAGCTTGTAGAACCAACGAGTTCACTGGGCTTACAAAACCATGACTAAGGATTTATGGGCATGCAAGTGACCCCTAAACTGCCAGAATGTCCCAGCCCAACATAGGTGATAATTTCCTGAAAGTCGCATAGATGGAATCCTCCTCTAAGATTCCTGTACACTCTAGCACCTCTGAGACAAAGTGACAATAGGGAAGAAACGGGTGCAGCTGGAAAACAAGCCTGACGTTGTGAGGGCCTGTGCTGGTAAGCACAGCTGCTCTAATTAAAGTGGCAATCACTGCATCATGCCCAGAGGACAGCATTGCCCAGCACCAGGCTCTACTGAACACTTGCTTAGTAAATAATTTAGTACATCCTACAGGGGTACAAAGAAGATGAAAACAGAGACAGAACATTTTTACTTTGAACTTGGTCATTCCTGTTGTACTTCCCTAGGGAAAGTTCACTCAATGGTCTACTCAAAGCTTGGGCGATCAATATGGACTCTTCTTAGTTTCCTTTTTTTTTCTTTCTCAGAGGAACATGATTGTTGAATGTGCAACATTGTGGAAACAGATACTCAGCCTCCATATATTTGATTTTCCTGCGTGTATACTAAGGATAACATCAGCCCAAATGATTTTTAAAGCATTTAATGTGTCACTATACAGAAGGAACATTTAAAATAGTTTGTCAGTAAATACCATGTTGTTGTTGTTTTGCCTGTTTTAATTACAGGAACTGGGGAGACAGTCTGGTTGGGAAAGTGCTTGCCTTTGCAAGCATGAGAACCTGAGTTAGATCCCAGAACCCACGTAAAAATATTGGACCTGATGATGTGTGCTTGTCATCCCAGCACTGGAGAGGTGGACAACAGGGTGGGTCCTTGGCGATCACTGGCCATTCAGCCTAACACGTTTGGTGGGTTCTGGGTTACTGAAAGACCCTGTTTCAAAAACATAGATGGCGTCTGAGGAAGGAGACTGCAAGTTTTCCTCTGATTGCCACATGCAAGTGCATTTGTGTACACATGAACAGGCTCACACTAAGTTGTCAATCAACAGTAAAATAATACAAAGGGGGCTGGTAATTTAACTCAGTGATAGGGCTAGGTACAACCCCCAATCCCGCAAGAGAAGAAAGGAGTTTACTCCAGGTGTTAAATCTACTGAGGTCTGGGTAGCATGCAAAGGTAGAAGGGACCTCACAGTAGAAAACCAGCTTAAACTGGACCTAGGAGGCTTCCTGTGCTGATGAAAAGGAGAAGAAAATGGACCCCTGTTGATACGTTATCTTCACATCAGAAGCTCAGGCAAAAAGAAGGTGTTTTGTGGTGAAACGTTCTTTCTTTCCAAGCAAGTGGCATGTGTGTGTATATTAGCTCCAACAGCAGCCTCTAGGGACAGCACTTGAGGTAGATGGTCAGAAGCCACATGCTTGCGGATTCTCCCACTTTTTCCACACTCGAAGACTCTCAGCCACTCTCGGGGCCCGAAGTCAAACCTCAGTTTCTCTAACTCCCCTTTAATGAAGTCAAGTGGTTTCATATCATCAGATTGATGGTGGAAGTGTGAGCAGGGGTAAGGGTTTGTAAGTGTTTCTACTGTGGGGAGAACCACAGGGTGCCAAACCTGAAAAAGAAAGAGGAATTCAGAGCATTTGGGCTTTGCAGGGTTGTGCTAACTTGGGAATCTTGAACTCGATCAAAGTAGCTATCAGAGTATTTACAGGTCATCATTTATTGGAATATAAGTTAAGGTCTGAGTGTTGGCACATGGGGAGGAAGGGGATTGGGGCATCGCAGACAGGAGTCTGGTTCAATTCAGGATCCTCTTTCTGTTTCTACTTAAGAGAGCACACAGGTCAACATTCACCAAAGACGTCAGTGTGTGTCTGACCTCAGCAGTGTGGGCACAGGGGACAGGGTGACCACCTCCAGAGCTGTCTTCCTGTGGACATGCTCGGGCCACATTTTGCTGATGAGAACTGCTGGATTTAAAAACTCTGTTCTTATCATGTTCTGCCACTTGACCCTAGCAAATGCAAGTCTCGGGATGGCACCGCACACTGCATGGTCAGAACTTGGGCAGCCCTCAAACATTTCGCTCCTTCCTCAACTGGTTTCAGAGACAAAGAAACAAGGTTTAAAGAGATTGGGTGACTGTCCAGCAGCTAGCAAAGATTCTGGGACTGGTGCCCAGCTTCTCTGTCTGATGCTGAGACTTAGATCCGGCATCCTATCCAAAGCCCACAGGGCTCCATTGGGCATCCGCTGGAAATGTCTTAGAAAAACAGAAATTTTAAGTAGCTCAATTATCCACAAAGATAGTTGGTTGTGACTCCAGTTATTCCATGAAGATGTGGGCATGCTTTTTTCCCATTACTCTTAGAGACATTCTTAAAACAACAACAACCAAAAACCCCTGGGTGGAGAAGTGCACAGCAGTAATACCAACCCTTGGGAGACTGACAAGGGACAACTACTGCAAGTTTGAGGCTAGCCTGGGCTGCATAAAAAGTTCCATACTATCCAGGACTAAATAGCAGGGTCCTATCTCAACCTCCTCTTCCTCCCTCCTCTAAAAAAAAAAAGTAAAACAAATAGCTAAATTTTCTTTGGCACTGGGAGAATAAAGCAGTACTGAAGGAAAGTGGTTTATAAGAACCTTCCATTTAGAAAGCATTTCCAAACTTGCCCATCGGAAGACTCTCAACATTTAAATGAAATAATCTTTTGAAAAGTCCAGTCCTGTTTTGATGCAGTTATAAGTTATTTCTCCCTGAATTCACTTCATTCCATCTCATCCTTGTCCCAGCTCTATTTACCCTCCTATTTAAGTTAGACTAATTTTTCTTTCCAGTTCCCTCTAAAAAATCATGGTTTGCAGATTTCCAATCATTTTAAATAGTTTCCACCATAACCTCTCCCGAAACTCCACACCTTTCTTAAATTGGCTTCCTTCTGGACAGATGTAAAATTCCACTTGAAGAGTTCCCGGGAGAAGAGGAGATGGTGATTCATGCACCGTGCACATCTCACACAGACACAAATAAGAAACTCTTGGTAACCTCCTGCCTCGGGGAGAGATGGGCTGGGAGTCTTGCTGAACTCCAGATGACCCAGGCCCCTGTCCACATACACCCAAATACTGTTACTCTTGGTTCATTCCTCCATTAGAATCTTAACGCCCAAAATAAGCTGGGGGAACATCAAAATAAAGTGTTTGAAGGAAGTATTCAGAATTCAATAGAGTAATGAATATTTCAGGGTCCCCCTCCCCATATCTTAGCCAATAGTTAAATACAAAATTGAGCTCTGAGTTTCCTGGGAGCAAGACAATGGGAGAAAACAACCTTATTTTAAGTACTTTTAAGTACTATTTTGCTCAAGTAGGGGAAAATGATATCTTCATTTGAAGTTTCCAGTCAAGAATCAGAGAGTTCAATAAATTCTCATCCTCGGGGTCCAAGGGCTTCTCAATAGTAGGCACCATTTCTTAGTGTTGTTTTGTTAATAACTTTAATTGAATATATTGATCTCTCTGATTTATCAGAAATCATTTCTTAGGTCTTCAGATTGCCAGCATTCTCACCGCCTTGACTTCCTAGGGTTGAGTGTTGCATACTCTTGGCTCTTCCCATGGTGCTCTGACAATATTGAACACTTCCAAACTCCATCTACAGACAAGCTGCCAGGATTACTTGCTTAACATGAGCTGGAGCTGTACACATGGCCCATGATAATTAAATATGAGGAGGACTGGGACCCTGGCCCCTCCAGACCTACCAGTGGCCTTGTGCATTATTTGAGTTCCTTCAGACACCCTTGACGAGAGCAAACATCTGAAAAATCAGCATGTTCAATTCACATAATTTCTTACCATCTTATTTGATTTTTGTTGTATATTGACTCTAAGCCTTCTAACTACTCTAGCTCTTTGCTTTCATAAGCCATGTAAATAATAAACAAAGTGTTTTTGAATACAAAGTTTAAAAAGCCATGATGCAAAGTAACGATAATTTGAATTTTAAAAATTATTTACCTTTTCACCGGGTGGTGGTGGTGGTGGCACATGCTTTTAACCCCAGCACTTGGGAGGCAGAGGTAGAAGGATCTATGTGAGTTTGAGACCAACCTGATCTACAGAGTGAGTGCCAGGACAGAGTCCAAAGCTACACAGAGAAACCCTTGTCTCAAAAAACCAAAACTCACTAAAAATTATTTATCTTTTTCCTCCTCCTCCTCCTCCTCCTCCTCTTCCTCCTCCTCCTCCTCCTCCTCCTCTTCTTCTTCTTCCTCTTTTGCTTTTTATTGTTGTCAGTGCATAGTATTGGGACAAATTCTTCCATATATAGCATGTACACTGACCATAAAGAAGAGTAAAAATAGGTCATTTTATTGGAAAACAAGTTTCTTAGCAGAATAGAAATAGTGGTGACACCAAACCTAACACTGAAAAAACAAAACAAAACAAAAAACAAAAAACCTAGCAAGAAGCTGGAGAAGGGAAGGCGGGGTGGGCAGGATCTAGGGATCAAACTGGGGTCCTCAAGACTGTAGGTCAAATACTTCAATGACTCGGCCATCTCCCCAAACCTTGATTTATTCTTTTAAAGACACCTAAGATACTAATGCTGTAAACCATCATGAAATAAATCCTTTACAATGATTTAAATTTCTTTTGGAAACATGTAGATGTCAAGTTGAAAATCTGTCAGACAGAATATTTTTCAATTGTGACATCCCCTCAAAATCACAAGAGATGCTTTGACAGCCACTCCTTTATTGCAGGCACCCAATTACCTCTGGAGTCTTTCACCCATCCAAGACTATCCTTAGCAGTCATGAAGTCACATTTAAAAAGTTCATCATATAAAAATTTAAATTATTTTTGGATACACAATTAAGCTATTCCTTTTTTAAAAAAAATCATTAATTTTATTTGCATTTATCACGGCACACGTGTGTAGCTCAGAGAACAACTTACAGGGGCCTGCTCTTTCTCTCCAACATGTGGATTCCCAGATTTGATAACTCTGTCATGTAATTATTCAGATTTAGAATGGCAAAAATGTCCCATTCATAATGAAAGCGGTATCTCCAAGACATACCATTTCAAGCTGTGACTCATAAGGACCACGTGACTGTCCGCTACCACAGCTCAGCTTCTAGACACTCTTGCCTCAGCCAACTGGTCCAGAACGCTTTCCCTTGAACCACAGGCAGAATCAGTCACTCTGTCACAGACTTTCACAGTCCATGAAATAATTTCCCATCATGTACAGATCAGTGGATCCTCTGAGGGGGGCAGAGATCACACTGCTGGTCACAGTAGGGCCAAAGAAAAGAGTGACTAGAGAGGCGGTATTCGTTCAGAATGCCCTGGAACTGCCCTATCGGGCTAACTTTCCGGATGGGACCATATCTAAGAGATAAGCAATCATGTCAAATGTGATCTCCATGGAAGGCCATCAGATGCCATGGACATGCACTCCAACTTGCTTGTCTTTGAGACAGGATCTCACACGGCCAGCAAGCCTTTCCACTCACTGTGTACTGCGGGTGCCCTTTAACTTCTGCCCCTCCTGCTGCTGTCTCTTGAGTGCTGGGATTGCAGGTGGTACGCACCACCACCATGTCCACCCATTTTGTGTGATTCCGGGGCTTGAACACAGGGCTTCATGCATGCTAGGCAAAGGCTCTCCCAAATGGGCTACACTCGCATCACTACCCAACAATTTGTAAAGCAGCTTGTTTGATCAGATCCAGCACACCCCAGACATTGCCCAAGCTGGTTTAGGAGCTCAAGCCAACCAGAAACTCTCCATCCTGCCGGACAGCCCATCATAAGGCTGACATTCTCTCCCTGTCCTGGTTGCTGTGGGCTGGTGAGCAACATGGATTTGGATTCCCTTCCACTCTCCGAGTCTGAACATTTGCTGAATGGAGAATAAGGCAGCAGGGGAACACACACATGAGCTTGCATTCACCACACCGTCACAGAAGGAACTTAGCAGGGCTCAGGTCGCCTGTGTCTTCCTAATCAGTTTCGTTCTGTGGGCTGTTTGCACAGCACTTCTAGTGCGTCCCTAATAAATTAAAACGGGCTGAAGTGGTAAAGTATACTGAAGATACAGTGAGCAGTCTGCAGCTGCACAGAGAGGCCATTATGCTAAGAGGAAGTAGGAAAAGCAATCATAAAATTTTGAAAAATTATGCAATAACTGTGTGCTCATTGCCCATCTGTATCCATTACAATGATCTGCTTCATGGACATATAAATAGAATGGGGAAGTCCCGGATCTGCCGTGTGCTGTAACTTCAGTGGGTGAAATTCAATTAGAGTCTTCAATAGAGAAATCTTGATGGATGCCAACATGTCTGTGTGCCTCTTTATGTACTTTCAAAGTTATTCATCGAGTTCCTTTCCCCTTTCTTCCCCGTTTTTTTCTTCTCAGAAAGCCTCTTTTGTGGTGAGACAAGAAAGGACAATTGCTTGGGTCTGCTGGGGGTTGTGCATGGTGCCATGCTTGGTGGGTGCATTAAAGCCGGCAGTCCCACCTTCCCTGAACACTCCACTGGGACAACATCCTGTCGAATGCTTGCCAAAGAAAAGGACCACACAGATAAGACCGTAAAATTGCCAGGAACTCAGTACAGGTTTTACAACATGCACGCTGATCAAAAGGGCTTAGCCGAGATGGGTTTTAATCATATTTGGGCACTGGAGAGTTCTCAGGTTCAAAGAAGTGGTCTGTGTCTTGTTTCGTTTTGGCAAAGTGCTCTTTTCTTCAATAACTCCAGAAAAACAAGGCAGACACAGCAAAGCCGCGATCGATTCCATCACTCTGTTCAAACCAAATACACCACCTTGAGGGGCTCTTTCTCTTCTCGTCAACAGATCTCTGCATGTTTGTGAATATTTTGAACTGGACGTGCTTATTTGAAAATTTGCCCTTCTTGAAACTAAGCTGCTTTAACTGTACTGGGATTCATACAAATGAGAAAGTAAAAAGTTTAGCTGTGCCTGTTATTATTTTGTAATGCTCAGTATCAAAATATGTAGCACCAAGTTTTTAAAAACCCAAGTGCAAAAGGTCTAGTCATAGTGTGAAGGAACTGTGGGAAACTGACAGGCCTCCACCTGCAAAGCCCAAATGCCTGGAGGGGTAGACAACAGTCCCCTACCCGTCTTCCTCTCCCTTCCATTTCTCTTCTTCTCTTACCCATTCCTTACTCACTTCCTCATGCTTCTTCCCCATGCTGAGAGGTGAGCAAACACAGGTAGTTTGAAAGCTCCCTAGTTTGTGACTTCAGTGTGGGAAGACAGCTTCCTCAGAAAGGTACAGGAGCCTCAGAACACTCTCTTCCTGGGCATTTCTTCCAAGAACCTGCCAAGTCTTAAAAGAAGAAGAAAGGGAAAAACAACATTTATCCAGTTATCAAGTGTTCTGCAGAAAAACAATGACCATCTGTAACTAGTAAAAGTACCTTGTGCAGCTGAATTGTTGAGGGGCAGCCTAACCCAAATGTGCTCTCTAACAGTAACTCAGGGTCAGATGGAGCCTGCACATACCCCAAGTCTATCCTTAGCTTACCTTAGCAGTGGAAGGGGTGAGTAGGTAAGAGGAGACATGGAGTGTGTATTCTATTTTCCACTTAGAAGGTTCTACATAGCAGTCAGACATGAAGCCAAGAGAGGAAGGACTTGGAAATTAGACCCTTTTCAGAGGTCAAGCATCCTGTTCTCTCACCTGAGACCTCCACAAGCCTACTGTCTCTGCCTTCCACAGTGCCAGAGTGACAGGTACTCACAGTCACGTCCAGCTTGTGACAGAATACTGAACTTGAACGCATCCTTGAACAGCAAGCACTATTACCTGCTGGGCCTTCTTCCTGGTCACTCTTTTGTTTTACTTGATTCAAAATTTTGGGAGTCAGTCTTGAGAGAAATGTAAATGAAGCAGAAAGGAGGAGCTTTCCAGAAAAGAGTTTGTAGAACATAATTTAAGAAATTATGTGATGGACAGAGACTGGGAAGGATGGGAGTGAGGAGAGAAGGGGGTAAATAATTGTTTTAAGTACCAAGAAGCTGGTACTTAAAGCTGATATGTGAAGTTCTTGTCCCAAATGGGTCTCTACAGAGGAGCTGGGACCCCTGGACACAAGAAAGTCAGGGGAGTCTCAGGGAAATCAAAAACAAGGAGACAGATGGGCTGAGAAAGAGCCAGGGGAGGTGGTTGGACGCAGCGCAGTTCTGTTATCTAAAGTCTGAGTAGAAAGATTTGGTAGGATGATGTCTGAAGATCTGTTCCATGGGCTGTTGACACACCCAGTCAATCCAGAAGGCTCAAGCTGGACCATGTAACTGCTAAGCATGTGGGGAAAAGGCAACTTCCTCTACTGAGTCATTGAAATGCTGCTTAACCCCTTGGAAAGTTAACGAGCATCTGTAGAGCCTCGATCTAATTCTTTAAAGATCCTAGAATGATTTCATACCCTGATTCTGGTTAAAAAGTGTCACTTCCATCTTCCCCTAAACTCATCTTCGATTCTTGAAGATGTGATATTTCAGGTCTGGCAATAGTCCCTCAGATAAGCATCTATTTCACCAAAAAAAAAAAGCTTAGGTCACGAATATTGGGTATTCTTTCTTCAGCACCCTCCATTGGGCCATTGCCTGAGCCAAGTTGGTATCATGGAGCAATGTAGATGTATTCATGCCTTAATTAATGTCTTTCAGATGACCTTCTAGGTAATATGGCTTCTCTAAGTGTCTCTGAATAGGATCCTTGAGGCTAAAAGAATGAGAACTCCAATTGTTGTTTATGACAGTCTGTGAATTTTGGAGGCAGAAGCTTCTTCTTCCTCTTTGTTCTCCTTTTCCTCCTCTTCTTTTTCCTCCTCTCCTCCTGGTTAGAGTATATGGCAAAGAAATGTGCATGCTTATTTTTGTGACATCCAGGAATTAGATAAAAAGGACACAAGGGGTAAGGTTCCCATATATCATTCAGCAGTACACTCTTCATCGAGGCCCTGCCTCCTAAATGTTCCATCACTTTCTGATGGTGTTGCTCTGTGGACCGATCCCATATGGAACATTCAAGATCCAAAACCTATTTAAAAGACACGCAGACCCTCAGCTCATCCAATACACACTTTACCAATATGCAACACTATTGGGTTTTTTGTTTGTTTTTAATCATTATCTTTGTAAAAAGTTGTGCAATGTATTAAATGATACAAAAGAGTAAGAACAGATGGGTTAGGCTATAAGGTCTTTGGATTCTAGACAGGAAGATATAGTATGTATTGACTGGTTTAACAAAGGCATACAAGTGCAGAATGTCACCCATGATGTCCTAGAATCTCAGAGGTTGAGAGGAACTAGTGTACAGCAGGTGGATTGCTTTTTGTGTTGCTATAACTGGATATACATCACACACATTCACACACACACACACACACACACACACACACACACACACACACTCACACACACACACACACTCACACACACACACTCACACACACACTCACACACACACACACTCACACACACTCACACACACACACACTCACACACACTCACACACACACTCACACACACACACACACTCACACACACACTCACACACACACACACACACTCACACACACACACACTCACACACACACACACACACACTCACACACTCACACACACTCACACACACACACTCACACACACTCACACACACACACTCACACACACACACACTCACACACACACACACTCACACACACACACACACTCACACACACACACACACACACACACCACACATAACAACAACACAACAACAACAACAACTACTACTACTACTTAAGGACATTCAGCAGATTTCATTTCATTTTAACATAGGAGGCATGGCAGCCAGAGCTATTTGGTTCCTAGTATCAACCAGGAGGCAGAGAAAGAGGAATGCCAGGGCACAGCTGGTTTTGTCCTTTTTCTCTTTCACTAGGGTCTGATGCCCCAGCTTATGGGACTGTGATGCCTACATTCAGGGTGAGTCCTCTACCCTCAGCTTGGGAAACCCCATAAAAGACAACCTATGCATGCCAGTTTAGTTGTTAGCTTGACACACTCTAGAATCACCTGGGAAGGGATTTGATATGAGGGATTCTTTAGATCAGGTTAGCCCCAGAATGTGTCTTTGGGGTGGTTATACCGATTATCTTAATAGAGGCAGATGAAGCTGTCTGTTGGTGACGCCATTCCCTAGGAAGACGATCCTGGCCTGTATTATGAATGGGAAAAAATGACCTGAGAACAAGCAACCATGCATTAATTTATCACCCTCTGCTCTTGGCAGTGCATGTGGCAGACTAATGGCTTCGAGTCCCTACCACCTTGGCTTCTCTATAATGGTGGACAGAAACTGGCAACTGTGAGACAAACAAGTCTTTTCTCCCTTAAGTTGTTTTAGCATAGCAACAGGAAACAAACTAAGACCCAAAGCTGTGCCTTACTAGTGCCCTGGGTATTTCTTAATCCCCTCTAATTGGCAATCCTTATAATTAGGGACAATGGTCATAACTGGCCCACCATAGCAGGTTTGTCACACTAGGAAGCCTAGGGTTTCCCTTCAAAAAACCAAAATCCATTGAAATATTTTAAATAAAGAAGCAGCTGACTGATAATTCTTTTTCTTTTCGGGAGAAGTAATTTTTTTTCTTTTCGGGAGAAGTCTACAGGATAGAATCCAAAACCACAAATCTGATTGACAGCAGGTTCTTCAACACCAGGTGACATAGAAAGACTTAGGTTCAGATAATAGGATCAGAGTTAAGGAAGGAATATACAGGGAGTGAGATGAGAAAATTCTGTATGTTTTTGACTTACTCACCACAAAAGTGAATAAAAGGAAGGAGTTCTGGGCCTCCTCAGAGAAGACTCCTGGGGCGAACAATTAGGACAAACTGGAAACTCGGTGGCACCTGCCCTTTACCTCTTGTTTTGCTGTGGGACTCACAGGCAACTTCACATTGCCTCCAAGCCGACCGTAACCTCTTTGGGGCCAGATACTCTGTCGTGGTTTCCTGGATGACCATTTGGTTTTCAATGCTCTAAAATTTTACAAGTCTCTAATCCCCCACAGTGTCTATAATTATAGCAGTACTTGAGCAGTAGTATTCAATTAAATGGTCAGTGGAGTGAGGGACTGCGGGAGTGGTGACTCAAAAGGCTGAGCTGGATCCTCCCAAACGCCAGTGCCTCAATTCTTTCTCATCAAGAGCCATTACCGCTGGGGTTCTTTCAATAGTAAATTGAACATGGAAATGCTGTCTTTGCTGTCAAGGCATATTCCCATTTGTCTTCCTAATGAAAGGGCCAGTCCCTCTTCCTTCTCAGAACAGTGACGAGGGACAGCTGTGTGTGCACAGGGCATTCTCCCTTCATAGATCGTGTGCACTGGGTAGGTATGACCACGAGTCAGCTAACCACACCAGATGCCTCTGGATCTGGCGGGGGGGGGGTGAGGGGGGGTGGAAAGCTCCCTGCATTGGATTCTTCTGTGAGTGTCTGCACACTTTTTGGTTTCAGGCATCTTGTGGTGCATCTGGCCTGGCCAAACCCAGGAAGTACTGAACTCATTAAAATTTCAAAACAAACCAAAGTTGTTTGGAACCTTCCAGAGGATTTCGTGTTGTGTCTGAGGGTGAAGGCAGGCACGGGCGGATTCACTCTGACTTGACATGAAGGCCGTGCATCAGGAAAACACAGTGGTAGGAATTTCATGAAAGGGATACACACTCTCACTGGGTCTTAGGATAATCTCACAAGGTGTCCCCTCTGGGGAGCCCAGAGGAATTCCATGAAGCCTCCCTTCTTCCTTCGGTTCCCTTTATGTTAGGTTGCCATAGGAATTTGTGTTTGTGAACAAACTGTTAGGCAGAGCATCAGGGACATTCAGGATGGAAGCTTGGGTACTATGCCCTGGACTTGAACAGCCTCTGGAGGCTGGACTGTTTCTGGCTCTGCATCTAAATGGCCATGGCCCATGGTGGGCCCTGGAGCGGCCAGCCTCTAAGCCAACCTATTTCTTGCAACCATCTGGACCACCTGTGGGGTGACTGACTCACAGGCATTTGAAAATGGCAATCAGAAATTGGCTAAATCAAGCAAATGACCAAAAATGAACCTAATGGTCAAGACTGAAGCTTCCAGAACAACCCACTAGGGTGTCGTTGCCGAGAAATTAAATTGAAATCATAGAAAATAATTACAGAATTATCTAGACCTGGCAGTCACTGAGTAACTATGTTGTCCCACCCCTCCAATGTTTTCACAAGGGAAAAGAGGCACCAAGATTGTTATTAGCTATCCAAAGTCAGCAAGCACCCTGTTCAGACCTCCCTGGTACTGCTCAGTGCTGAGATTCATGCACATACACACAAACACTAGGCATACACACACACACACACACACACACACACACACACACACACACACACCATGCATACATACACCACACACAACATGCACGCACACACTCATGCATATGTACACATAGACACACAAATACAGACACACACACACACACCATGCACGCACACACTCATGCATGTGTACACACAGACACACACCACCATGCACACAGAAGTATACAATGTGGGTAACTGGAAAAGTTACTTTTAAAAAGAACAAACACTAGATTAAGAGAAACAAGTTATTTTCTAGCTTGCTTTGTTTTGTAGTACTGCTTTGTCAAGAGTTTGACCACTAGGGTGTACCTTCCACTTCAGCCCTTTTCTTATTTTTTTAATTTTGAGACAAGGTCTCACTGAGTTGTCCATGTTGATGTTCAACTTTCTCGTTTCCCCAGACGATACTTAGAGAAGTAGGTTGTTTCATTCATTAAAAAAAAAAATGTTGAGTGAACCTTAATCCTGCCAGGTCTACTTAATATAAGGAGTTTAGAATGTGTGAGAATAGACAAATTAATTTACTTGGAAAGGGGAAGAACAGAGACTCGTGTTCTTTGAGGTTCAAAGGGTGTGTATGTCCTGGACAAGGAAAAGAAATGAGGCCATGGTGAGCAATCCACCTGAGACACAGCCTACAGAGATGGCCCCTCTATCTATCATGAGGCTCACACCCAAGGACTTGGAGAAAAACAGCTGCCCCATCTCCTTCATGCTGCCATCCTGGTTCTTCAAAGGCCTTATTTTTTTTTCCAGATGATCCATTTCCCCAACCATTTCCCTATAGACCTGTATTCTTCCCATGGAGTTCTGCAACAGTATGGCTATGTCTCTTCCCTGCCCTGGGAGACAGTTTCTTGAAAGAAGGGGCCATGTGTTTGACCTCTCTCATGACAAATGTCTCAAAAAGAATCTTGTTCAATCTGCATTGTATTTGCAACACGCAGAATTCAAGGGTCACTCACATGTTGGGGGATCTCTCCTTCTAAGAATCATGAAATAAATTATCAGGATGTAAAGATCTGGGGACAGTGGGACTCCATGTACCACCCAGGTGGCTCATCATATGCAGAGTGGCAAATGCCATCATGGTAAGACTCATTTTTTTTCTTTTTTGTTTTGTTTTTTGTTTTGAGACAGGGTTTATCTGTGTAGCTTTGGATCCTGTCCTGGAGCTCATTCTGTAGACCAGGCTGGCCTCGAACTCACAGAGATCCTCCTGCCTCTGCTTCCCAAGTACTGGGATTAAAGGCGTGCGCCACCACCATCTGGCCAGCCTCATTTTTTTCCTATTGAAAAGTAAGGAGGGTTTTTGCCCTGCCTGTTACAAAGTGTACTTGCATGGATCAAAACTACGTTATAACATATATGAAGGTACTTTTTAAGTTGAACATGCCACTTCCGCTTAGAATTGTAAAGATTTTTCTCATGTTTAAACCTCAGCACGTGATCACTGTTTTCTTAGTCTTTAAAATACAGGGGTAAATTACAAAGTAGAAACATAAACCTGTGTTATATATTACTCCCTTGGTACTGGTGTATTATGTTCTGTGTACAAATCGCCTACATAAAATAATATTGAAGCTCTTTAATAAGATGGGTTGCCATTGAAAGGTTCAGGCATTACACTGGCCTACCCAGTTACCTGGCAGAATGTACTCAGGCAATACTCTGGTAAGCCCAGGGTTCCATGGGAACTAGTCTGTACGCAGGTGTAAAGGACCCCTTTAAAAGGCAGAACCCCAGCCCACTTATGTCTCTCTTGCTCGCCTCTCTTTTCTTACTCTCTCTTTCCTTCCTCTCCCCTCTCTCTTACACTCTCTGTCTCTCTCTGTGTGTGTGTCTCTCCCCCTCCTCCACCTTTAATAAACTATGGTTAATGTACTCTATTGTTCGTGTTCCATTGCCAGCACCGAGTCCATCTCGTGGTCTTTTTCTAATTTTTAAACTTTTACAAAATAACAACAGCGATTGGCAGCATCCAGCCTGGTCATAGCTCAGCTGTTATCTGAAATTTGCCACATGGGAAATTACGCTTCTCATCTGGCAGCTCTGTGGTCTTACCAAGTCAGAGGCTTCATTTTCATCCAAATCCAGGCTTCTCCTTCCATGCTGGCTGCATGGCCTTACGGTGGTCGAATCTGTGGCCGTCCCCATTTTCTCTACTGGATGCTCTCCATCTAAGATTTAAACTCCCTTAAATAACGTTTATTTTGTCTTCTGCTTTGACTATGGTGCCAGAGAGCTGCTCATTTGCAGGTCAAATTGTGTTTCGCACACTGACAGAGCACTGGACTATTGGCCCAAATTTTATAACCTGAAATAGAAAAGTGATTACCTGACCCTTTAAACTTTTTCCTTTATAAAATTATCTTTACTTTCTTAGGAATTTGTGTTCTTATGAAACTGTTAGCAAGGGATCCAAAATAGAACATAAAACCCAAAGTTATCCTACTGTGCTTGGCTGAAGTAGCAGCAGCAGCAGTGAAGGACAGCAACCTTCTGCTACAGCTCCACTCCTCACTCGGGGGACAAGATAGCTCACTCAACTCTTTGTAACTAAATGTTTCTGAAGGGAAGGGACAAGATAGCTCACTCAACTCTTTGTAACTAAATGTTTCTGAAGGGAAGGGACAAGATAGCTCACTCAACTCTTTGTAACTAAATGTTTCTGAAGGGAAGGGACAAGATAGCTCACTCAACTCTTTGTAACTAAATGTTTCTGAAGGGAAGGGACAAGATAGCTCACTCAACTCTTTGTAACTAAATGTTTCTGAAGGGAAGGGACAAGATAGCTCACTCAACTCTTTGTAACTAAATGTTTCTGAAGGGAAAGGCGTTGTGAGACCAGATTCCTCCTCTGCTGTTTAGTGGAGCTCTGAGAGCAGGACAGTGAGCGTTGTTAAAAGTCAAGACAACACCCTTCTCTAAAACATTCTAGATGGGTTCTTTCCTCTTTCAATAAATGGATGATAGGTAGATTAGATAGATGGATACACAGGCAGACAATAGATAGATAGATTATATATATATATATATATATGTATATATATATATATATTATATGTTAGATAGACTGACAATAGACGATAGAATACAAACACACACACACACACACACACACACACACAATGGGTAACAGATGACAGAAGGTAGATAAGTAGACAGGGAAATGATAATTTTGTTACTCCTATGTTTGTGTATTTGAATACTTAGTGCCTAGTTGGTGGCATAGTTTGGGAAAGTTATGGAACCTTTCAGGGATACAGACTTGCTGGAAGAAGTACATCACTGGGGGCGGACTTGGAGGGTTTATGAACCTACTGTACTACATGCTTACACTCTGTTTTCTGTGTGCAGATGGAATGTGACCAGTCTTCTGCTCCTACCACATCCTGCCATGCTTCCCCTGATGTTACAGACTCCAGCCCTCTGAAACTGTGAGCCAAAATAAATTATTTCTTCTTTAAGTTGTCTTTTTGTAATGAATTTTATCATAGCAATAGAAAGGAAACTAAATCATGTTTGATGTATGGATGGATGATAGATCATAGATGGAGGTAAGTAGATCAGACAGAGAAATGTTAGAAAGATGAGAAAGACAGATACAGACACATGTTACATGCTAACAAAAAAGAAGGAAGGAAGGGAGGGAGGGAGGGAGAGAAGGAGGGAGGGAGGGAGGGAGAGACAGATTTCAAGAGTTTCCAAGACAGAAAAAGAAGAATAAAGTGCCCTGGCAACTATGAACAACTTGTGATTATGTCAATACCATTTTCAAAATTATGCTCAAGTTTATGTCTAACAGTCAAGCAGTGCCTTGCTTGATATGCAGGACTGTGCTTATGTCAGAAGGAGTGAGTTCACCAGGAACACTGACAATGAAGTTCTAGAGTCATGAGCACAAATGGGTGAGCCAACGTCTGGAGAAAGAAGGTAACTGCACGTTTTCTGCCTTATTTGCCTCTTGCTTACAGGGCTGAGCTAAGTAAGAGTGAGCAGCGATCTCAATGTCTACCATGTTGAAATGACACATTACAGGGATGACCACCTTATGCTTCAAGAATTTTATAGGTAGTGAGTTTGTCTAATATGTAACCAGCCACCTTTAAAGCAAGGTCTGGTTTGGTGATTGGGGAATAAGATGGATAGAGTTTTTTTCACTGCATTTTCTAGCTGTTAACAGGAAGTCTGGGTAGAAACCCTAAAGACATGTCTCCACTGCCTCTCAAGTCAAGTTCAAAATCCTCTCCATGGCACAAGTGAGCATACCATGACTCTTCATCTCTTCCATCACTTTGCAAGCTTGGGGTTCCTACAGTCATCCTTGGGCGACATTTCTTCCTTGGCTCAGCATGACTTCCACCCAACCCACTACACTACTTCCTAGTCTGGCAGGACTGAGATCAAGTGACGCCATCTTCACTTGGCTTCTCCTCTATTCACTATGTGTCACTATTGATAAAATATCAAATAGGAAGCACACAAGTCCTATGTCCTTGAACATGTTTTCAACGGAAGAAAGGAAATGAGGCATGCAATTTGATCGGTTGCTATAGGAACTGAGAGGAGTGTTGATGGGAGAGACGGCTGACAGAAATGATGTTTCTGTTTTGGAGTAAGGAGAACGTTCTGGAATAATGTAGAAGTGGCTACCCAAACCTGTGACTGTACTAATAACTGTTGAATTATATTTGTATATAGATGGATGAATAGATTAATGGATGGATGAATGGATGAGCAGACAGACAGATTGAAGTACTAAGGATTGAACCTTGGAGCATGTTAGGCAAGTGCTCCACTACTGAGCTACATTTCAAATGGTAGATTTTGTGATTTGTGAATTATATCGCAACAAAACCTTTTATCTCCCTAAACACTGACAATTAATGCCATCTGATGTCCCCATTGCTGTTTGAGATTCTTCTTTGATAAAGTGTTTCTTCAAAACTCGGCCCTCTTATTGAGCCATTTCTTCATGCATATAAAATGTGACTTCTTACAAGAATGAGTTCTGGCATATTTACTGTACTTCCTGTCTCCCCAGTTTGATGATTCACCATCTATTGCCTGTTTCACTGAGAAAACAGCTTTGCTGTGATGGTTAGTGTCAATTATTAATGTGGCAATCTGGAAGTGTAATATCAGAATCCTCACAGTGTTTTTGGGTGTGAGCCTTAGTCTTCAGTGGCTGACCCATCTCTCCAGCACAGCCTTCAGAATTTTCATATGAACATGTGGAGTGCAGCATTTATATTGACATTCATAAAATAAAAATATAGAAACTTATAATTAAAAGAATATTCTGCTGGGTGTTGGTGGCGTACACCTTTAATCTCAGCACTTGGGAGGCAGAGGCAGGCAGATCTCTGTGAGTTCGAGGCCAGTCTGGTCTCCAGAGCGAGTTCCAGGACAGCTCCAAAGCTACACAGAGAAACCCTGTCTTGAAAAACTGAAAAAAAAAAGAATATTCTGCAAGAAGCACTGGCATATGGGGCTGGAGAGATAGCAGTTAAGAGAACCCATCCACAGGACCTTACAAACATTTGTAACTCCAGTTCCATGGAAAATGGCTTCCTCGGTTACCAGGCATGCATGTGGTACATGCAGGATATACATGCAGGAAAACACCCATACACACAAAATAACAAAATAAAAATTTGAAATGATAATGTACATTATATCATTCCCAGTTTGCCTGGTTTCCTATTTGTTTTGTCCGAGTTCGTGTCCCCAAATTCACAGGGGGAAACAGCTGTAGATGACATGTGAGTTGAGGACTGTCATTCAATATGCAAATCTGAGATTATATGTTGTTTGCCCAATATCACTGAAACCACCCGCACTGCCTGATTATAATCATATCAACCTGAAAAAGGGCATATAATTGAGGGCCAAATTATGTGGTAGACTAAAATAACTCTGGAAATTCAGAAGAAATGGAACATGGTGCCAGCTAAATGCCTCAGAAAAGACTGACAAGAGGAGAAGGGCTGAGGAAAACTGAGCTTTGCCAGAGTTCTTCCTATGGTTTCTGGAGCCCCGCCCCCCATATGCACTGCTCCCAGCCCCCGAAGTGAGAGGGAAAACAGAAGTGAGGCACACCACCAGCGACTGACCGTTGGCCCTTCATCTGCCCAGCTTTGGGTGCTCACCTGTCATCCCGGAGTGCACATGTAGCTTGGGTGGATCTGGGGACAGGAAAGATCCACCAGTCACCACAGGTCCTGCAAGGAGCATGGGCAATTTCTTGGCAAAGGACTTAAAATTAGAAATATCTTTTAATACCCACAAAAGGAAGTAAGTGAAAGCATCCATATTACTGATTTAGTGCTTAATGTTTATATCTCATTTGAAAATGTTATTGAGAACAGTTGAGAATTCTGGCATAATCCAGAACACCCACAATAAAAATATGCCCGGAAATTCTCGGTTCTTAAAATCCTGAGTATAGTTATTCCAGAAACAAGAGGCAAGACAGAAGCCCAAAGTCTTGCAGGTCACTGAGGTTGGGATTGGGAAGGGATTAAGATGATGAGCTCCATCTGTCCCCTGAACACGATCCAAAGTGTCTTAACAGAGCCTTCCTAACTGCTTAGGATGGGGTAAGAAAGAAGGAAAATGCAATCATGTCTGCACCACCTAAAGAGAACAAGAGCTGCTGAAACAGAGGCTTGCGTGTGACAGGGAGGAAAGCAGGCTACTCCCAAGGTTGGAACGCTACGCTGAGGGTGCTGACACACCCCACAGCCCCAGCATAGTATAGGCTGAGACAAGAGGAAGTGAATGTCCGAGGCCATCCTGGGCTACAGAGTGAGATCCTGTCTCATCAAAACAAAACAAAAGTAGGGCAGATAGGCGGAAGGCTGGCACACTGACTGCTCTGAGGGCCTTCAGCCTCTGACTGACAGTCACTCCAGGTCTTCCTTGCATTTTAGGCCTTTCTACTTGGGCAAGCAACACTGTCTACTTTCTTTAGCTCCAACTAGGTAGGATTCAGTCTCACTAAGTGTCTATATCAAACCAAGTTCCTCTCTCTCTCTCTCTCTCTCTCTCTCTCTCTCTCTCTCTCTCCTTCCCTCCCTCTCTTCCTCTCTCTCCCTGTCTCCCTCTCCCTCTTCTTTCCTCTCTCTCTTTTCCTCTCCCCACCTCTCTCTCTCTCTCTCTCTCTCTCTCTCTCTCTCTCTCTCTCCTTCCCTCCCTCTCTTCCTCTCTCTCCCTGTCTCCCTGTCTCCCTCTCCCTCTTCTTTCCTCTCTCTCTTTTCCTCTCCCCACCTCTCTCTCTCTCTATCTCTATCTCATTTTCTGGAAAACCCTAACATAGCAACCAAATGCTCCCTGAATCCACCCATGAATTGTCAAGAGTCTGCTCATATCAAACTAGATTCTTGCAGGAATTAAAAGTAGACGATTTAAACATATTTTCAACAATAAAGTTCATTCTCTCCTTCCTACAACAAACACTGACCAAGGAGCATTTTTGTACCAGAAGCTGAAAAGGACACAGGGCGAAAGGCAGACTATGTCTCCAAAATGCCTCCAAGGGCAAGTGAGACTCGGTGGGGATGACAAAGGCACATGAGTATGAGTGTGGCATCGAGTTGAGTAAGAAGGTGGGTAAAGCGGGCATATGCCAACAGCAAGGGAGAGCTCTCAGTGATGAACCTGGTGAGGTACAAAGAGCTATTCTTAAGGGATGTGATCAGTGGGAAGTCTGTCACCTCCATGGAAGTGATTCCTTCAAGAGGACAGGAAGGAGGTCACACAGGCATAGTCATGCTTAAGAAATGTCAAAATACTAAGATGAGCCAAAACCTGCTTGAGATTTAAAGGCACTGGCTTAGAGCCTATCCTAACCAGGGGTATCGTTAACATTTTCCTAAACTTTAAGCTATGAAGTTGGAAACCAAAAAAATAGCTACCTAACCACAAAATATAATAGACTAAATTCCATTTCCCCTGCAAGGACGGCAAATGGTCCCAGAGTTCATCTTAGGGAAAGAATGGTCATTTTTAGGAAAATGACCTTATTAAATGTTTGAAGAGGAAAGTGTGACCCTGGGGGGCATGGATTAGATACTCTTAACAATGGGGAAAACAAACTCTGTCCAAGAAGTTGAGTATCAGTCACTTGGGGACAAACAGAGAGAAGGCAGAGGAAGGCAAAGTGGTGGCTGGCTAGAGGCAAATTGTATCTAGAAAGCAAGGGAGTCTAAGCCTCAGGTTAAATTCACGGTGGCATTTCTCTGCAGCCTTTCGTCCCTCCCCACCCCTGATGGTCACTAATGAACACCACTTGTCAATACTGTTTGAAAGGAAAGGTTCTTGGAGAGGAGCTACATGGGAAGGGATACCATCTGGGCTGTGACGTGAACATCACAGTGATAGCAGAGACTAGAGTAAGATGTGACAGAAATAGACAGTAGCAACAACAAAACCACTTTACAGCATAAAGACATCTTGGCAAAGCACCAGACTTCTTAGGCTGCCTATGGGCAAAGTGACCTAGGTAGATGTGCAAGTCACTGTGGAGCAAGGTCCTCCTGCCTCCTCTGCCAAGAGCCTCTTTAGAAGAGTTTCTCCTCCTAGATGATCTTTAATCCCTCAGTCACTCTCCTGCTTCCCCCATGGGAAGAGCTGAGCTGCGGTGGTGACAGTCTTGTTGATGGTTTGATCACCTTGGGGGTGATACACTTCAACACAGCCATTGGCAATGGTTTTCCAGTCCCTAAAAAAATGAATGAATGCTTGTTCTGTAGTGTATGATAAAGCCTTCTTGGATGAACCTTTTGAGGATTTAGGAACTCCCACCTGCCCTGCTTCCTGTTTCCATCCTTGAATTCAAGAGGTCACAGTTTTTCTTTTTTAATGGATGTTTCTTTCTTGTGGAGATCTCATGGAGATCCATCATTAGCACCTCCCCTGGTGCTGTACTGCTGCTGAGGGATGGCACGCCTGACCTCTGCTTGCAGTCAGCTCCAGGTCTCTCAAACATGGAGCTATTTGTCTTCGAGATCCCTCTGCACCCAGCATAGGGCCTGGGCATCAGTGAGTGTTTTGTGTGACATGTTTAGCAGGACCAGTGTGCACACTCTCTTGCAGATGATGTGGCCATCGGTCTGTTTCTAGCAGCTATCTGGGATGGTGAGGACGGTCTCAATTTGTCTGAATTTGCAGTTGGTAAGGTACAAATGGCTCCTGAGCACCTGAGATGTGGCTAAAGAAAGAAGGGAAGTTTTGATTCCGGCTTGTCTTCATAGCTGCGTGTGACCAGAGCAAGCAAAGCATACGGCAAAACTCCCTTCTCCGCCTTGTGAAATCAGGCACTTCTTTCTCTCCATAATAAACTGTCTTCATACGAAGGATCTTGCCCTGAGAGACTTGAACACTGAAAGGAAGAGTCAGCTCCAGTGATGAAATGTCCTATAGGTTCCACAATGCCTTGGTTCTCAAGCCTGCACTGAGAGTGTGACTTCTAGATAACAACATTGTCCCATTGTCCTGAGGTGTGGAGATGAGAATCATTGTTCATGAGAGTGAGTGAGTGACTGACTGAATGAGTGAGTGAGTGAGTGAGAGAGTGAGAGAATGAGGGAGTGAGTGAGTGAGTGAGAGAGTGAGTAAGTGTGTGAGTGACTGAGTGACTGTGAGAGAGTGAGTCAGTCAGTCAGTCGGTCAGTCAGTCAGTCGTGGTGAGTGCAGACTGACTCTCATATGTGGTCTTGGTGAACCGTCTCTCTGTTAACATGTGTCCTCAGCTCTGTGTGGAAGGTGATCTCTGAACTCCCACACGCCCATAAAGAGAACGGGAGCACTTGCTCTTTCCCACCCCAGACAGGCAGGCATTTTCCAGGTTGCAGACCTAAGTGCCTCTGTTCCACTGGTACTGTGTTCTACAAGAACATAGGCAGAACAACGCTGGAGCAGGGGTTTCCCCACACCCAGAGACCCAGAAGGGAAAAGAACCATTTCTGCTAAACTGACTTCCACAAATTGATGAACATTTCTGTGAGGAAAGAGACTTCTATGGCAGCAAATAAGAGGTCCTGGGGGTGACTTTCTTTTAGCCCTTATAATGTTCCACCCGAGCTGTGTTTATGCATACATTTATTTGCTGTTTCCAAAATGCAGAACCCACTGTGTGGAACCCTGCAGACCCCAAGTTAGTCAGTGATGGAGGGGGCATGCCTTTGCCTGCACTGGGCTTGGGTTGCTAAGGTTAGGCCTCAGGAAGACATGAAATCATCATCGTGGGTAGGAGGAAGGGTTGAGAAAGCCAGGATACAAGTGGGTCATTGTGCAGTGAAGCGAAAATCCACCCCAAGCTGGCTGCACGTAATCTTTGGAGGTTAACAAAAGGAATGTCATGATGGAAATCTACATGAGTGAGGTTCCCCAGAGCCAGGCTTGTCATCCCCTCTGCTTTCATCTCCCCTAAAATTGGCTCATTACACTGTTGAAAAAAATACACCATAGAATGAAGTTATGTTCCAAAAAGATTTCTTTAGAAAAAAAAAAAAAGCATTGCCTTGAGCATGCTGTACACAGGGCACGGTTTTGTCTACAAAAGCAGCTAGCTGGATCCATGCAATTGGCCGCCCTCTTGGTTGGAGAGGAGGGTTCTGTGATTTTCATTTGAATGTGCTCATGTAAACACCTGTTATCATCTTAAACAGTTTATTCAGACAGGCTGCTGTCCTCTGTGACTCCATTGTGATCCCTTTGGTTGTTGCCTGTTGCTCAACAAGCAGGTGGCAAAGGCGATAACATTTGAAAGAATACTTATTACAGCTGTGCGACAGTGCTGTAGGGCAGAATAAAGGGGCCAGGACAGGAATTGTTGTAAACACTTGGTTTGCACACCTGTGTCAGTCACACCCACCTACAGCACAGGGAGTGAGGGACCCTTCTGCAGGCTCCTGGCCATCTTTAAGTGGGAGCACAAGCGCTGCTTGCCAAGACTCTGCTCTGGAGATATGACTGGCAATGCCCCGGGGTCCTCAGAAGGGTAAGCTAAGGAACCAGATCTATTGTGATAGCTACGCTCCATTTCCCTTTGGGTGTATGTTCCTCACGCAAGGTTGGAGCATGGGCTTAGCTATTAACAGTCTGTCTCCCTAAATAAAAGGAAACAACTTGAAGAGGCAGTTTCTGGAGAGTACTGGCATCTGCTTGGAGAGAACCGAGGTTGCTGTGCAGTTACATGCGTCATAGTGAACTGTGGGCAAGTTCAAGGGGCTGCAGGCAAGGAAGTTATTAGCGATAACATTAGGAGGATTGCATCAGATAATTTGGAAAATAATCCTTGGCCACAACGATTGATACCATGAATAGCGTCAGTCCAAAGCTAAACAGACAATTGTGTAGGCAGGAGTACTTTTGGGGCCATGGGCACCTGTAAGGGCAGCACTGAAGTGGCAGAGGTAGGAGATGGGGAGTTGCCTCAGTGTTAAAGCCAGTGTGAGGACCGGAGCTCAGATCCCAAGAACCCACACAGTATGTCGGGTGGGTGTGGTGGGTTCTGCAATTCCAGCTGTGGAAAGAGGAGACAGGGGATCCCCAGAGCAAGCTGGCTAGGGAGAATAGTCACACTGCCAAGCTCTGGGTTTGATTGAGAGGCTCTGGCTCAATGAATAATGTGCAAGCAATATCGAAGACCATTTCTGGAATTAAACCCGGGCCTCTGAGCAAATATTTATGCATAGGCACGCATCACGGGTGATCACACACACACACACACACACACACACACACACACACACACACACGTGAAAAATGGAAAAAGACAAGAGGAAGATTGAGAGACAAGAAGACTGCAGAGTTTGCAGAGTTGGAAGCTACCCTGGGCTATGATGTCAAACACTGTATCAAAGGGAAAACTCAGTCAATGATCGATGAAATACTCTTGGGTGTTTGGCTGCAGTGGCTTCTGATTCGGGCAGAATCTCTCATGAGTCACTATCAGATAACCGCTGTAGGAACCCTTCCTTCCTAAACTCTGGGCTGCAGTCATGTTCTGTTTGTGGGGTTGACAGCTTTCTTTGTGTCTTGTGACATTTTTCCTTTCATAAGCTCCATACTCCAGGTTCAGTTTCTCCACCCAAAGCTGGCTGGTCTGAGCCACACCCACTGCCTAAAGGTGGACAAGACCGGACAACGAAAAGCCAGATACAGGATTCAGTGCAGCCAGAAGGAGGCCCTGGACTTCACATGTTATATGACTAGTAGATTTACACTTGGGGCTTAGCAGAGCTTGGTCCACAGCATGGTGTGTGTTGACAGAGGAGTCAGAGGGAGCAGGGAGGGACAGACATTTGTATTGCTTGAAGTTCAGTCCCTTGATGTAGCACAAGTTCAAATTGGTCTTAATAATAAAAACCTGGAGTCAGATATTAGGGGAGGGGGGGGCCGGTGGGGAGGGGCTGAAAGATCAGAGAAGCAAAGCCGCCAGCCATTACTAGCTCTTACCACTACCTCAGACCAAAGGGGCCATCCTGTCCTCAGACTGTCTCCTCAGACTGCTTCAGACTCACTGCGGCCTCAGACTGCCATGAGCTCCTCCTCCAGCCTTACAATCCTCCCTCTACCCGGCCATATTCCTTCTGGTCTCCTCCTCCTTAGTGCTGGGATTAAAGGCACTCCAAGTGTTGGGGTCACCTCTGTGTGAGCTCTGTTCCTCTTTCAGACTGGATCAATTTCATGTAGCTCAGGGTGACCTTGAACTCACAGAGATCCATCTATCTCCCTAGTGCTGGGATTAAAGGTGTGTGCCACCACTGCCTGGCCCAGTGGCTAACTAGTGAGGCTGGCTTTGAACTCGTCTCAGCGGCAGGAGCTGGTGATCACTCTGCTTCACGTTAACCACTGTGTGAGTGGTAGCTCTCCACAGCATGAACTCACAGAGGTTCCAACAAATGCATCGTTTTCCAAGAGGCTGCACACGTTAAGGAAGAAAAGTTATGGCACACTGATACCCATCACATAGGTGGTAGGACACTCTAGGACATTATTCTCATGAATCTCCAACTGCAGGCAGAGAACTCCAGCCCATGCATATGCAATTTATGCTGGGTGGAAACACAGCCCAATTTTAGCAATTGCTAAGGTTAGAATATTATTACAAAGGGCTATGGGAATGGGTGTTTAGTTTAGTCCTAAGAATGTCTTATCTCTAAGTGTGACATGGTTCCCTCCACTTGCTATGGCCAAATGCTCTTCTTCAACAACTGCTAAGCTGTGTCCAGCCTAATACGTAGTAACTTGGTTTCAGTGTCATAAAACACCACAATGAGCCATCAAGTACACCTTTCCTTCGTGCTCTCTAATCATGTTGAAAAATGAATTGTTAACAATTTCTGGCTGGCTGCTCTATACTTCACATAGTATTTATTGTTCTATACTTCACACGTCATGTAATGTCAACCCCTGTGGATAGAGATACAAACTCACCTCCTTAAGCAGTGCAAGTTTTTGCATCTTTTGCTAAAGTCATGCCAACCCTGGATGCTAGCATTCTGTTTGAGTCATGACTGGTTTGACAGGTAGATTTCCTTTATCCTTATTGGGGGAACTGTTGTTTCTCATCTACTAGTTAGCTATGTATACATATATGTGAAATGTTCATGTTTCTTCATTCTTCCTTCTCTCCCTTCTCCCTTACGTACTTCTTCCCTTGTTGTTCTCCGTCTATATCTGAATGGGTGTGATGGAAGACGAACCAGGAGATACATTAACCATGGAGTTTATTACAGGGGGGTTTGAGAGCGAGAGGGGAGAAGAGAGAGAAAGGGGAGAATGGCAAGAAAGCGAGAGAGTAAGAGAAGAGAGGAAGGGAGCGAAAGTGGGCAGGGGTCTGTCTTTTAAAGGGGTCCTTTACACCTCAGTGCAGACTAGTGCTCATTGGAACCCTGGGCGGACCAGAGTACTACCTGAATGCATTCTGCCAGGTGACAGGGGCAGGCCAGCATAATGCCTGAATTCTTCCAATATCTAGTCCCCAAACAGAATTTGACAAGATATGTAGAAACTGGAGCCAGCTGTGAGGTGGGGATTGGGAGTACGGGAAGAAAACAAGGTGCAAAGAGGGAAGAGCCCCCTTGCCACAGGCCTCAAGCCTTCAGTAAAGACGCGCCAACAGCTCTTAAGGGCTGGTGAATGAGGTGAACTGAACCTTCAAAGTCAGGGAAAGGTAGGCATGGTGGCATATGACTGCAACCCCAGCACTTAGGAGGCTGAGGTAGGAGAATTACAAGTGCAAAGCAAGGCCAGCCTGGGTTACATGATGAAACCCTAGAAAAACAAAACAACAAAAACAACAGCAACGAAGGGCTGGTAGAATGCCTGTCTAGCTTGCCCAAGGCCCAACATCACAGCAAGCGAGTGAGTGAATAGATGGATGAATGAAGGAAGGAAGGAATAGATGGCTGATAGGTATAAAGATAGATCCGTAGATAAATAGCTGATAGATGATACGCAACAGATGATTGATGGGTGGATGACAGATAATAGAAGATATGGATGGATGGATGGATGGATGGATGGATGGATGGGGATAGATAGATAGATAGACGGATAGGATGAAGTGTAGATAGGAGGAAGAGAGGGAGGGGAGGAGGGAGGGGGAGGGGGAAGGGAAGGAAGGAAGGAAGGAAAGAAGGAAGGAAGGAAGGAAGGAAGGAAGGAAGGAGCAAGAGATGACTGTTTCAGGTTGACCATCCAGGAACTGTAAGTAACTGTGAACACTACAACTTTTTATTTGAAAATCCTTTTAGGAATTGGAAGCCATCTTCCAGTGTATACAAGTTCCATCTTCACCAAACAGGAACAATTCTGTGCCTGCTTCTGCTTTCATGGGCTGATAGATACCCAAAGCTGTTTTGGCTTAAGAAACCCTTCTCCTAAGGAAGATCTGCATGACTGGTGGTTTCTCTCCTGTTAGAAGGTTGAGAAGAACATGCTGTAGGAAAAGGCCATGAACATGTTAGCTCCAGGTCTTGGTGCCAATATCCAAGAGGAAGCGGTAGCTGGTGTCTCTCTTTGTCCAGTTCATGCCGTGACTATTCAATTTATGAATGAGACGGGTGTGTCTGAGAGGTTGGTTTCAATATTTTCCACTTAACCCTTGCATATAAAACAATTTTCAATAAAATATATACCCTCCCCCAGAGTTTATTTGAAAATGTGTTAAGTGTCAAGCACACATTGTGGGGCACTGAATATGAATGCACGGTAAAAGTTTGTTGTAGAAGAAATCAGAGCAACAATAAATGAGGAAATGAATGCAAGGAAACCCTCACAGTAAGAAAACACAAACAGGACAGCTGTTGAGGCAGACTGCTGGCTCCCCACACACACACACCCAAGGATTTCTGATGAAGTAACCTCAAAGGGATCATGGTTGCTTGCATTCCCTTAATGTCTCTGCCACAGGTGTTAGGACAACATTCTGAAAACCGCTGTCCCAGGACTTGGAACGTCTTCCTCCTCTTGGAAAACTAGCATTGAGTTTGGTTCCTCACACTGATTCCCAGCATTGCTGGTATCTGGGGGGAGTCTCACCTTGTTCAGTTTTGGAGATCTGTAAAAAGTGTTCCCTGGATTTATGGATGAAAGCTCAATGCTCCAATAACAGCTTTATTTATAATATAGGAAAGAATATTGTTCCGGTGCAATCAACTCTCAACTAGTTCAGAGCCAGGGAGAGGAAACAGGGTGCCACATATCATAGCCTCCACCCTGGCATTAAGATCATTTCCCAAACCCAAACCAAGGAAGAGTGTGATTATTTAGAAAGCCCAGCTATACAAAATATAAGGAATGTTTAAATGCAGTTGGTGGCTCTGACCCAATAACTCATCTCAAATACTAGAAAATAATTATCCATGGAACTATGAAAACACTACTGGGATGGTCAAGAAACATGAAGGGGGTATTTCCAGGTGTTGAAGTAAATTCTTGTTTGCAGTTCCCGTGGTTGGAGGTCTACTCCTGTGTCATTTGATAATGGGGCCACTTTGAAACAAGTTATCATTAGACAATTTCAACTTTGTTCAAGTATCGGAATCTACCCACAGGCACCTGTGACTTCACCAGGGGATAGCTTATCATCTATGAGGTCTGTCCTTGGCCTAACTATGTTTATGTAGTATGTGACTATGTTTAAAAATAACAAGACTGGGCCGGGTGTTGGAGGCGCATGCCTTTAATCCCAACACTCAGAAGGCAGAGGTAGGTGGATCTCTGTGAGTTCAAGGCCAGCCTGGTCTAGAGTGAGTGCCAGGATAGGCTCCAAAGCTACACAGAGAAACCCTGTCTCGAAAAACCAAAAAAGAAAAAAAAATAACAAGACTGTTCCAGTTCAGTGACCAACACAAATGGCTAATTAAATCTCCTTAATATTCCGCTGCAAATAGGGATATCACATCATTTTAGAAAAGTATGTGATAAGCCACAGGTGATCCTTGTTTCCAAGTCCCTTAGCACATACACTCAGCTGTCCACAGTTGAGGTTTTGTCCATGATATTCAACTGACCCAGCTCACAGTTAGCTCTTTTGATCTTAGGGTTCAATTCAGAAATATGTTTTAAAATCTAATTCTACTAAAAAAAATAGTAAAAGTTTAATTACCTATTTTGGCACTAAGCATAGTTATTATGGGAATCTATGGATTGCCCTGATAATTTTTCATGGTCATAGGCAGGCTGCCTTTGAAGAGCAAGAATCAAGGCCATGGGTCTCCTTGGCTTTCTTTAAGCTATGTGTGAGTTCATTGTGAATACACATCTCAAGATTTGTAACCGATACTTTATGATAAATAAATTGACTATACTTTTCATTGATACTAATGCAACATAAAAAAATCATTTTCAAAGACAGACCTCTGTATCTGGGCTGCCACTGAATGGTGCTATCCACTTGGGGGAGGTTCCTTCTGCCACATAAATCCTTCTGTAAAAGTTCTCAGAGACCTGCCCAGAGGCCAATATCTTCATTGATTCCAGATCTAAGATCCAATCGGGTTGGACTAGATTAACCCTTATAGTTATCAGTCTCTCCTGCTGTATTGATTTCAAAGTACAACACAGTAGCAACATAGGAAGCTTGTGTAGAAACAGTAACCATACACAATATATGACAAAGAAAACTTAACTCTGAACTTGGCCTGAAGAGCTAAGGATGAACATTGCCATAAGCAGCAGCTTCCCTCTGTTGTCCTGAGGGTCTATGGTACAAATCTTGAGTGTCTTTAACATAATCTAGGATCCAGAGGGAAGTAACAAAAGATAAAGTGGGAAAAAGGAGATGTTGAAAGTTGCATTTATTTTGGAAATGGATTTGTGTTCACAGTTTTAGCTCAATTATTACTTGCTTAATTATTTGACTAGAAAGTGTTTACAGACCAAAGGTGCTCAACGGCACATTAACAGTCCTTACATTTGTGTTAGTCCTTACATTTTTATGTTAGAACAAAGGCTTGTTCTTTCTTCAGTTTGAGCTCCAACATGAACAGTTATAGCTCAACCCAATAAAAACCAAGCACAAGAGCACAAACTACATCTATGAGGCATCTGGTATGAATAAAAAAGGCATCTGAGACTTTCTCTAGTGAAAATTTGACAAATGAGAAACATGCCAGGTACAGGAACATACCTGTTAGCTCAGCACTTTAGAGACTAAAGTGGGAGGAAAGTTCATTTAAGGCCAGCCTGTGCTACATAGTGAGTTCCTGTCTCAAAAGCCAAAATGAAGAAAGATGAAGGCAGACAGGCAGGGAGAGAGGGAGGGAAGAAGGGAGGGAAGCAGGCAGGCAGAGAGACAGACAGACAGACAGGCAAGCAGGGAGGGAGAGAGGGAGGGAAGAAGGGAGGGAAGCAGGCAGGCAGAGAGACAGACAGACAGACAGACAGACAGGAAGGCAGGCAGGGAGAGAGGGAGGGAAGAAGGGAGGGAAGCAGGCAGGCAGAGAGACAGACAGACAGACAGGCAAGCAGGGAGGGAGGGAAGCAGGAAGGAAAGCAGGCAGGGAGGGAGGCAAGCAAGAAAACAACCACACAAACAATAATGCAACAATAACAATCTTCGTGTTATTTGCCTGCTCTTTGATTTTGGTGAAATGAATGTTAACCTGCTGGAAGCATGGAGTATTGCTGGCGTGAACCTGGACCTATAGGCAATGTTGTGGTGGCAAGAAAGGCCAGAGTCAGAGTCAGATCTTGCTCAGAATGAAGGTGGCTGGGTTTATGGCCTTACACTATTTCCTCCTCCTTAAACTCAAGGAGTAAACTACTCAAAAGTCAGGGACTTCATGAAGTCCCTGAATCTGACCAGATTCACTAGACCCTTCCTTCGCTCATGTATACTCGGTAAGGAATGCTGAGCCTTAGATTAGCCAAGGCACCTGAGAGTTACAGAGACCAGACAAGCTATCGAGCTGCCTAGAAGAAGCAGAGACCAGTCAACCTGTCTGGAAGAGGCTCAGCTCAGCTGATGTATCCGAAAAAGACACTCTTCAACCTGTCAAGCTGCCTGCAAGCTGTTTAGTGAGTTCCGAGGTTCTAGTTTTCATGAGCTGTCACAGGCTAGCATGGGTGTTGGTCGTGCAGACACCTTTGCACAGTTTCTGCTCCGGTACGTGACCCCTCACCCCTATTCCGGTAAGTGACCCCAATAAAACTCATTGTTACACCAAGTTGGACATTGGGCCTTGTCTTTGGTGATTATACTTTTGTTCATGTCTCCCATGGTAGTGTCACATAAGACTTACCACGTCTAATTTGTGCTGCCTATGTACTTATGAGTATGGGACCATCCACTGGGAAAACCTACTAGGGACCACACCCTAAAGAGAACTATTGATGATTACAAAGTGGAGTCACAGATAGGTTAATAACCAGCAGTTTATTAGGGGAAAATACTCATGCAAGAGAACCAGTGACCAGGTTTGCACTTGAGCAGGATGGACCCATACATGCTTCCCAGTCAGCTCAGCCAAGCAAGAGACAGCTATGTGCTTGCCTCCCTCCTTCCTAAACCCTTGTTATGTGATTGTGACCACACCCAAGTCTTGTTAGCTATACCTATAATCAGGGTTTCTCTGTAGGGAGACATGGTAACCATGCCTCCTAAGGGCTGGCTACAGGTGTGCCCGACCATGCCCATCAGGGTGTGGTCAAAGTGATGTCAGGGTGACGTGGTAAAGGTTTAAAGACATAGGGAATGCATATGGTAGCTCTTTTTTCCCTGCTGCTTTGGCATGCTCTGTCTTCCTGTCGGTTGGCATTTACCTATTAAAGATATCCTGACCATTATGGGCTGTGTATTAGTAATTAATCGTGATATTTCTCCCCACAGAAAACAGACTCACACTTTCCTAGAAACCATCAAATGTCAATAAGTGGTAGGAACTTGTGAGCTCCTCACCTCTCCATGCTGGAAAAGGTTGACCATCACTGGTATTTATAAAACACTTTTGTCTCTGTATAGAATCATCCTGTTATTTAGATAATAGCTTTAATTATTAATTGTCTAAAGATGTACTTCAAATCCTAAATGTACCCCCAAAGCCCTTCTGTGAAAAGCCAGTACCCTCTTATAACGGTGTGCAGGCTTATCTTCCCCAGAAAACTCTGGTCATCACTATGCTAACAGTAACCAAGCAAGCAACTAGCTGACAGGATGCCTGAATGAAGACTTCTCTTCTTCTGTAGTACAAACAGAAGGCCCCCAAGTCACCCCCATGATGTGGCACCCCCATCCCACTGAAGGCAGAAACACCCACAGCCTATTTTGTCATCTTTTAATTCCCCATCCTCTTCCCTGTGACAGTTCCCAATTCTTTATGAGCACCCAGCGGGAAGGGCCAACTCCCATTGTCATCCCTTGCCAACGGAAACCTATCTTAGTGAGTCATGTAGGATGTTGGAATGCCACCCGGTGAGGGTCACACACTGGAGGAGTTTCTCATTTGCATAATGTATTTAAAGACATGCACTCCATTCCAGGGGCTGGGGGTGTTCATCTCTGAGGTACAGGAAGAGCAGTGGCAGAGATGCCAATGAAGCCAAGGACCCAGGCTCTCAGGGTCAGGCAAGCAAAGCCATGTCCACACAGTTGGGACCCAGCTGTGCTCTCTGGAAGCAGGTGGCCCCAGAGTCACACTCTATCCTGACTTGACTCCTAAGGGTCACTACTGCCAGTCAAAGCTCCTTCAGTAGTCACACAATGCCACCAAATGAGGTGCCAACAGACCTCGGGGAGGCCAATCCAAGCTCTGCTCACAGATGCCACTACGCGAACCTCCCTTCCCCACAACCTAACATTTCATGAGAAGTTGCTTCAATAGCAAATTTACGGAAATTCGATTTGAGAAAAATACAGTTTGTTCACCAAAACTCCTCAGTTTGGTGATTTTGAACATATTTACAGCTAAACACCCACAAGTACCATGTTCCTCTTCAGAATGCTGTAGTCAAGTCAGCTAGCCTTGTGTGCACATTACAGCCACTTTTCATTGAAACCCGACTCTCGAGACCCAAGCCTCCACTTTCTTCCATTTTTACTTTTTTTAATTAATTTTTTTTACATTCCAATCCCAGTTCTCCCTCCCTCCTTTCCTCCCAAACCCTCCACTCCCCCCTCCTCCCACCTGCTCCATGGAGAGGGTAAGGCCTCCCCTAGGAAGTCTACGAAGTTTGTCCCATCATCTCATTGAGGCAGGGCCAACGCACCTCCCCACCCCCCACACCCCTGTGTCTTGGCTGGGCAAGGTATCTCTCCATATAGAATGGGCTCCACTAAGTTAGTTTGTGCATTAGAGTTAGATCTTGGACCCACTGGCAGTGATCTCATATATTGTCCCAGTCACACCATTGTCACCTATATGAAGAGAGTCTAGTTCAGTCTTACGTAGTTTCCCCATTTGTCAGATCTGAGTCAGTGATCTCTCACTAGCTCAGGGTCAGCTGATTTTTCCCCATCATGGTCTTGACTCCTTTGTTCATATTTTCTTCCATTCTTGTTATTCTATTTAGGACACAAGATAGCAGCTTGGTGTAGTGAACGTCTTCAGGCAGGACTTTGCTCTATCACAGGAGGTTGCCCTAGTTTCTTTTCTGTTACAGTTCAGTCATCCATCACTGAAGGAAGCCAAGGCAAGAATGAAAGGCAGGAACCTGGAGGCAAGGACACAAATCCAAAGAGACCATGGATGAGCACTGCCTACTGGCTTGTTCCCCATGGCTGTTTCAGTTTGCTTTGTTACATACCCCAGGACCACCGGCTCAGATATGGCATTTCTCAGTTGGCTGGGGCCTCTTACATCAATCATTAATCAAGGAAATACCCCCCATTGACATGCCTGTTGGCCAATCTGATAGCAGTGGTTCCTCAACTGGACTTCCTCTTCCCAGATGACTCTAGCTTATGTCAAGTTAACAAAAAATCTATCCAGCACGGGCTTCCATCCCAGAGTCCCAGGAGCGCCTTTCAGGAAGGGCTCTCTGATCCTGCTCTGTATCCGGTCACAGGACCTCCACCCAGGAGGACCTTCCTTAGCATCCTATTTCCCAGTAGGAAGGGACCAGAGGACCCTGGATAGGGAGGCAGGCTTTGGCAGATTTCCCTGACATTCTTTTCCCCACAACTTTCCAGTCTTTATCAATATAATAACAGAAGCTCTCAAGCTGCCCTTTCCTCGTGTTTTTATTTTCTCACGAAGGATTCTCCGTCTCATACAATGTGCGTTAAGTAAGTCTACATGCCTTTCTCTTGCTTTTCCAAAGTGCTCTCACCACAGAACTTAGAAAGAGAAGAGGAAAATAGTTCTTGCTTTGTCCTCTTCTACACGAACAAGTAAGCAATTTACTTTCCACACATATGGAGTGCCTGCTCTTGATAACTTTGCCTGCTGCACGTGGCAACATACACTGTGTGCCCTTTGTAACCAGGCTTTCCCACTTAGGATGGAGGGTAGGGTCTCCCTCACAGCTTCCATCGTTCACTCATGGTTACTTATTGTCTCACTGCAGGCATTTCATTCATCATTCAGTGGACTTTTAGGTTGTTTTACTACGGGCTCTTATGCATAGTGTGGAGAGTGACTGATTCCTTGACAGATTTTGAAGATTTTGTTGTCATTGTTGTTTTATGTTTGTCTTGAGATTCGATGAAGCTCAGAATGGCCTCCAACTTAGGATTCTCCTGCTTCAGCCTTCAGAGTTCTGGGATAACAGGCTGTGCGACCTAACTTTATTTTTATTTTTTAAGCCACTAAAGTATAATATGCACACGCACACACCTACATATTTTTATCTTGGGCTAATCTGTATATGTGATTGAAGGGTTTTCCTGGTAGAGAAAGTGACAGAAGCTTAAGCTTTTACTTCTTTAAAACTTGCCGCTGTTGGCCATGTCTCTCATTAAAGATAGAAAGATACAAACAGTGTTTAGGAAGTAAAGTGCATTTACCGAATTCAGATATGGAATCCTAGGGATTTTTGGTGAGAAGAAGAAATCCATGCCCCCGGCAGTCAAACCTGACTTTGGAAATGTCAAGCAACTTGTGTGAGATGTTTTCTCGACGTCAAGTGCTGAGTAGTGAGAATGTGACATGGTGCTCTGGGGCTTCACAAAAATCAGCAAAGCTGTGCTGCCTCAAAAGACGAAGCCAAATCATGTTTATCTGAACTCTTGAAATGAAACCGTGGAGAGCTATTGGTTAAGTCCCTTGCCAGCTTCAAGAGACACACCCCCGAGGTGATAAAAGAACTGGAGCTTAGAGCATCTGATCAGGCGCTGATCACACAGCTTTCAGGCTGTGGCCCCAACACTGTGTATTAGAGATGGGTCCCCTGTGGCAGTCTCTGAGCTCATTTCACAGCTCTGGGATCTCAGCTGCAACTGGAGAAACCTGTGGTGAATGGGTGGTTCCTCCTCCCAGATTCATCCCTCAGTGAGAGTCAGGATGACCTCAGCTGCCACACCCAGCCCAGCCCAGCCCTTCTGCTTGGACCAGGATTGCACCAGATGGCTCTTCACTTTGAGCTGGAAAATAAAGCATTCCTGTTCTGAGAGCTCTGACCTTTCGTTGTTGGTGGTGATAAAATAGAAGATGGAGTTCCCATCTTTGCCTTCTATAATAAGTGCCACCAATTCTCATTGTCTTTGATATTTCCCTCCTGAAAGGTGCAATCGAAGAGGGAGGTGGATTTTCATTGTTCCTATGTACTGTCACTGTCACCTACCTCTCCTATATGTACACACACACACACACACACACACACACACACACACACACACACACTGCAGCTGCATTAGACAATGTGTACGTTTCATGATTGATTTGGACCACAGGGATGCCCTGAGATGAGACGGTTCCATCCCCGATCACCTGTGTTCTATCCTGACCTGCCTATTTTTCTGATCAAAGCATGGATGATGCTGGCTCTTCCCCACGCCCCATATTCCTTTTGATTTATTTAGATAAGAATGTTTCCTACTAAAACATGTCTCAGACTTAATATTTCTTATACCCCATATACTGCACATGAATTTGTTCTATAATTTTCAATAGGTTCTCAAATACTTCACTTCTTTCATGTTACTTTAATTCCTTGATGTTTATGGATTAAACTATCTATAAACTGGATCCATTCAATACACACCTCCTGACCTATTAAAATGCCCATGTGTTTAAATTCTTTACACTAAAATTCTCAAAGCACTTCTTAAAAGAAAAAAAATTATGCTTGGCTCGAGAATTGTCTCAAAGACTATGCTCTTCCAGGGTACCTGGTTCAATTCCCAGGACCCACTCATCAGCTCTCAAACATTTGCAATTCCGGTTCCAGAGTATCTGATGCCCCTCTTCTGGACTTAGGCACACACATGGTGTACAGACATACATGCACACCAAGTGTCCATACACATAAAATTAAAATGTTTCAAATTTACAAATTAATCATGGATGGGAGGGAACTGAGGTCAACATCAGTGACTATGGCCACTGGCTGCTCTTCCGGGGGACCTAAATTCAGTTTCCAGCACCCATGCTGTGCAACTCACAACTGCCTATAACTCCCGCTCCACGGAGTTTTGTGACCTCTTCTGGCCTCTAAGGACACCTGCACACACATTTCTAGATTTCCGAGGCATCTTACAGAGATGGAAAGGCAGAACAGGAAAGGAGCGTGTGACCTTAGACAGGCATGATCACACGGGGAGGGAGCTTAACCTCGCCAAATGGGGAACTAAGCCTGAAGTCCCACGCCCATGCAAGTTGTTGGAAGGATACCTACAGGAAAAGACAGTTGTGCTCCTATATAAGGCTAGAAATGGTTGCAGCGCCATTTCCTCCCATAGCCCCGCCCTCTGGCCGCCTGGGAAGCTGGGAAGCATAGTCTTTTAAGAGGAAACTTGCATCACAGTGTCATGAGCCACCGTGTGCTAGTACTCGAACCCAGGTCCTCTGAAAGAGTGGTCAGTGCTCCTAACCTCTGAGACATCTCTCCAGCCCCTGTTTCCCACTTTTTGAAATGAGAAGAGGGAGTAGCTTTTTTCTTAAAGTCCCTGAAAATTGCAACCCTCTTTTTTTCAGCATCTTGTATCTCCCCCTCACGCCTACATGAATTTGGCCCTCCGAGGCGGATGTGTGCCCTAGACCTGACATTAGTGATGAAGGCCTGGGGACACATCTGTAGCTGGCTTCTGAGCTGCAGTCGGCTTCTGAGCACACTGAGTCTGCCTTGTGGTCAGGGGTAAAGTCTGTGATTATGGAGTAAGGGCACGCTGTGTGTTTCAGAACTGACCCTGGCTGCAAAGCCGCTGATTCTTCAGTCCTCCACGACATCTGCCTTTGCTTCTAAAGTGAGGCCGAGGTGAGTTCTGCTGGTTGTAATTAGGAATACTTACTAAAGGGTTACTAGTTCCCTAGGTGCCAGCACCAACCTGAGAGCCTCTGCTGGTCAACTTAGGACGCTTAAGCAACACACTGGATTTACTACTTTGATTAAGCCACTCACTGTCTCAATTTCCCATTTTGTGAAATAATACTAGTGTCCCAGTTAATTCTTAACTTCCATGCCTCCTCCCTCCTTCTGAGACAAGAAGATTTGTATTCCGTTTAACACACATTAAAGATGAAATCTACCTCTGGGTCTCCCCCTTCTTCCTTGAGAGTTAATCCAGTTGGTCATTGTTACGTTTAAATGTAAGCCCACCAACTCCCAACTCCCCCTCACCATGTCCCCATGTCGTCCCTTGTCAGTAGGAAGAAGCCCGACTTGAACCAGCGCTCCTATACGGAAGGAGTCTGGGATGTCGGTGGAAGCCGTGGGATCTCTGACTCCTTCCCATTCCAAACCCCGCCTTCAGGGTACCAGGCAGCAGGCCCCTCCCCTGGAGTTGCCTCAGTCCAGACTCCGCCCCTAAAAAGCCCACCGTTGGCGGCTCTACCCCGAGGTTCACCTGGTGGTTCTCTCCTCTCCCCTGGTGCCACCCAGAATGCTTTGCTCAGATTAAGCCTGGATTTATTAATTTGGTTTGATTGTCTTATTACATCAACGGCAGAGGGTTCTCAGTAGCCAGGGATTTTTAAACTTAACAGGCATGTCAATTATCTGGCCAAGGAATCACTATGCATGGGAGCAGGTCCCCTTAAGAGATGCTAAAGCCATAGGAACAGTCACTATCCCATTAAAGAGCTACCCTAGTTTGCCTTCCCTGAACTCCTACCTCTGTAAAGTCACTCCAGGGCAGCCATGGGGTTCCACTGGATGTTGGGAAGAGCCTAGGTGCACCTTCTATAATTCTTGGGGCTTCCGTATTCTTTCTCTGAAGTGCCCCTCACCTCCATGTAACTATTTGCTGTGTCACCAACCTCTGTGCCAGCTTAACTCAAACACCATGGCTTTCTCTCTTCTCCATCTTCTTCCTCAGGGCAGCTCGCCTGCCCTGAAGTTTTCCTTTTAAACCCTAAATAAAACAGTCCTTGTGCTTCCTTTTGGATCTGCTCTTAAATTCCCCCATCAATGAGACTAAGAACTCCAAGAGGGGATAGCAATTTCCTTGGTGATATATGTCAAGCCAGATTTGCCACCCCCCACCAGATTCTAGAACAGAATGAGTTTTGTTTATGATTTCAAGGTAGGACTTGAAAACCTAGCCCTTGCATTGTGCTCATGTAAACATCATTGAACACTGAAAGCATTTGCCTGTCTTGTCTTTTAGGTATGTTATTATCGACATGGTAAGTCTCCACACTCCAAGAACAATCCTCAGAGTTTAGTACTTCACAGCAAGCCGAGTCTAGTCCTCTATTCTATTCTTGTCTGTGACAAGGTGTCACACTTTTCATGGGAACTGGGCTTTGCTTCTCTGGATTGACTCTGAGTATATGTTCAAAAGAACAGAGTTTGAGGCCGATAAATATTTTATCACCTTGCCTTTTTTAAGAAGACTCTATTATGGCTTCCCATTTGCTCACAGGTTTGCCTCTATGGCATTTTAAGTTGAAAATAAGTTTGGTGTTTTTCTCCACTGCTCTGGTGAGAAGTACAAAGCTGAGGTTTCTGAAAGAATAAATGGTACCATTAGCTGGAGAAGGTACAAGAGGCCTAAGACCTAAACCAAGAGCTATTGTTCTAAACAGCTAAGCAGAGGCAACTGACCTGAGCTACAGCACTTGCTTTGGATGGCAATGGCAGATGGGGTACATTCCCCACAAGACAAGATCATGTAAGCCCTGCAGATGGGCTTGCCTGACTAGGGGCATCGATTAGCCACTGTGTACTCTCCTTCAGTGATGAACTCCATAAACACCAGTGTTCTAGAAAATGTTGCCATGGAGAACCTTGTAAGCATGAGTTTTCTGGCCCAGTGCCATTTTGTAGCAATAAATCTTTCCTTTGTCCCTGCTGGTTCTATGGCCCTTGAGCCCCAAATAAACACATGGATGCTATATTAGTCATAAACTTTTGGCTGGTGACTAGGGTTTCTTATTGGCTAGCTCTGTCTTAATTATTAACCCATTTCTATAAATCTATGTATTGCCATGAGTCTGTGACTTAACTTACTGGAGAAGGGTTTGAACCTCTAACTCCTTTGGCAGCTACATGATGACTGCTCGGCGTCTCCACAGAGAAGAGAGCGATTTCCTGTTTGTCCCTGTTTATATCCTGATTCTGCCCGGCTATGTCACTTCCTGTATGGCCAATCAGCCAATCAGTGTTTTATTCATTAACCAATAAGAGAAAACATATATACAGAAGAACATTCCACATCAGAACCTGTTGATTTAAAAAACACCACCACCAAAAAAAAAAAAAAAAGTCAACAAGACACTTGTTCTTCTTGCCCAAACACACATTCATATGACACACAGAGCCGATACGATTTTTGCCTCCTCAGCAGGAATGGAGTGGAGCATCACAGCATAGCCTGGGCATCATGCATCCTCACAGCACAGTGAAGAGAAAGTCTGTGGGATTACCAATGCTGTACATCGTAACCAATATTTTCTTCTGAAAATGTCCGATCACAAACCACTTATAACCCTCATCATCCATTATTCCAAATTGACTTTGCTCTATGAACCGTGAAGAATAAAAATCAAAGACATTCTGATAGGTTGTACCTCGACACCATCACACCAGCTCCCATTACAAAGCCGACAGACTTGAACTGGGATCCAAATGAGCTGTATGACCCTGAGGGAGATGGTTTCATCCTGGCATCCAGGGCTTTCCATTAACACAGGGAAGATTAATGGCTCCTCCCCCCACCCGCATTTTGGTGGTCTCTGTCGAGGAGGAAAACAACACGAGTTGCCATTTGACTTTCTACTCACTCACATCTACCAGTTGGCAGGCCGACCACATGAGAAAATTCCTCCAACCAGTAGCCAAATGTGCATGAGTGTGGTCCACGCATGTTCCAAGGTTGATGCTCTGTGATCAGAGTTCTCCACAAACCGGCATGCTCTAAGAACACTCCACAACAGAGTTAGTGGGAAAGACATCACTGGGGGGGGGGGAGAGAAACACCATTAGGAGGTTTCATCTGATTGGGTGTCCTCGGGGGCCGAGAACATCTCAAGTCTGTTTGACTAGCTGCTTCCTATTAGGAAGTGAATTGTAGATCAAACTAGATTTGACGCTCCTCAGAAGACCCATGAACAGGTCGATCGGTGAGCCAAATGAAAGCCTTAGCGCTATTACCCCCCAAAAGAGTGATGACTGTTATAGACGAAGAGTTATGACTTGTCAGAATCCTGTTGCAAGGGACAGCTTTGCCATACAGCACACCCCGTGACTGCTGTAGTCAAGTGTCTAAACCCAGCCTGGAGTTTTCTGAGGATGTTATTCATAAAGGCACAGTTAATCAGACTCAGACCTCTCATCAAAATTTCTCTGTGCAAGCCAAACATTTTGCCAGCAAGAGGAACATGCCAGACCAGAGAAGGTAAGCTAACAACCCATGTGCCTTGCTTTCAGAACTCATCAGCCCAGTTTTAAAAGAAAAAAAATACTATGTGTTTTTGCATTTACCAAATAGTTGGCTTTTGATCCACACAATGAGGGCTTCTTATTTATCCTGGGATTTCAATCTATATAAATAGATACTTCTTATTTACTTTAATTTAGCTTACCAAAAAGGAAAAAAAAATGTCTTCCCTTCTTCCCCACTCTCACCCATGAGAGGAATTCAGAGGGTGAATGGGTGCCAAAGTCACCTTGGAGAGAGTCCATGGTTTCCACATGGAAATGGAAGGAAGGTTTTTGGAGAAATGGTCGTGTATCAAATGCCAGGCATTTGCTGGAAGCATCAAAGGTCTCAGATGCCTGCCTGACCTCCCCAGTATCCCATCAAGAAAGTCAGGACACATCTGCGAGTACCAGTGTTCTCCACCCATGACACGCTTCAGCTGTCCAGGAATGGTTTTTCTTTATTCTTCTCATGGGGACATCTCTACGTATCAAGGGAGAAGCCACTTAACTTCAGTTATGTAGAGCTGGTAACTGGTCTGGTAAAAAGGTACACAGCTTGTCACATTCCCACTTTTAAAGTGAAGAGTAAACCCACAGAGCTTATCCATCTGCATGTAGGCACATGCTGACTCTTGGTTGAGCGTTTGCTGGCAGTTTATTTATTTATTTATTTATTTATTTATTTATTTATTTATCCACCCGGTTTATCCAGAGACTGTGAAGATGATTATGAAACAAAAAGTGTAACTAGGCTCACATCTCTTCCCAAAGAGACGGAATGAACAGTTGGGATGGTGAAGTTAGGTCTTGCACTCTGCTCTCTGCTTTTGGAGATGAGAATTCCTACTCAATACAGTTGTTAATGTGTCTTCGGTGAATAGACTTCATGTGTCAGGCAGCTTCTGTTTACTGAAACTTGAGTGGAAAATATTTAGCCCTTATGTGATTCCTCTCCTGCTGTGCTCAGTTTCCCCTACTGACATCTTGCATCATCAGCCTTGTTGCATGTTAAATTTTAAGTTACATATCACTTGGGGCCGGGGAAGGCTCAGTGGTGAAGAGCACTTGCAGAGCAACATGAGTTTGGATCCCAGCAAAGAAATCAGGCTTTCCACAAACTAACTTCAGCTCTGAGGGGTCTGACACCCTCTTCTGGCCTTTGTGTTCTGTGCTCATGCTTTCTCACACATGCACAATATGAACACAAATAAATTAAATAAAACTATGATTTTATGTAAACAGTTTGAAGGCAGTTATGAACTATAATATCTGTAATGCAATATAGCATCCTTTAACGCTCTGGCTTTCCACTTCTTTGATCTCATTTTGTGAAGCACACTATCAAAGTTCTCCTAGAAACCCATACTGGACTCACACACCACTCGTGAAGATTTTCATCTTTAGGTTTTTCAGTAACTCTTACTGTAATGCAAAATGCCCCCAAGAAGGAGAATAATTGTCACTGAAAGTTGAGTGTGAGTAGAAACAGTCTCCATCCAGTCTTAGCAGAGTACCACTGATCATTGGTTGTTTTGGTGAAAATGGAGATATGATGAGAAGTGCCTTGGGTTCTGAAGTCTGAAAACAGACTGGAGTAGTCCTTCCTGGGTTGGGAAACTTCAAAGAGAAAGTCAAAGCACAGGGAAGAAGAAAGACAAACCAGTTTTGACAAACACAGCCAATCTCTGGGCCGGTAGGAGGTGGCCATGTTTCCTGACTTTGATTAGCACTAGACCAGCTGAAGGAATGTGGAAACAGTGTCTCAGGCAAAGCCAGAGAACAAAACAGAGGGTCCAGAGGACAGAGTACACCAGAGTTTAAGAGCCGTAGGGAAGTAAGCACAGGAGGAACAACACCCACCTGGGATCGGCCATAACGGCCGAACACGTGCTTGTCTGACCTTGTCCTAGACACTAGAAAGTCAGATGCCTGCCTCGTGACAAGGAACCAATCAGAAGTTAGCTGGTGTACCCTGGGTGTACTTTACGGACAAGCACACAGCAATAACAGACAGAGCATAGCAACCACCTGGGAGGGCCTATGGGCCATAACAACCAGTTGGCCAATCAACACAGGGCAAACCCTCCAAGCCTGGAGGCACACCAATCGTGAGCCTGTGCGTACCCCTAGACACTCCCCTTATGCTGCCCTATAAGATCTCTCGGGAACCCCTAGGAGCTGTCTTTGCTAGCCATCCACCATGGTGGGTGGGTGAAAGACCCAAGCTAACATGGGGTTAGCTCGTTAAAAACAAAACAAAAAAACAATAAAGCCTCGTGCAGTTTGCAGCAAGCTCTCGAATCCGCCTGGTGATTGGGGTGACCTCAGTCGTGGTCTGAGACCCCGGATACCTGAGTTTTCCGGGGGTCTAACACAACAAAGGCTTGGAAATAACTAAGTCATTTCTTTTAAGACAGTGTAGGCATCCAGGAATAGTGAGTTTGAACTAAGCTCAGGCCTCTCAAGGAAGGCTTCCCTCCTTTCCCTTTTCTGAGGCCCACTGCACACACACTTCTCTGCCACCTTCTCTTGGCCCTGTCTTTGAGATGCTCTTCCCATCACCTTACTCTCATAGCTCTTCAGTATCCGTGAATCTCTGCATCCAAAGATTGCCTTCTAGCCTCAGCCACCCCTACAAGTATAGCACATTAGTTAATTTTTCTCCCTGGTGTGACCAAATAAATGCTTGGCAAATGCAACTGGAGGGAAGAAAGGATGGCTTTTAATCACAGTTCAAGGATACAGTCCATCTTGGTAGGGAAGGCACAGCACCAAGAGTAGGAGACTAGCTGGGAACATTGTATCTGAGTCAGGAAACAAAGAGAGGGTAAGAACCAGGAAATAAGACCAGGCTATGAAGCCCTTATGCCTGCTTCCAGGCAGGTGTTGTTTCAGAAGATGATTGTAGGGGAACCTGTAGCCAGGCCTGCTAGGGCGTGGTCAGGGTGAGGTAGAGTAAGAGTTTCAGGTGGCTGGGTTTCACTTTCGGTTTTCTCTTTTGGCTTCCTGTACAGACTGCTGCCATGCTGGCTAGCTAGGTCGCTCTGTAAGTAAGGCTTTTCCCTATTCAATACCCTTATATTTCTACTTGGCTCCATATTGGCAATTTCCCACTTTACCTGGTTGTCAGGAGTGGGATATTGGAAACCTACACCCCATTTGGGACAGCCTGCGGGATCCACCAGGCCTGCTCAAAATCAGCAAATCATGACCTCGAATCAAGACTCCAGTACCTAGAAGGCAGTTTCTATGCCATCCAGATTCTGCTTAAGGATGATCATATTAAAGACCTAGAAAAACGTGTAGAGGAGCAGTTAGAGCAATTTACAGATTCACTAACATGCTTGGAATCTTTTATGATTAAGGAAATTGAAACTTTTCATAAGGATATCATTACTAGGCTTAAAGATCATTGGGATGCCTCAGAAGCAGAATCACTCCAATCCCAGGCACCTACTCCACCCAGGTATCATGACTATTCTTCTAAGGTTATTACTCGTACACCATTAGTGTACCCAGCTACCATGGTAGAAAAGCCAGCTTCTAAGAAACACCCTCATGGATGGATGGCTTATGAATGGCAACCTATATAGCTGAAGGATCTTAAGAATATTAAAGAATCAGTTGTCTCATATGGTCTCCATAGCCCATATGTAAAACAGCTATTATATTTATAGGCAACCTTCAACAGGGTGACACCCACAGATTGGGAACAATTGGTAGCAGCCGTACTTGAGAATTCATGGCAAATCTAGTGGAAGGCATTGGTGAGGGAAGAGGCAAAGCTCCTTGAGCGTCAGGGCATAAAGGAAGGTTTTGAAGCCCCTCTAGATAAGCTTCTTGGTCAGGGTATTTATGCTGACCCACAGGTTCAGGCTGAATATGATGACGATATACTGTCTCTATGCAGGAAAGCAGCATTAAATGCCTGGGATAAGGTTTGTGAGCCAGGAGAACGCCTAGAAGCTCATACCAGAATAGAACAGGGACCCACAGAACAGTTCCAGGACTTCTTACAGAGGTTAACTAGGGCAGTAGAATTACAGGTAACAGATCCAGAAACAAGACAATCAATTATATATACACTAGCTTATGAAACTGCAAACCCAATATGCAAAAGAATACTTTTGCCTTTAAAGATCAGATCAGCTCCGCTAGAAGAATGGGTTTTGTATGCAGCCAGCATTGACTATCATGTGCAAGATACTGGAGCTTGGGTAGGAGAAGCCATTTGGAAAGGTTTAAAATGGCAACAGGAAATTAAAAGTTCTAGAGGTGAGGATGTAAGGGCTTGGAAATGAGAAGCACCTTACAGAGGTCAACATAGGTACCAAGAGGCTAGAGGTTACTACTACTATGAACCAGAACCTTGGGGAGGAAGAGCCTTCCCCTGGAGACCACGAAGGCGCCAGGAACTTAGATGTTTCAACTGTGGTAAAATGGGACATACTAAGAGAAATTTTAGACAAACGAATTCTAACAAAGCCTCATATGGAAGGCCACTGCCTTCTGGATTGTGTAGAAGGTGTGGTAAGGGCAGACACTGGACCAATGAATGTAGATCGACCAGGGACATACAAGGAAACCTGTTAAGGTTGGGAAATGCCTGCTCCCCAACCATTTATGGCGAATGGATGTTATAAGTCACTGTTTAAGATGTTTTGCTTACATGGGAGTGCCAAAAGTTATAAAAACAGATAATGGGTCGGGATATACTAGCAAAGCTTTCCAACAATTTTGTGCTTAATTCCCCAGACTGGTGCTACCGGAACAGCCCATATGGCCTAGTCCCGCCCAATGCTCGTGGACCTGCCTGCCGAACCCGGGCTAGCAGCAGGGAACAGCTGGGCCCTTGGGGACACAGCATGCCGTTGACTTGGGAATGAAGCGCCTGCCTCCGCGCTTTTATAGAGGCGGTGAGACATGAGGCGAGCCCACAGCTCGGGCAGCGGTGGCTCCTGAGCCGGCGGGACACACAGGCCAGGCATTGGTGGCGCACGCCTTTAATCCCAGCACTCGGGAGGCTGAGACAGGAGTTCTAGGCTGTAATGCGCTATGTCTGCACTAAATTCAGCATCAATATGATGACCTCCAGAGAGCGGGCGGCCACCAGGTTGCCTAAGGAGGAGGAGTTCTATACCATGCATTGTCTGTGCTAAATTTCACAGCCTCGGATCGCCTCTGACATCCATGAATGGCTCAAAATTATGCTCAAGCCTTATGAAAAGATCCCCTAACTTACAAATGGCACGGACCAGATCCGGTCCTCATCTGGGGAAAAGGACATACATATATTTTTGATACTCAGGCCAAATATGCTAGATGGTTGCCTAAATGCCTTCTTAATCCACCCAGGGGAAAGCCCCTGAGGAGCCTTCTAATTCTGCTTAATTCTAGATAAAAGATGCTGTCTTTTTGGCTACTTGTGTGTTACCACCTTCGATTGCCATTGCCATTGCTGCCATTGCCGCTGGAAGCCTTTATCAGATCTACAACTACACCTGGATGATCATCAACCCTGCCAATGATGCTGCCAACTGATGCTGTCAATGCCTTCACAACTATTGTGACCACCCCCTCCTTTCCCCCCCCCATAGTTGACTTATATACTTTAGCCTTAGGGGCCTCTCCAGACTAGGGAACCCCTGACCATTTTTCCCCCCAGGAGCTCCCTTTTCCGCTGACCTTATTCTATCCTTAATTAACCCTACTGTTCAGGCCCTCCATCAAGCCAGCCACTCCCTTATAGAGGACGGTTGGGTCTGCTATTCTTCCACCCCTCCCTTTTCTGAGGGAATTACAGGCATTTAATTTCTACCTTGCCTATTCTACTGGATTGACTACTTAAACTGTCACCCTTACCTTTTCAGAAACTAACCAGATTCATTAAGTACCAGATTGACGCCATCCTCGAAAAACCGGTTCGGTCCACTACCATCACCTAGCGGCATTAGATTCTGAGCTGCCTGATGACAATAACCCTCCCCCCAGTCCTAAAGGACTGGATTTTTCAGGCCTTGAACATCGAACCTCCCGATTTCCTTGGCCTTGGAGCTGTCCATGACGGGAAATATCGTGGTGCTGCAAGCCAGATGCCGACCCTTCCCAACGGCTGTAGCGTCCTCCATGACGGGTTTAGTGTGAGACTGACCCCCAGATGCCCACTCCAAAGCACTCCCGAGCTGCTAGCCTTATGAAGGGTCATCGGAGTGCTGGGGACAGGTGCATCTCACGTAACCTAAGACAGAGGCACTACCCCTCACTGTCATATAAATGACAATATCATAAAACATAGGGTCCTGGATGCGGGTGCCCATCATGTAGCCTAAGCCAGACGCTCCATTTTATTATACTTAGTAGGGGGAGATGTCAGAAGCCAGCATTGGCGACCCCATACCTAGTTAAATGCCAGAAAGTCTGGCATATCTGCCTGAGAAGCAACTAACACCTATCCCCTCCCCCATTTTCTTAGTTAGTGCCTGAGATAAACACAGGAGATTCCGGATACCTGCCTGAGAACAATTAACTCATCCCTCCCCCCACCTCCTTTTTCTCTGCTCCTCCCTTCTCTTTAAAAAGCTCCTTGGTTTCAATAAAGTCGGCCTTGACAATGGAATCTGCTTGGTCCGGCTTCTTCTTTCTCGCCCATTATTTGCAGGCGTGATCCACCTCGGACCCACGAATTACCGGAGCCCCGCGGGCCGGGGCAAATACCCTTCTGGAATTCTGATGCAGAGGGAAGATACTATATTGGAATGGATATTTCTGCCACATAAACAGAATAAAAAGTTAAAGACATAAAAATTCATAAAAAAAGACAGTCTGGATTCTTCCACGTATTGTAAGACAAACTCCCCTTTCTGGAGTTCTTACCTTCTACACTGATGCCAACAAATCATCAGGTCAGGCAGGTTATAAAGCAGGTAAGGTAAGTAAAGTAGTTCAAAGTCCATATACATCTGTACAGAAGGCAGAATTATATGCCATTCTCATGGTACTTATGGATTTTGCAGAACCTCTTAATATAGTTACTGATTCTCAATATGCAGAGAGAGTCGTGTTACATATTGAGACTGCAGAATTTGTTCCTGATAATACAGAATTGACCTCATTGTTTTTACAATTACAGGAAACTATCAGAAACAGAAGTAATCCTATATATATATACATTACACATATCAAATCCCATATGGGTCTGCCTTGCCCACTAGCACAAGGCAATGATGAGATTGATCATTTATTAATTGGAAGTGTGCTAGAAGCCTCAGAATTTCATAGGAAACATCATGTAAATAGCAAAGGTTTGAAAAAGGACTTCTCCATCACTTGGCAACAAGCCAAGGAGATAGTGAGAAACAGTCCTACTTGTTCCTTTTATAATCAAACTCCATTGCCAGCAGGCTGTAATCCTAAGGGCATTCGGAAAAATGAAGTTTGGCAGATGGATATCTTTCACTTTGCAGAATTTGGAAATTTGAAATATGTGCATCATACTATAGACACATTCTCAGGGTTCCAATGAGCTACTGCTCTTAACTCTGAAAAAGCTGATTCTGTTATTACACACCTGCTAGAGGTGATGGCAGTCATGGGTATACCTGCACAAATAAAAACTGACAATGCTCCAGCATATGTCTCCACAAAATTAGAACAATTTTTCAAATATTATATCATAAAGCATGTTACCAATATACCACACAATCCTACAGGACAAGCAGTGGTTGAGAGATCTAATAGAACACTTAAGGAGATGCTCAACAAACAAGCTTGGAAGACTAAACCCCCCAAACACAGGTTGCATAATGCCTTATTAACACTAAACTTTCTTAATGCCAACAAGAAAGGACAAATAGCTGCAGAAAGACACTGGACTATGGAGAAAACTGCTGAACTGAATCAGCCAGTATACTTCAAAGATGTACTAACCTCTGTATGGAAACCAGGACATGTGTTACATTGGGGTAGGGGTTTTGCATTGGTTTCAACAGGAGAATAAAAACTTTGGATACCATCAAAGTTGATCAAGATTCGAGTTGAAAAGGAAAAACCTCTCAAAAAGGAGAAATGACAGGTATTCTATTAACGTATATCTTATAAACTAAATAGAAACCTCCCAAAGGAAAGGGAAGTGTTTTGCTTTTATCTTCACAGGAAAACTCATCTCCAGAAGGCAAAGGACACTGCGTGGGTAGATACTTTAGAAGAGAAGGTAGCTATAACCATCAAACAAAAGGAACGTGCCATACGGTAAACTTTACAGCTGTCTCTCAGAGAACTCTATTTCTCTTTTTCTAGTCCCTATTCAATTAAATCAATGCTGGATTTAGAGGTGGATTTGGCTTTCCTCCTCTAAAATCCAAGCACGTTGTTTAACTAAACTTTAGAGTTTCTGTATTATATCAAGAAGCCAATTGATGTAATACAGAATAAAAGAAGAATTTGGGGACTGTCTTTGTCTTTTCTTGGATCTTTCTCTAAGGTGTACACCCTCTCATAATTGTTATGCTCCCATGGTTGCATTCCCCAGCATGTGTGCATACACAAGCAAACATTTCTCTGCTAACTGTTTATGTTTGAGTCCCACACAGCCAATGAAGACCTGCCTGAAAGCAATCCCTGGACACTCTGGAAAGAAAATGGGCCACACCTCCTCGACTGCACTGGATCCAACTTGCTCCATTTCAACTGACACTCTGGCCAGAGCTTCAGGTACTGACTTCAATAAAGTTGAGGATTTCAAGCGAGATCTTCATCAAGCAAATCCCATCTAACATGGACTGGATACAATCCATTCAAGACTTTCACTATACTAACATTTTCTTCCTGCAGGACCCCACATGACTATCATCTTCCCATTTCAGCAGGAAGTAACTTTGAGGATGCTACGCCCCCTTTCCCCATTGTCGTCATTTAGGATAGTGTATATACCTAGTTAGCGATAGCTTCCTATTGTTTATGGTTGGGATTGGAAGGAGGTGTTCAGGCTTGGATACCTCTTTCAGATGACTTTAGGATTTAGTTAAAATAGGTAGTTAGGATGTGACATAAGCAGATTGTTGTATCTTTTATATTTCACCTTTATGATTGTTAATTTTGGATACTTTACACTGTTAAGTTTTAATCCTCTTTTAGACTAAAAGGGGAATTGTAGGGGAACCTGTAGCCTCTCCTGCTTAGGGGCTGGCTACAGGTCAGGGTGACATAGAGTAAGAGTTTCAGGTGGCTGGGTTTTACTTTCAATTTTCCCTTTCAGCTAGCTATACAGACTGCTGCCACGCTGGCTGGCTAGGTGGCTCTGTAAGTAAGGCATTTCCCTATTAAATACCCTTATATTTCTACTTGGCTCTGTATTGGTAATTTCCCACTGTAGATGATGGAACCTTATTAGGAGATGGAGCCTCACTGGAGTTCAGCGCTAGCCATTCAGCAATTCCAATGTTCAGTTGGAGCCTCTGGCTCACACCTACCTACAATGGTCCAAATAGTCTCAGTCTCTCTCTCTCTCTCCCTCCTCCCCTCCCCCTCTCTCCCTCCCCCCTCCTCCAAACTCCACCTGAACCTCCCCAGTTCCAAATTCTTGGCTGCTACCATAACTTCTTCCCCTAAAAGTTGCCAACTGCCCAAGTCTCTGCCTAAACATTAAGTTTTTGACCATACTTGGGCACAAACCCAATCGCCCTTGCCTACAACCCATAAAATCTCCCTGCTCCCATATGCAGAAGCAACTTCCCTGGCCCATCTCTGAGATTGAAGGACACTTCCAGGAGTTGCTCTCGAAAAACCTGTTGTTATACTTTAATTTGGCTTGATCTGACTTACTGCATTGGTGGAGAAACTTATTATGGGTGAGGGGGGCAAAAACTTATTACCTGTCACCGGTGCCAGCACCAGTGACCAAAAACCAGACTTTCGAGAGTCTGTGGATTAAGAAGGACACAACTTGGAACGTTCCATAGAGGTGAATGCCATGGGTTTATTGAAGCCAGCAGTTTATATACATGAGGAGATGGAAAAACACACCTGATATCAGAACGCATTCCCAAGCTCAATCATAAAGAAGGAAACCACAACCCCCAGCCACGGCCAACTAAGCAAGAAGGGGATGGGGACAAGGCATACTGTTTCAAAACAAGAAAGGTTATAACAGGATGTTGATGCTAGTGGGCAAGGCCAGGAAAACAGGAGGAGCCTGTGGTTATGCTGGAAAACAGCTCACAGAGACCCCGTGGGGGCTGGGTCCCAACAATTACCCTGTGGTGATATATTATTTATGATTCAATAAAGCTTGCCTGAGGGCTCAGGATGCAAAGCCAGCCACACTAGTTAGCTATAGAAGCTAGGCAGTGGTGGTTCATACCTTTAATCCCAGGACTCATGAGACAGAGGCAGATGGATCTCTCTGAGTTCAAAGCCACCCTGGCCTACACAAGATTAAATCAGTTTAATCCCAGCCCTAGAGAGGTATATAAAAGACAGGAATCTGGTGTCTCAGGCTGAATTCTGACATTTAGTCTCCAGCCACATTGAGGAGAGGCAGCAGCAGTCTGAGGCTTGGAGGAGAGCTCGTGGAGACAGGCTCAACCCTTTCAGCCTGAGGTAATAGTGAGAGCTACTGGCTGGCTGATTTGCTTTTCTGATCTTCACCTTGAAGTTTGAACCCCATTATCTGTCTCTGGGTCTTTTATTTATTTATTTATTTATTTATTTATTTATTTATTTATTCATTTATTTGTGCCACAGGGGCATATTTGCTCAAGCTTGGGCAAGTTTGGATGTGATGGGGCGGGGACTGTTGAAATATTGTGGGGCTGACTTCAGGCCTTGTTAGTGTTATCTCCCTTGGCCTGGAATGTAATTTGTTGATAAATGGCCCTTTGTTGGGAGAGACACCTGTTTGTCCCTCTCAGAGAACTAAAATCTAAATTCAGTTGCAAAAGTGGGAAAGTTTAACCCCTTCAGGGCAGTACACTTCAGAGTTTGGGTTTTCAGTCTAGGGGTATACACACTGCTAGATGTGGTGAGGTGTGCCTGTTATCCCAGCACTCAGGTGGTTGAGACAGGGGCTGGGGGGGGGCATGAGTTACAGGCCAGCTTGGGTCTATACAGAGTGAGATTCTATCAAAAGACAAAAGACAAAACATAGGGAGCTGCTGTGTTAGAGTGCTAGGTAGCTCTGGAAGCCATAAAGTCAAAAGGGGAAACCCTAGTGTGCATACTATGCTGTTGCTAGGCTGTGGTGATGGTTGTTAGGGACATTAAGTGCACTGTCCCTGTAGCATTTCCAACTCTGGTGGGTTTGTTGGGACACAAGCAAGTTATAAGAGGAAGAGAATCTGTCTTCTTTTGCATAGCAGTTTCCTCCAAGGTTAAACCTTCTGCCTTTGAAGAAAACTTAAGACAAGGGATGCAAAAAGAGAAGAGAAGCAGAGGTATATGTTAAGACAGGGTGTTCTCAGGTATCTGAAACAACAGGGGAGGTGAGACACTCCATCCTACAGGGAAATTTATCCCAAGTCAGGAAGTAAACAACTCAGAATTGCTCTGGTAAGTCCCTGAAACTGACCACGTTCACTAGGCCTCTTCTTTCTCAAGAGTACATAGCGTAAAGGTTGTTGAGAGTCTTTCCCAGACAAGCCCAGGGGCCAGAGAGAAGCAGAGACCAGCCCAGCTGCCTGTAAGAACAGGGAAGGACACTCAGCCTGTCAACCCACCTCCAGGGAGTGCAGTGTGTTCCAGGTCCCTAGCTTTGTGAGTTGTCACCCATGCTGGGTGGGCTTTGGTGATGTGTGGCCCCAGTAAAACTCATTGGTTCACCAAGCTGTACTTTGGTGGTGTCAATACTATGGTCTATTGTTAGCTCTTGGTCTAGGGCGAGTAGACATTTGTTCATGTCTCCCCAAGAATAAATCATATAGCATCTTAGCATTCATTTGCTTACTCTGAGATTTCTTGGTGTCTTTTAAACATCAATTTACAATCTTTTCTAGTTCTGTAACCCCCTCAATAGTACAGTGGGCTCTGTGGATAGTGAATATTGGAAGACAAAAATTTGTTGCTGTTTCTTTGTTTGAGAGTGTGTCTGGCCTTGTAGCCCTGGCTAATCCGAACTCCACGGTAGCATCCAGAATAGCATTTAACTCACAGTCTTCCTGTACCAGTTTCCCAAGTGCTGGGATTATAGACATGTAGTCTACTACTTGGCATTTGGGAGAATGTCCAACCAAAAACCTAGAGTTTAGGGCTGGGGAGAACAGCTCAGTGGGTATGTGTGCTTCTGGTGCAAGTATAAGGATCTGAGTTCAAATCCACATAAAAATGTGGAGATGGCTGCAAAAGCTACTGGAGGCAAAAGTGAGCAGATCCTGGAAGCTTGCTGGCCATCCAGTCTAGCCAGTTCTACTTTACTGAGATTTTGGCTCAAGGCAGTAAGGTGGAGAGTTGGCAGAAGATGACATCTGGCATCCCCCTTAGACAAACATGCTCCGCGTATACCTATACAACACATACACCTACATACACAACACACACATGCACACATGTAACACAACACATACACCTACTGTGGCGATTTGAAAGAAAATGGCCCTCAGAGGCAGTGGCACTAATGGGAGGTGTGGCCTTGTTGGAGTAGATGTGGTCTTGTGGGAGAGAGGGTGTCACTGTGGAGGGGGCTTTGAGGTCTCATGCGTGCTCAAGTCAGACCTAAGGAGACAGTCTACTTCCTGCCGCCTACATTATCAACATGTAGCGGCCACCTGTCCAGCACCACGTCTGTCTGCATGCTACCATGTCCTTTCATAATGTGAACTGTAAGTGAGCCACCACAATTAAATGTTTTCCTTTGTAAGAGTTGCCATGGCCATGGTGTCTCTTTACAGCAATAGAAACCTCAACTAAGACACACACACACACACACACACACACACACACACATATAAACACACACATATGCACACACAGCAACACATTAACACAACACATATACCTACATATATGACACACATAGACACACATATGGCACACAAGCACATGCCGTGAAACAATCTTCGTACACTGTGAATATGTATCACTCTCATTGGTTGGTAAAGCAATGACTAGTCCATAGCAGGTAGGAAGAGATTGGGTGGGACGGCCAGACTACGAGGACACTGGGAAGAAGAAGGGCAGAGTCTGAGGAGTTACCAGCCACACTCAGAGGAAGCAGGAGATGAGCATCCCCTACTGAGAAAAGGTACTGCCATGTGGCAGAGGGTTGGACATCAATAAAACATGGGTTAATTTAAGATGTAAAAACTAGTCAGTAACAAGCTTAAGCTATTGGCTGAGCATTTACAGTTAATAGTCTGTGTGGTTATTTGGGAGCCAGCAGTCCCGACGAAAAACTCCCACCTACAAAATACATTACTAAGTTTCAATGCCACGGCAGACAGGCAAGCCTGAGGGCTAAAGGAAAATGTTCCCCTTGCATGCATATAGGGAAACACTGTTCTGTAATTTGAACCAGGCAAAAAGCTGAAAACAAGACACATCCGTGAATAACATACCTGCTCCTGGTTTACTGGGGTGCTCCCACGAGACAAGCAAAACCATCTCTTAGATGAAAATTCTAAATGTTGTGCCTTGTGGGTTTTATACTAGTTCAAACATTGTGTTCAGAGTATAGAGTATTATTGATCTTTATTAACAAACTTTTGAGCGTTCGTAAGCATTTAAGAGTGTTTCACTCTTCCTAAACCCAGTTGAAGTCTTGCTCAGTACCACCTTCCCAGGCTCAGCTAACTGAACCTGCTGTGTCCTTTTGGCTTAAAGACAGCCCGGGACAGATTTGTTCATCTCGGCTCTCTTTGCTGTTGTGAAAACTGCCAAGAGAAACTTAGCCCAGAAAAGTCGAGAGCAATCCCAGGAAGGATCGGTCACATTGTCTCCCCTCAGTGCTCCCATTCCTTCTCTGTGATCGAGCCTCCTCCCACCCCGATGGTAGGGACCTGGGGCGGGGCAGGAAGGAGAGTTCCCCAGGGTGACTCTCCTGGGAACTTGGTAAGAAAGTTAGCTGTAGTGCTAGGAAGGTCGGCCTTGCAAAGTGGAATCTTAAGTGACTTGGGTTTTTTTTTGTTGTTGTTTTTTCCTGTTACCTTTTCTACAAAAACTCTTTCATTATTGTTAAGCTTCTGCTGCAGCTATTGGTGGTGAAACATGAACTAAGAATCAACGAACCCACTTGGAGCTTTACTGAAAAGGGAAAGAGGGGGGTCAGATTGGCAGCCAACCCAAGAGAGAGAAAGAGGCAGAGGTGGGGGAGTGGAGGGTGGGAAGAGTGGAGGGGCGGGGGCTGGGGGGGTGGAACTTTTAAAGGGAAAACTGAGCATGCGCACTGAGGCTTTACAAGTCCTCACGAAGGTCCATAATGCCTAAGGAGTGATGTGGTGATGACTTAGCATGTCACTGTGCATGTCCCGCCCATCGTCAGGGGGCGGGGCCAGCCTGGTATCGATCCAAACAAACAATTATGACATATGATGCCGTCCTCCAGGACCTGGATCATTTAAGTTTTTCCTGACACTTGTATGTGTAGTAATCCCTCCCTTCACATTCACCACATTTTCTAACGGGGCGTCCTCTGTCATCTCTAGTTTAGTCATTTCAGAAGCCCCCAGGTCCCTATGCCCCACAGTGAACTGATACCTGAAATCATCCCAGAGGTCAGAAGTCAGAACCAACGCAGCAACTTTCTCCATCAAAGGGCATAACCACCCTGGCCGGCCACACACTAACGAGGGAAAGCCGTTTACTTTCATAGACGATAAACCGCAATAAATAATCATCGTCACCATCAACCTCAGACCATTCATCCCAAGCGGCTTGAACATTCATAAAAATATCTTTGTTTCTCACCCTCTCCCTTTGGTGCCAGGAAGACTAATACATTCACTCCCTTCCTTTCAATCATAAAAGGAGCTTATCTCCTGGGAACAAGACCTTCTCCTGGTCTCTTGGGAACAAGACCTCCTCCTGGGCCGTACCTGAACCTCCCACAGCCATAAACATACAAGTGGGTTTGGTACAGTGGGCGGATGTTCTTTCCAAGCTAATGGAAAAATTCATACAGCCAGTTTTTAGAAACTGGGTAATGAGTAACTATGAAATTCAGAAACGTGTCACAGCACAGTTTTCAATTGAATGTCTGACCTCCCTAAATGAACTTTAAGCCCCTTGTGGGGAGAGCCATGTCTTAAATGAATCTTACTCCTTGGGATGTTACACACAATATGCAAAATTCTCTTTAAGGAGTAATGAGATAGATACATGGATACATGTATCTGATACATCTTCATATCAGTTAGTGTATTACCTCCTTTGCATGAGCTAACATGGTACATCCTTTGTTTCAGTTAATCAGTTACATTCAGACAATAGTGTGAATTGAGAGAGGTACAGTCCCAGTTGGTCTTCAGTGGCTGGCAAGGAAGAGAGGAAAAACTGGGAGTTAGGGCTGATTGCTGCCTGGTCTGGGCTGGCTTACAACAGTACAAAGAGGAGGAGCTGAGCTGTAGGTCTGGCTTGTGAAGATAGCTTTGCAAGATGCTCTGTCAGGGAAGAAGACATTGAGCTGCTATCTCTGATAGGGAGTCTGAGATATTGTAGCCCAGTTCCCCACTCCACACACACACACACACACACACACACACACACACACACACACACTGTGTATAAACAGATGATCTGGGCTCACACACACACACACACACACACACACACACACACACACACACACACTGTGTATAAACAGATGATCTGGGTTCTCTGAAGAGAGGACCTGCTCTAGAGAGGTTAACTTGGATGGAGGGATCATAGAGAAAGGGGGGAAATGAAGGCAGGGCTGCACACTAGGGGTTCCAAAGCACAAAGAATCTCGGGTAAAGGGATCCCTGGGGTGGGGGGAGTTAACTCTGCCTGCATCATAAATATCACCAGCTGTGTGGCTCCAACAACAAAGCATGTCTTTACTATCAGGCTGCAAATCTGTCTCTGACTTGTAGATGGCCACTGACATTGTTCTCTCCTGGGCATTAGGAAACAGAAGGAGGAGCCCCCTCTACTGTTGGCACCTCCGTTTGTGTTTCTTTCTTGTGTATGTGTATGTGGTGTACATATGTATATGTATGTTTGCACATGTGTGGGCATGGATGTGTGTGGGGACCTGCACAAGCTCAAGCCCAGCATCTGGAATCTTCCTCCATCACTCTACATTTTATTCACTGGGGCAGAGTCTCTCTTCTGGGTTAGCCAGATTGACCTGGGCTTCTCATCTCAACCTTTTGAGCTCTGGAATTGCAAGCACAGGTCACCAAGCCCATCATTTCCTCCAAGTGGTGCTGGGAATCTAAACTCCAGACTTCACACCAGTACAGCAAGTACTCTATTCCCTGGGTCATTTCCCCCCCCACACACACACACACACCCTGTTCCTCTTACAACAACTTTGCTACTGGATTAGATCCCAAACCTCATGACCTCATTCAACCATAATTCTTCCTTAAAGACCTGTCTCCAAATGTGGTCATGCAGGATGAACCTTCAGGGAGGACACAATTCCTACAGGTTTATTTCTAAAACTGGACATTCAGAATGACATCTTTTCAGATGTTTCTCAGTAAGGCTAACTAACTTCCTATACACCACACAGTTAGAACATAGTAGAAGAGACCTAGGGACCCTTGGCAGTGTGGGTGGCTCTTAACACCAGACATGCCTCCTCAAACTAAGGATTTTTCATCATTTCTTCTACTTAATAACCATATTTAATTATCTTCAGTGTGTGTGTGTGTGTGTGTGTGTGTGTGTGTGTGTGTGTGTGTGTGTGTACTGAAAATGTTTGAAACAATATAGTCTAAATTTCTTCTTAAAAATATAGACAATGGACACATGCTTGTATGAGAGGGACTCTATTTCTGTTTTGGAATTCTTAAAAGGACAAAATTTGCTTGGGATTCGGTTGGGTAAGGATTGGGGAGGCCGTACTTCTAGTCCAATTAGCAATTACACCTACAATGTACATATAATCCTATACAAATCGTACCATGTTTTTACTGTGAGAGGCAGCCCAGGGTGGTGAAAACACTGGATGGAGTGGCTGATCTTGGTGCCTGCTCCAGTCCTTGCCTGCCTGAGTCTTTGTGTTTAACTGCAAACTGAACCAGTTAAACTCAGCGGGTGAAAGGGCCATTCAATTTTGCACTACTGTCCAACTGACATGGTAAATCTTGATAGTATTTGGTAATTTGTGTTTCCTAAAACAGGGTCTTATGTGGCCAAGACTGCCCTTGTACCCGTTATTAGCCAAGACTTAGCTCTCGAGGTCTGGAATTACAAGCATCACACCCCCACCACATTGGGGCTTAATCAGACATTTTGGAAGTCAGAATCACTGCTTCCCAGAGATAAGTAAAAATCCTAAAAACTTGCTGGTTTAGGATGAAATTTTAAGAAGGTGACAAAAAATGCTTTTGTGATTTTTTCTGGAAAGAGGTTTGCATGACAGGTTGGAGCCGCAGTGAAGGTTTGAAGGTGCATTCATGGAGCAGAAGTAGACAGCACGCAGGCGGGTGGCTGTGTTACTGATTCCCACAATGCCACTTGCCTCATACATGCATGCCCACTGCACACCTGCAAAGTGCTCTCAGCTTCGTGTTCTAGGTAGTAAAGCAGCTACAAGGGAGCTAGCTGTCCTTCACAAGAGCTCTCTAAACCAAATTTGTACATACAAGCGAGAGATTGCCAGAACTAATCAGATAATTATACCCTAGGCAACCAGTTCGCAGGACAAGCAGAGCTGTTTTATTTTCTTTGCTTCACATTTCAGCCTTAGTAAAAATTAGGTACTGAGTAAAATCTCAGCCTAGGTGGGGGTCTGTTTATAATCGCCCATGTTCACTAAAATGGGTTAGGAGTTTATGAGAATCGAGTTGTATTCTATCACACTCTGTGGAATGACCTCACCCTGAAGCAGCAAACGGAGTCCCTGCACCTAGTACTGCCTCCAACACAGAAGATCCTAGGTCTTAGAAAAGTAGGTAAGAAGGCCTCATCTCCATGAAGCTTATTATCCTACTGTTCGGTGTGTGGTTTTTTAAAACATCGTCCCATGTAGAAACCAGTCTACACCTCATACTTTAATAGAGAGAAGACTAGTTGGAACCTTTATAATGTTCAACACTCCTCAGTGCTTTTTAGAAAATTTTCTATATACTTCTAATGGGCTTTTAAAATATGTGTAACCACCAGAAATAGCCGCTTTATTTTAAAAGCTCACTGTTAAGGCGTGTTTGCTAATCTGACATCAGGGAAAACTCGGGCTCAAATTTCATGCTTTGGAAAGCAATAAAAATCACCACCTGGAAAATGCAGGGGTGCACTGTTATTTAAAGCAGGTGTGTAGCTGAAGGGACACAGTGCATCTGGGAAAGAAAACACAGTGTCTCAAAGGGCAGCCACTTTGCACAGGGCCTCTGCCATTAGAGAACCAACCTGATGGGCCTCAGGCATTTATTGTATTGAGGAGAAACATCACCTATGGCTAGGATGGCAGTTCAAACCATTGCCTGCAAATCAAAGAACCCCAAACAACAGACCCTGTGTGCTTATGATCTCAAATACTAAGGGTATGACTATATGTCTTTTTCATGTTTAAATTTTCTTCCTTTGACCAAGGTCTGCATCATGAAAAGAAATGCTGTGTTCTACCAGAAAGACTGTTTCCAGGGCTCCAAAGTCACCTTGCAAAGTCCCTCTGAAGCAGATGCCCCTGGATAACTTCTGGACTTCAAGCCATTTACTGCATACCGACCACTGATAACACTTGGAACAGAAAATGGCCCCACAGATGTCATCACCTGCAAGCCGAGGGCTGGTACTTCGATCACAGTGCCTAGGGAAGCAGAGTCCCTGCCTCTTGGAGAGACTTAAATTCTAGCTCCATTTACTAATGGCATGACTTAGCTCTGGAGTGTGCATGGTATCGCTTCCAACTCTGCCAAAGTCATGCACACTCCAGAGCTAAGTCATGCCATTAGTAAATGGAGCTAGAATTTAAGTCATGCACAGAGATATACTCCTCTCAGTGAGAGATTGTATTGAAGGCAAGTCCAGGGCTCACTGCAGCTCAGAAATCAGAGTGAGGACACACACTCCAATCTCCTGTCTCCATGTGTGTTGGATTCTGAGCAAGGATGGACGGATTAGCCATTCTGGGATAGGGTGCCCTTTGACACTATTCAAGGCTGCTACAAAATGCAAGGCAAGTCAAGCTTGTGCCCAGGGCTCTTCCATACCCCCACAAAGGAGACCTGAAGAAAAAGTTATCTTTGACAAGCTATTTAAAACAGATCACATAGACTTTCTTCTTCTTGCTCAGATGTTGGAGCTCTCGGGAGAGGTGAGGTGCTGGTATTCGGCTCTGTGTCTCTGAGTCTGGCACACCTGGAGGAGAACCCTGTCCATCATTCACTCATGCTGAGCTTTGGGCAGCTGGTTTGAGTTCCTCTCTCCCTAGTGCCTGCTGTGCCAGCAGCTGAAACCCTGTTTGTCAAGTGCTGATGGAAAGCCTCCAACTGAACCTTCCCAGAGTGAAAAAGTGTAAAGAGATGCAAAGAAAAATGAGATCCTGAGTGGCTTCTTAGACATGCCCAGCATCCGTCTCTAGTCCCCAAGCTGTGTGTTTAAGACTCGGGGCATCCTCTACTCCACGTTCTCTCTTCCCATAGTTTCTTCACACAACCCCTCCATTCGTCATTCAAACCCCACATGGAGAGGGAGAACACTTGGGATTTCTGTTTGACCCAGGGAATGAATCTGTCAAGTTAGGGTTTGTTAGTTAGTTAGTTTCTTAATAGTTAGGAACAAGTCACCAACCATCAGAGCCTGACACCCAGCTCCCCTTTACAACAGTAATAAATAATCATTTTTAAAAAGCCACATAGTGTGAATCCTAGTGATGGCTAAGTGGTTTATTTTGGCTGCTATAGGCTCATATTTTCAATTAAGAATTTTGGGGAAAAGTGGGGGGGGGGAGGGAAGGAGGGAGGGAGGGAGGGAGGGAGGAAGACATAAAATTCCAAGCCAGACAGTGAAGCTCTTGTTTGTCACCATGAATTTCATTTTTCTCTTGATTTCAATTTTAACTTTTGTGTTCATTTGACCTTTGAAAGGAATATGGACTACAGAGTTCAGTCAAAAAGTGTTTACACACAAAAAACAACATGGCCTTGACTATAAATGAAACAGTCTGCTGAGGATGCTGCAAGGCTTAGGATAGTCAAGGGCTCTGGAAAGCAGTTGTGGTTTCCCCCAGACTCGTGATTCCTATGTTCTGGTTCAAACCCCAGGTGCTTTTGCAGGGTGTTTCTGGAATGCTGCTCCTCAGAGGGAAGTAGGAAGAGACTTGGTCCAGACAATCTTAGAAGCCACACAGGTGGACTTTTTAAAAGGTAATGACTATGCCCGACTAATTTGAGCATCCTAGCTCAGAAAATGTTTTGAGCACGATACTTGTTTTCTGATATATTAGCTACTATTAATTAGTAAAAAGAAAGAGAGAAGAGCAAACAAGAGAGACCTCAGGTGTGATGACAACATCACTGAATGGTCATGATTCAAACACCTGCTGGGTGTTAATCAGACTCAGCTGCCACTGAGTCTGAGAAATTATCAGACTTACTTTCTTTTTGTAAAAGGTGAATTTATACTGGAATTGTTCCACACCTTTAATTCAGGGGCTGCCAAACTTTTATTAAATTTATCACTAAGTAGAGACTATGTTCGACTAGACTACCTGATGCCCATGCTCCAAGTCTAGGAGTCCTCTCACGGGGGCCCTGGCTTCCTGATAACCTGCATCCTGGGGGCCTCTTCCTTCACTGTGTCTTCCTCCACCCACCTCCTCGGGTCCCTTCCCTGCAGCAGAGTCACTGGGTTGGTCCCTCTGAAGCACTCCTGTCACATTTTCACTTGGGCTAATGACTTCAGAAGCAACAACAGCTGCCTCGTGGCTGTCAGGGGAAGATGTGTATTGTGGTCTGGGGTGGCACAATCGTAATCTTTGAAGCCCCACGACAAGGAAACCAAGCAGATGGGGCTCACAAAGAGTTATATCCTGACGACTAAAGCAAGGAACTGTCTTTGTCCCACAGACTGGAGTGCACTCTCTTCACTAGACTGCCCAGAGGCTCTGGAGAATTGATTCATTCCAACAACATAGACAGGCCATTTATGAACCAGGACACTAAATTATTAATTTTCAATGGGCTAACCGCCACCAGGGCTGAGAACAGGATTGACGGTCAGAGCTGGACCAGGCACTCCCTTCCTGGTGAGTGGGTCCCCTCCGACACCAGACTGTTTATCAGAGGGTGTGTGGGAGAACAGAGCTGGAAAAAGGAAACTGATTGTTGCCAGAAGGAAATATGTGTCATGATCACACAGCCAGAGCTGACCTCCTCCACCCAAGGACAGCTCAGAGAAGGGGGAAGCTACAATCTCCTGAACCAAAGCGCTAGGCCCTGGGAGTGAGGTTCCTTTACACATGTATCTGTCTCTGTTTATTTCCCATGCTTAAAGTGCACACACTCACTCATACACACACACACACACACACACACACACACACACACACACACACACACACACCATACTGGGTGATTCTACCATCCCTTTTGTGGCTGTTGCTTTTCAGTCTTTGGCATTTCAGGCTTCCTCCCTAACAGAGAGAAGTTTCCAAACAGTGTTTTTACATTGTTGTATCTTAAAAGATAAAATTGTGTAAATTTTAGCTATCTACCTCTTCTTGACTCTCTGTGCCCATTTCATGGATTGTGACTCCATGACCCTGTCTCAAATATTCAGACTTATATGTCAGTCAGCACGTCATCAAGTAGCCTGAATCCACCTGTTTATTATCAATGCTTTACTCTTCCGATAGAACCCACATATTCACCAGGCATTCCACGAAGAATACATACATTTTTAGACACAATGGGAACTAAAAGAGAAGACATTAAATTAGGCCAAGGCCTTGCTCTCCTGATGAAGCGTTGGAGGTATTACATAAATAATTACTGTGTGATTTTTTTCTAAGACCTGAGATCAAAAGTGGCCACTACATGTGGAGAGAATGACAGTCAGAATATGGTTCACTTCATCCTGGGGGATCGATCTCAGGGTTCACAAAATAGGTGTCGCCAAAGGTATGACCTCCCAACCATAAACCCGTGATGCCACACAGAAAAGGGGAATGAAGACTGCTAATAAAATTAAGCTCTTCCTCGTCCAACCTTGTTGTGGGGAGGCTGCCCTTGGTTTTCTGAGTAACCTGGCCTCATCGGGAGGCTCATACAAGTGAGAGAAGGCCTTATGAGCATCACACATCTGAGGAAGACTCGGAAAGTGAACCAAGAGCCAAGGAATGTGGGAAGTTCCTAGAAGCTGGGGGGGGGGGAACAAGCCCTCTCTCCAAAAAGAAACCCAATCCTGATGCTATCTAAAGCCCGACTGTCATCCAGTTGTTTCGGATATCTGTCTTCCAGAGTGTTCAGATAGATTTCTAGGTTTGGATAAGCCACTGTGTGTGGGGTTCTGGGTTGCAGAAGCTGAGGAAATGAAAACAAAGTAAAGACTCCACCAGAAGGAAGGGCTGGAGGGGGGTCAGGACCACGGGTTTGACTGACAAGTGTAGCCTAAGCATGCTTACACCATGACTCACACCGTAAGAGAGAGGTATTTTGAGCAGTACGTGACAACTACAGAGCTATTGATGACGGCTATGATATGGAATGACCGTAGCATGAGCGAAAGTGGTGATCTGCACAAATGTGCTAGAGATAGTACTGTTCCAAACTCTACACACAGGCAACATACTGATGCATGCCTATGGCCCCATCACTGGGGAGGTGGAATCAGGATGACCATGAGTGCAAGGCCAGCTTCAGCTGTGTGTAGCAGACTACATAAGGAAACGAAACAAAATCTCTAGAGTAGAAAGAACCGAGGCTGTAAATGTCCATCCAAGTCCCACTGCCATCTTTTTGTTTGCTTTCTTTTTTCTTTTTTTGTGTGTATGTGAGATGGGTGTATGCTTGCATATGTGTGAATCCCCATATGTGTTCACAACTGTATGCAAGTGTGCGTGTCCATTATTGCACACAAGTAGAGGCTTGAAGACTACTTCATCTCCAGGAGCATCCGTGGAGACAAGGTCTCTCGTTAGCCTGGAGCTCACCAATCAGCTTAGACTGTCTGGCCAGAAAGCTTCAAGGAAGCCTCCATTTCCCCAGTTCTGGCATTCCAGGCACGCAACACCCACGACCAGCTTTTCACATGGGTTTGGGGGGTTGAACTCGAAGCTCCCCAGGTCATGCTTCGCTTGGTGTTTAATACAGGATTTCATTTTGAAGCCAGGGTGCTGGCCAACTTTGAGTTTGAAATATCATGCCTCAGCCTGGGTGCTGGCATGACAGGCATGGGCCACCACTCCCTGTCCCAGCAGTACCTTGACACCGGCTCTAAGATGCCCCAGGTCAGCTAGCCGCAAATAAGATAAGACAGGACCTGTCTCACACAAGGTAGAAGGTGAGGCTTGATGCCCAAGGTTGTCCTTGGTCCTTCATAAATGCATGACGCATATACGCACGCGCGCACACACACACACACACACAGAGGATTTAAAATTATCAAAAAGTTTACAACAAAGAAAGGGAATAAACAGTGGGTATCTGAAATGTTTAGTGTTGTTGCACTGGGCAGCAAAGAAGCTTATTTCTCTCTCGAATTAGTGACATTTACAGAGGTAACTATATCAATTCTTCTGCCATTTCCCCATCCCTGTATGCCAGGGTCCCAGGTGACTACTCAAGCCTTGGGTACCCTGACTGGACTGCAACCATCAGGAAGAAGAAAGGGGTCTTTACTGGAAACTTACAGAAAGAAGCATCCAACACTGCTGCTTATATCCACACACTTGAAGATGCTAAGTGAAAGTCAGATCTTGTGGTTTGATATGAACGTCCTCCAACGGCTCTGTGTTGAGGGTTTGGTCCCCACCTGGTGGCACTCTTGATGTGTGTGCTCATTTCATCAGTGGGCCGTTAGGCAGTGGTGGCTGATGAGAGGAGCTGTATCAGGTGGGACATGCCCTTGGCGGGGTGTGAGTCTCCCTGCCCCTTTCCTGTCTGTCTGCTTCTGTGTGGTGAGCAGTTCTGCCCTACCACACCCTCCATTATGGTGCTCTGCCTCACCACAGACTGCAAAAAGCGGGGCCAAGTGACCGTGAAGAGAAACCTCTGAGGCTGAGCCAAAGGGATGGATCTCTTTAAATTGCTGCTGGGTATTTGTCACCGAGGGAAAGGGCTAATGCATCAGTTGTTAATTTTCTAAGAAGGGCAGGCTAGGTAGTGGGGAGCGCTGAGGATGCTTTGATATGCCCATCACGAACAATCCTTCACCTACTATCTCACTTTTGTCCGGGCAAATTCCAGGCAATGGGAAACCTCCCTGAGACAAACTTGCCTAAGGACCAGGTGGTAAACACTCCAGGCTTCACAGCCCCTCAGCTGTGCCAGCACAGCACAGAGGAAGCCACAGAACCCACAAGTCAGCGAGGGTGGCTGAGCTGCCCCCAAGTTGGAGGATGGCTAGTTTTACCTGAGGGCCAGCGCTCTGACCGCTGCTCTTGACATTCTGTGAGTCTCGGGAAAACAGGGGTGCTGCTACTCCCATTGTGCTCCAGGCCTTTGGATATAGCTATAATGGTTTTAGAAGTTGGGGGGAAATAACTTCTTCAAAATATGATTCTTATACTAAAGTTCACTCAGAGACAGAAAGAGAATTTAGCTGAGGGTCATTAAGAGACAAAGCAATGTTCAAGACGAATGGGAAAGAATCAAGGATGGGAAAAGTGCATCTCCATGTATATGTATGTATATACATGGATACGTACACATATGATATGTGTGTGTGTGTGTGTGTGTGTGTGTGTGTGTGTGTGTGTGTAGGTGTATGTGTATACATCTGTATATGTGTATGCATGTGTAAATATGTGCGCACGTGTAGGTCTGTGTATACTTATGTGTGCATGTCCATGTGTCCATGTGTGTATATGTGCCTATGCTCATATGCACGTGTGCTGTTGGTGTGTGCAAATACCTGAATGTGCATGTGGAGACAGAAGTTTCTGTCCTGCCCAGTTCTGCAGCTCTTCAGTCCCAAATAATCACACAGGGGCTTATATTAATCATAAACTGTTTGGCCTATTGCTCAGGCTTATTACTAACGAGCTCTTACAACTTAAATTAACTCATAATTCTTATCTATGTTTAGCCACGTGGTGGCTTGGTACCTTTTCTCAGTAAGGCGTCCTCATCTTGCTTCCTCTGTGTCCGGCTGGCAGCTGTGCCTCTGCCTTTCCTCTTCCCAGAATTCTCTTAGTTTGGCAGCCCTGCCTATTCTTCCTGTCTGGCTACTGGCCAATCAGTGTTTTATTAAACCAATATAAGTGACAAATCTTTACACTGAACAAGAGCACTGCCCCCCATCATGCATGTGTTCATATGCAGTATGTATATGTGTGCATACATGTGTATGCATGTGTGTGCACACATGTGTATGTGTGTATGCATGTGAGTACATGTGTTGATGGTGAGAGTAGTGTGGGCAGGAAGATCTCGGGCAATAATCAGGAATGAAAATCACATGCATCTGGAATAGTCCCAGGTCTCTACACTTACTAAACAAATGTGTTCTTTTAGGTTCTTTTCACTAAGGGGAGGTTCCAGGTGTCCTGGGAATGGGCTATAATTCTTCACAGAGAGTGGTGCTAACTGGGCTCCAGACTGGGGAAGCATTTCTTCATTTGTAGTAATTCTTTTCTCTTGGGGTCAACCCTTCATCCCATTCATTCACTGGCTTTGAAATTCTCTGGGGAAGTCTTGTGTGCTTTCCCTGGAAGTCCACAAATTGGACAGAGCAAGACATCAGTGGAGAGAAAAAAGTTTTCTAATTATTTTGCTTTCAGAAATATACTTGCAGCCTAGGCCAGAGCTGTGCCAAATCAAAGAAATCATAATCTGAAAAAACTAATCCCCTTTAAATGATAACCAACTGCATTTTGTTTTCATAGACTGGCTTTGTGTTTCCACTCAGGGGGCAGTCTCTAACACTTCCCAAGAAAGGTACCAAGGTAAATAGGGTATTTTCTTTTCTATTTCATTCCCCCCCTTTTAAAGGAGCCTCTATATTTATTTTTCTGACCTTTAAAAAATTAATTTTAACTACATGGATATGTCTGTGTATGGGTCTGTACATGTAACAACAGTTGCCCTCTGAGGCCAGAAGAGGGTATGGGATAGCCAGGAGCAAGAGCTACAGGCAGTTTTGATCAACTTGTCTAAAGTCCCTGGAAGAACCGCACACGTGCCCTTAAGAGCTCAGACATCTTTCTTGCTCCTCCTAAGCTTTTTTGAAGCCTCAGAAACAAGAACCTTCAAACAAAAGTTAGCAACAAACTAGCAGGTACCTCAAAGTCATTGTCAGTTTCCAGTGACTTCAAAGCCTCAGGCTGTGTGCTCTGGATGCTGGCATTGCTTTGTCATCCATCTTTCCTCCCAAGCAATTAATCAGAAAATGAAGGAAACAAAGTGAATCCAAAAGTCCACAAGTCCTTTCAGGGTTTGGAAGATAGCAGAAAGGAAGAATGTGTGACTAACTTAATCAGCCTAGATGGGAAGCATCCGTTGCTTTGTTTAGATAACCCCGAGCTTACCTACCTGCCTGTTCCTGCTTCGGGTACTGACAGAGGGCAAGCGTCTGCTGGTCCTGATGCTGCATAACTACAAAGGTCGCTATCAAGATTCTATTTGATTGAAGGCAGAGGAACATAGAAATCTCATTAAGCACATTGTTTCAAGAAGGTTCTTGACTTTCCTGGGTCTTTAGAGAAGCAACAGAGCAGTGCCCAGTACCCACAACAGAGGTTTTAAATAGTTGTGTAGGTGTCACTCGGCCTGAAAATCCTGCCAGCTTCCTCCATCAGTGATGTAATTCCCAGTCCCCTTTTTGCCTCTACATAGAGGTCCTTTCACCCTCTGGCCTTGAGCTGACCTTGATTAAGAGGAAAACATTTTCTGTCTGGAGGTAAAGCGCACTGGCAAGATAGTTTAGGACCTTCTGAGCTCCCTGACTCACCTCTGCCCAGAAGGGATGGTGTATCTCCATCTTCAACTTGAGTGGCTTTGGGATCCCACAAGAAACATAGTGTCGGTGTGTCTACTAAACGTTTCCAGAAAGATTTAACAAGGGAAAGAAAACCCACCCTGGATGTGGGCAGCACCATCTGGGGCCCTGGACTGAATAAAAAGGAGAAAGTAAGCGCCGATAGTTATGGGCACTCATCACTGATCCCACTGCTGCGTCAGCCCCAAATGAACACACAGAGGCTATATTAATTATGAAACTGTTGGCCATTGGCCCGGGCTTCTTATTGGCTAGCTCTGTCTTAATTATTAACCCATTTCTATCAATCTATGTATTGCCATGGGGCTGTGGCTTACCAGGTAATGCCCAGCATGGCAGCCTGCATCTTGACTGACTCTGCCTACACTTCCCAGAATCCTCCTTGCCTCCTAGTCCCACCTATCATCCTGCCTCATTCGCCACAGTGCTTTACTCATCAAGAGAAACGTATGTGCAGAAGAACATCCCCCATCAGCCAGTACTTCTTTCTCTCTTCCTATTCCATTCCTCTGGCCCTTCTACCCCTGACTAAAGGGACAATGTGATGAACCACGCCAGGCCCCTGCTGTCCCACTCTCCCCACCATGGACTATAAACCCTTATTGTGAACTCTCTTCCATGAGGTTGTCTCTGCTAGGTGTTTGGTCACAGCAATAAGCAACATAGAGATGGGGCCACAGGAACTACTCATCTGGCTGGCAAAGGAAATGGAGAAGTTATTAATCAGAGAAGCCTGCCTTCTTCCTTCTCCTAAACACAAGGCATCTGCAGGGAGGATGTGCTCAGGGCGAGGATGCCTGAGCTTGGGGACTTAGCACCAGGATCTCGCTTGCTTGTTTATAAGCCAGAACCTCTGACCTGCCTCTTCCACCTTCAATTTCTGTGTTTCGTTCCTTAACTGACTCTAATTCTGGATAGGAAAAAGAGATGTTTATTGTTAGTCTCCCTTACCCTCCCTCCTCTCAGTGTCTGGTCCAACAGACCATGATTTCTAGAAAAGATGGGAATGGAATTTGCATATAAAAAACAAAACCAAGTGATGCTTGGAGACATTTGACAGCACAGATGCCAGCTCTGAGCTGGACTTTAATAAGGGGCAAGCAGGCCCTTGACCTTGGCTGTTCGCTTTCATTCTTCTCCAATCAGTTCTCCATTCCAGATGTCTGGACCCAGCAAGCCATAGCCCATGGGCTAAATGTGTTCTTCTGTCTGGCTTTATTTTTTTAATCTTATTGTAACACATCTGTTAGGAGGTAAATTGAGGCACAATAAAAATCTGAAGAGCGTTTTTGAGCAAACAATGATTCATGGGTTGGGCATCTCCAAACCATACGTGGTTTGGGGACTCCGCTGAAGAAGCTCACGAGAAAGGCTTTTATGGAGAGAATGTGGAGAGAATACAAAGAAAATATCTGGTTACAGTTGTAAAGCTGTCTTATTTGGTCTACCCCACTATAAACTTGCCGGTTATATAACTGAGTTTATTGGCTGCTTCCAATTGGTTGAGCTTAATTCTGTTTTTCTTTTAATATAGAGTTTTACAAGAAACAGCTCAAGTCAAGTTTCACTCCTGTTTGCAAGTCAAGCCAGGCTGCAGACGCTGGTGAAGCCTCAGCGGCCTTGTCTGTACAGGGAACTTTTCGGGCCTTGTCTAGATTTTAATTTACTCTAACAGTGAAGCTGTCTCCTTCCACAGAGGTCATGTATGATGCTTTCGTGTTACTGCAACTGAGCTGAGAGCTGATATGGTAAGGGGCGGAGGTCCCTAAGGAGAGGAAGGGGGTGAAGGAACCGGCTTCCCTTTTGGCAGCCATAACGGCCGAACACGTGTTTTTATGACCTTGACCTAGACACTAGGTCCCTGCCTCGTGACAGGGAGCCAATCAGAGGTTAGCTGGTGGCGCTATGCTTTACGACCCTGGGTGTGTTTTACGGACTAGCGCACAGCAATGACGTAGAGAGCATAGCAACCACCCTGGGAGGGCCTATGAGCCATAACAACCAGTTGACCAATCAACACAGGGCAAGCCCTCCAAGCCTGGAGGCACACCAATCGTGAGCCTGTGTGTACCCCTAGACACTCCCCTTACGCTGCCCTATAAAGATCTATGTGCAGCAGCTTCAAGCCGTCTTTTCTAGCTGTCCGCCATGGCGGGTGGGTGAAAGACCTGCGCTAACATGGGGTTAGCTCGTTAAATTACAATAAAGCCTCATGCAGTTTGCATCAAGCTTTCACCTCCATTCTGTGTTTGGGGTGGCCGCCATCCTGGGCTAAGATTCTGGAAGCCTCAGCTTTTCGAGGGTCTTACAGGGGCAGGATTTACTGGATTGGCTTGCACAGCAGGGGCTGGGTAGCTGAGTAGCAGCTGAGAACTCAGGCGCCATTCCGTCCACGAGGCTTGGTGTTCTAATAGTCATCTAGTTCTGAAGACCTTGAGATCATGGAGACTGGGTGCACATGTGAAGAAGATGGAGTCTTATGTCAGCCGAGGATGGTGGTGGCAGTAAGGCAGTGAGATGCACTCAGAAAAAGAGTTGTGGAGGCAGAAAAGAGGCACTGCTTTCTTCTCAGGTCTCTCTACTCCCTGGTTGCCTATTGCAAGGTAGGTATTACCTCCTCAGACAATCCTCTCCAGTGATGCCTCATAGCCACCCCAAGTCAATTCTGCATCGTGTCCATGGTGATGAAGGTTAACTCTCATCAGCACCGAGACCCACAGAGCTAAGAATTTTATATTTGGAAATATTTACCACTCATTAGTAGGCTCCCTGGTCTAACACCCTCTGCTGTATCATAAGCAACACCGACTGACTATCAAGAGATATAGATAGCCTCTGGAATTGGCAGTATCGAGTCTAACCGGGAATGAAGCAGAAGTGCTCCAGACGCTGGATGACTTCTTTACCTTGGCCACACCATGCTGCAGTTTCATTTGAGAGCCTTGGAAATCCCTAGTGAAGGTTATCCACAGAAACGCAAACGATTTCATTATGAAACGCGAAACAAAGGCCCCGCTGTGTGTTCACAAATAACAACCTGCCCTGGACAAGACTAATAGAAGTGATAACTAAAATCCTCAGAGCCGCTCCCCCAGGATCCCAGATGGTGCGAGCAGCCTTGGGAAAATGGGAATACTGCAGGAGATAGTAGAATGTCAGACTCTGGCATTTTAAGAAAACAATATTTCAAGGCTGAAAATGGGGTGAAAGGCTAAAATACAGTCCCATTCCCATGTTTTAAGGACGCTTCTGGAAAAGGAAAGGCAAGATTTCATGCATTTAGGTGAAGGAAGGAGCCACAGAATCCTACCGAGGAAGAACAGAACTGACTATTTTTGCTGAGGGAGAGCTGGGGACTCCAGGCAGACACTGCCTGATGCCCGAAAAGGGAGAGCAACTGGTGCTAGGCCCCTGCTGTGCCAGGCCAGTGGGAGCCAGACTCCGCGTCCTGCAGAGGGAGAAGGCCTCTCCCCACATGGGTGGTATGTGTTGAGGGGCATGTTGGACACCTCCACTCAGCTGACCCAACGTGAGTCCACTCTGAAACAGTGTCCTTCCGGGGAGGAGGACCACAGGCACCTCCCCTTGGGAGGCGGAGTTCTTCCGAATGATGGTATTCTGAGCTAAGGTGTAGGTCAGTCTCCCTGACAACATTCCAGTCTACACAATCAGCTATCTTATGTACCTTTCCTACTGTTGTGAGAAAACGCCCTGAGAAGAGCTACTTAAGGCAGAAAGGCATTATTCTGGCTCAAAGTTCAAGGGGGGTTTCAAAGTCCATGGTGGAGAGGAAAGTGTGGCAAGAGGAGCAGCGGGCCAGCTGGTACCACCGGATCCACTCCCGAAGCAGAGAGCCCGCAGGAAGTGGGCAGAGCTATAAAGCCTAGCGACTGACTTCCTCCAGGAGGGCCCATCCTCCTAAAGGTTCAGCAACCTTCCGAAACAGCATCAGGGGCCATGGACCAAGTGCGCAAACTCGTGAGCCTAGGAGGGACATTCCACAATACATTCAAACCGCAATGTAAGTCAAAGGCCCAGCATAGGTGTGGGTCCTGTTACATAACATCTGAGATGGTGGCCAGGCCTGACTAAAGAGGGAACAAATGGGATAACTCAGGGTTGTCCACAGAGCTGGGATATTTGCCTTTCTAGATAGACAATTTGAGTCCAGAGAGTTGGATTCATATTTAATTTTCAGCGCACACACACATGAACAAATTTTTACATTGGCTCAGATTTAGTTGCGTTATTTACTTAGAAGAGAAAGGTCCCTTACAAGATTCTTGTTGAGATTACGTATAAAACCACATGAAAATGTCGTATCTGACAGGAACAAAATGCTCTGCAATCACTAAATGCCATTCCTTTTGTCTTTCTGACAATAAGGAAAAAAAAAAAAAAACAACCTCAAAGCCACATATCTGAATTTCATCAAAAAACGTGTCCTAAAGGTCACAGCCCTCTCCCAGCCCCACGCCCTTCATTAAAACCAGAAAAAAAAAAAAAAAAAAAAAACCAAGACAAGCCACAACTGTAGAGACCCTATATAGAACACAGCTTTACCAAATTTCACAATAAACATTTTAAAATTCACGGGCTTAAACAAAAAGACAAAGCGATGACAGAACTGTAAATAAAAAAAAAAAAAAAAAAAAGCAGGAACACAGCCTGGCCCAAACACCAGGAGGATTTGGCTGAATGAATCACAGAAAAGGGAATGAAATGTGAGTTCTCTGGTTACACAACACACCCTCCACCCTCTGAATCAGAGCAGCAGATGGCCCCAAAAAAGGTAAGACAGACTTTGTCTGCCCCCAGGCCAGGGATGAGTGCTCTTGGGGCTGCCTGGAGCTCACTTGGAGCTGCTTAGGCCAGTGTGTCAGTGCTTTCTCTCTCTTCCAACACTAACCCTTCTCACGTCTGATGGGAAACTAAAGATTCCTAGATTTGACTGTAGGAAGTGGAGAGGAGGACACAGTTCGGATTTGTGTCTAGGATAATCTTAGCCATCCAATAAAAGGTTTCCAAAAAGGAACAAAGGAGTAAAGCATATGCCAAGCCCCCGAGTTATTTACTTCCTTCTTTCCCTTTTGTTTTCTACTGGACAGGGTTTTATGTGTCCCCTTCCATCCTGTGGTTCAACTTGTAACCAAGTATGACCTTCAGTTTCTGATGCTTCTGCCTCTACCTCCTGAGCCATAGCGTGGCAGGCTTGGTACCACGCCCAGTTTATACAGTGCTGGGTATTGACCCCGGGGACAATTGACATGCTAGACAAGCACTCTACCAAATGAGCCATATTCTCGGCCCCCATGTGCTGTCTGGATCCCAGCATAGCCACAGAACTTGACAGCGGGGATAGAGAGGATTCTACTGAAGACTTTTAGGTTAAAGATGCACAAATGCACACACATGAACTCAAACACACTTAACCACACACACACACACACACACACACACACACACACACACACCACTGAGTGCTGTCAGGAGTTGGAAAGATGGAAATGGACACATGTTCCCAAGCTCTCACCTCAGGCAACACATGCTTCATTTGCAGAATTCAGTCTTACCTGTGCCAGTCCTCCAGTCCTCTCCATCTGCAGAACTGTGAGGTAAAACAGAAAAGTCACCTGTTACCCAAGTCTGCCCATTTGCTGAATAATTAATAACATAGGGTTGTGTTGTAGACCCTCTCATTCAACAGAGTGAACGGAGGTGAAAGGTCACCACTCCAGAACAAGGGTTTGGGTTAAGTCATCCTGCTTTAACCGCAAAAGGTCGCACAGGTTTGAGCCCGAGTACTTTTTAATTGGCCTGTTTCCTTGATAATAGAACAGAGCTTAGTTGGCCCTAGAACGCCCCCCCTTCTCCCCTGACTTAAGAACTGTGTGTGGCAACCGGGAACTAAGGGTGGTCTGTAGCTAACAACCACAAAGAAACTGAAGCCCTCCATCCTACAATCACCAGGAACAGAGTTGTGCCAGCACCAGAGTATACTTGGAAGCTGGCCCTCCCAGCTCAGCCTATGAGAGCACAGGCTCTGCTGACATTTGATTGGAGCCATGTGAGACCTAAAGCCGGGAATGTATCTCAGCAGTATCTGTTTTCATAACATGCAGAAAATGTGAGATAATAAACGGGTGTGTTGTTTGAAGCAACAAGAGTTAGAGTAACATTGCCATGGTGGTGGAAACAGACACAGATAGGATTATCAAATCAAATCTGACAGCTGTGTATGGGGCTCTCCCTGCATCTCATTTCAGATCCAGATTCACTTTCCTGCACACAGATACTATTTTGAAGCAAATTTTATACATCATATAGTTTTCATGCATCAATGATTTTAGTATGTCTTGGAAATAAATGTAAGAGCTCTTTTATGTGATGGCTGTATATCGTTATCATACCTGATTAGTGAGACATCATCTTCAATTTCATCAAACAGTCATTGTTCCAGGATCTCTAGTTATCACTTAAGCATTGTTCTATGATTATTTGTCTTGGTGACAAAACACCATGACCAAAAACAACTTGGAGAGGAAAGGGTTTATTTGGCTTACATATCCCTAGTCACGGTCAATGAGGAAAGTCAAGGCAGGAACTCAACCATGCAGGAACCTGGAGGCAGAAGCCCATGCAGAGGCCATGGAGGAGTGTTGCTTACTGCCTTGCTGTTTGTGGCTAATCCACCACGTGGCTAACCCAGGACCTCCAGCCCAGGTGGCACTGTCCACAATGGTCTGCCTGCCCAGCAATCACTAATTAAGAAAATACCGGGCGTTGGTGGTGCACGTCTTTAATCCCAGCACTCAGGAGGCAGAGGCAGGCGGATCTCTGTGAGTTTGAGGCCAGTCTGGTCTCCAGAGCCAGTGCCAGGACAGGCTCCAAAACCCTGCCTCAGAAAAAAAAAAAAAAAATGCCCCACAGGCTTGCCTGCAGCCTGCTCTTGTAGAGGCATTGTCTCATTTGAGGTTCCTTGTGACTCAGATGACTCCAGCTTCTGTCAAGTTCATATAAAACTAACCGGCACATTCATTATTGCTTTGAAACAGAATCCCAATGAGGTCAGATAGGAGCCTAGCCCAAGACAGACATTGACATGCTAATGAACTAACCTCCCAGTGGTGACAATTTGCTAGTGAACCAGTCCTAAGCTGTGAACCTTGATAACCAAAGCTACCACTCTATGAATTGATACAAAACTTGCAACTTTGGGAATGGTCTCCAAGATGGCACACCCATGCTCACACAGATGCCCTAGCCTCCATGCTGATGATACTCATCAGTGAGAGGGAGCTTGAGATCTGTGAGTGGCCATAGCCTCAGTGACCTTTGAATTTCTGGACCCATCACAGGCCCTCTGGTCAGTGCTAGCCACTGATCTCTGCTTTGGAGGACCTCCTGAATCTCTGTTAGTGCCGTCCTCCCAGCCGCCACAGCTGAAGGACTTCACAGTGGACACAGATCCCGCCTGTGGCATCATTTCTGTCCAGACAACTATTCTCTGACTGATTAGAATTCTGTTTAATTTTTATATCAAAGAACATGAACGATGTCACCTAGAGCCCAGCAGACTGTGGAGATGAAGTTGACACCCTCCGCAGAGGTGACAGAGCAGGGGCCAAGACAATGGAAAAGAAGAGTAGAGTCTCCAAAGAGAAATGCCATTTTTAGCCTTGTTTTAGGATTAGTTTTACTGAAAAGGGAGACTAAAGTTGTTAAGGAGAGGGGGGCATTTTCCTCCTAGTTCCAGCTGAGGTTTAAGTGACTCTAGAAAGCCTGACGTGGAAGAAAGTTTGGTGTATGTATTTCACAACATGAATTTGAGAGGGAGACGCATGTGAAGAGTGTGAGGGGAAAGATGGAATTATATTCTAATTTCAAAAAGTAAAAGAATAACCCTGGGAGCAGAAATGCCCTGGGATAGGTAGGGAGTTAGTGGGGGGCAAAGGAGGAGGGGAGGGAGAGGGAACTGGGATTGACATGTAAAACAATCTTGTTTCTAATTTAAATTTAAAAAATGGAGAAAAAATTTAAAAATTAAAAAAATAAATTAAAAAGAGATGAAAACATTTGGAGAGGAAATTTTAGAGTCCCAGAGAATATTGCAGCTCTCCAAGAAAAACAATGAGAGGTTATATCAAACACGTACTTTCTCTGTGTGTGTGTGTGTGTGTGTGTCTCTCTTTCTGTCTCTCTGTCTCTGTCTCTGTCTCTGTCTCTCTCTCTGTCTCTCTCTCTCTCTCTCTCTACAAACACACACAAACACAGACACAGACACACAGAGTAACACAGAAGGAGGAGAGCCCATTTAAGAATTGTAGGTATTCAAAAAAAAAAAAATACAGGAATGAAGCAAGAAAAGAATTTAATAAATACAGAAAAATTTTAAATGCATTTAGTTAATGCAAATATCTGCATCTACAGGTTCAAAAGATTCCTGAGGTTTTGTAGTGTTATGGACAGCATTGAGAAGTGGTTTGAGAAAAGTCCATGGTGATTCTCAAAAAAGTGAATTTTAAATTCCCCTGTGTACAGGGCTATGCACTGATCACAAGGCTTTGTGTACTGTAAGGCAAGTCCTTTACCACTGAGTTGTAGACCCCCCTTTTAACTTGACAAACAGAAAGCATGGAAGCTCCCAGGAAGAAAATAAATTACAAAAAACTTTTTATATGATGAAGTCATTATTAATAGTGAAGACAAAGAAAGTTATGCTCATGTTTGAGGAATTAAAAATATGTGCGTATTCTCAAGGTTTTGAGTATTTGTTATGGCGAAGAAGAAAAATAATAAAAACCAAGAACAAGTGTCAGCCAGCTAGTGACATCTGCCATCACTGAATGTGCAAAGCAAGTGGTAGGAGGGTGACAAGTTTGAAGGCCAGCCCGAGAAGCACTCCGACCCCATTCCTACTCCTAAGAAACAGAACTGTTCACCTACAAGTGACCTTTATACAGTGACAGTCGTGTTTATCAGAAACTCGAGGTTAGTGAAATCCATCTGGAACCCTACCCTTTACCTCCAAAGAGCAGAATTGTCCTGGTACAGTGATCTTTATTTATATAATAAATAGTTACTATATACATATATATATATATATATATATATACACATATATATATTATAATCTCTATATAATAATCATGTTTATTAGAATCTTGGGGTGAGTGAGAAATATGCCACAAAAAGTCATTGAGATGGAAAGCCAGAATGTGGGTTCTGTCTCCATAAGACTCGACTCACAAGGACAATTTGAGGCGCGGAGTTCACAGCAATGAATGAGCCCTAAACGAGATGCTGGCTAAGATCTCCAGCCTTTCTGCGGCGGCTGCCAACAGTGCCGTGAGCTTTGATGCCTTGTTCATATCCTTATCAGCATGAGCAGCTCCCACGGGATGATAACTTAACCCATGAAGAAAGTGCAGATCAGTACAGCGCCTTGTTTTGTTTGGTTTCCATGAGGATGGCCTATGTTTATGATCCATAGTGTATCCTTGACCAAGTGTACACTATGAATTTAAAATATGTTTCCCCCACAATACTACTTACAAAAAAAAAATCATTCTGCAGAAAACCTTTCTGTATAAAAGAAATGAAGGTCATTGTGGAACTCAAACACAGCCCTGAGTTGTGAGTTCAGCATGAATAATAGATGTTGGCATGATTAGCAAGAATGACTATTTTATTTACTGAACATTTAGTGCTCATATCTTCAGAACACATTGATCCTGGACCTTTCTAGGTCTTTCCCAGGTTGTTTAATCCAAAATGCAATCCTATGAGGTCTCTGCCATCATACGTGCAGAGACTAATTGCATTGTACCATGGGTAAGGTTATCGTACCAAACCCAAGGACTCTGATCCTGAGACCACCTCCCCAGTGATCAGGGTGTTCCCTTGAAACAAAACTTAAAAACTAAAAACCATGTAAGATTAAAATGGTATTTTAATGAAGCTTCAATATAAGCGGTGACATAATTTTACTATTCCTACCTTGGAAGTTATGCCAAAAGAGTAAACAACCATTGCCTTCCTAGCAGTGGAACGAAGGAATCAACTATGGAAGATTAACTGACTCTCCACTTGAGAGTTACGTTGATGAATGGAGATGTAGCTCAACCAGCAGGGAGTTTGCTTTAACGCATCATCCCCCCAACACAAACAGATAGGTGCACCTTTTCTTCTAGGGAATATCACCAATGAAGCAGGCGATAACAGTAGCAAGCCTATAAGCTCAAAATCACACCTACAGGGGTGCAAGGACAGGCTGGGCTTCTAGGATGAAATAAACCATGGCCTGACGATGCACACCTGTAATCCTAGCACTCTGGAGGGGAAGTTCAAGGTCATCCTTGGCTGCATAGGGAATTTGAGACCAACCTGAGCTGCTGGAAATTTATGTTTCTCATATTAACACGTATATACCTAATATGTTAATGTCTAATATTAACTAGATGTATACCTAGTATGTTAATGCTAATACCTAATATCTAATAGTGTGTGTGTGTGTGTGTGTGTGTGTGTGTGTGTGTGTGTGTGTGTTGACATGGTCTGGTATTTCCATTCTAACCCACTTGTCCAATAGAACAGTGGCACCAGAGGAGACTAGAGCCTATAAGTACGCTCCAGACCATAGTGTCTGCTGAGGTATGAATGGCCACTCCCTCCTAGATCAGATAAGCAAACAAAGCATCTGTGGTAACAGAATGACCCTCATTTTCAAGAATGATCCATGGAAGCCCAAGTGTATGCTCCCAGAGAAATGTTCTAGATCTTTAGACCTCCAGAGAGTAATTCAAACCTTCAGTAATGGAGTTCATTGTCTTTATCACACAAAGATGGAGGCAGATAGCTTTTCCTGGTGGCCCAGATCAAAACTTGAACCAACTTAACTGCCTGCTGTAGCATCCTCCAGTGTTTGGGGGACCCTAATGGCTTGAATCAAACATGAAGTTAACAGAGATAAATACTGACACACATAAGTGGACCAAAACTCAAAAGCATAAATAGCCAAACACCTACATCAGAAACTTCTCTAGGAATTAACAGGGGGCGGGGGTAGGGTGTGTGTGTATGTGTGGAAGGGTTCAGCTAGGGAAACGATTCAGTGGGTAAGATCTCTTGCTATGTAAGACTGAGAACCTAAGCTCAGATCTGTAACACCCATGTAAAAAGCCAGTGTGGCCACGTTTCCCTATAATCCCAGAGCCTACAATGGAGACAGACTCTAAGGCTGACTGGATAGCAGCCTTGCTAAAATGGCCAGCTCCAGAATCAATAAGAAACAGTGTCTCAGAGGAATAAGGTGGAGAGCAATGGCACAGGACACCCCTATTCTCCTGTGCCCTCTACAAGTACACACACACACACACACACACACACACACACACACGAACACACACACATGCACATGCATGCACACAAGCACACGCACACACACACCCATATCCCTCACCTCCACACAAATAAACAGATCATAGTTATTTTTAACAAAAGAATATTACCACTGAAGCATATGATAATATTGGCAAAATAACAAACAGCAATATCAACCCTTAATCTCAAACCACATATTGAAGTTCCTGGTTTTCGCATTAAAAACTTCAGTGAATGAACTAAAACTGGATGATCACTGAGCACATTATGATTGAGTGAAGCCATCAGCTGTCTAGACCAATAGCAATGGAGAAGCTAAACAGAAGCCATCATAGAAGAAAACTTCCCTGGTGTTGACCTCTTTCCGTCTATACACTTTCTCTACTTTAGTCAAGGTAGCATGGTTTAATGTTTATTTAAGACTAGAGATATGGGGCAGTACTTCTGAATTTTTGGAAGAGAGGGTAGCTATGAGTGGCACTGAAAAGCACACTACAACTCACAAAGTAACACCAGGAAACTAGAAGCCAAAAATAATCTGGGGAAGGGGTGTTTGCTCATTTATGTATTAAGAAATAACAGGAGCTTGGGATAAAGACATCCTTTATTAGAAAAACACCAGCCAAACGCAAGCCAGAGCATGCCAGGGACAGCAAGGCAGGCAGGCCAGAGAGAAGGGGCTCCCATCTGCCTTGCAGCCCCTTAAAACCCTATCACATGTCATCCTGACCTCACCTTGACCACGCCCTGACAGGCGTGGTCAGGCACACCTGCAGCTAGCTTCTAGCAGGCGTGGTTTACACTGTCCCCTACATTTATGTTTTAGTCTACTGTTTTTGTTTTTTGTTTTTTTTAAACAGGGCCCTACTCTACAGCGCTCAGGCTTGTCTTGGCTTCACAAATTGGCCAGTCTGACCTTGAATTTGCAATTCTTTTCCTGGGCCTCTTGAGTGCTTGGATTACGGGCATGCACTCTTACATCCAGCAAGTGATAACTTTTAACAACAACAACAACAAATTGAGGTAAAAGGGACGAAATTCTAAGTGACATAAGGACCAAAATTACAGTGATAAAGAGACAGACTGGAAATAAACCTCACAAATCAGAATCTTATGTAGACTCAACTGGACCCTATGAAGACTTCTTCGTATGTGAGTCAGCTCCTGGCCTGCATCCTCAGCCCAGTCCTCTGAACTCTGTGGCCTCTGTAACCCTTTCTTAGACACACACGCACGCACGCACGCACGCACGCACGCACGCACGCACGCACGCACGCACGCACGCACGCACGCACATATATTTACTATGTGAAATATAATGTGTGATCCGAGAGTCTGAGAGTTCATATTGGTGATTAACACTGCACAAAAGAACCTGTGACTACTGATGATCAAATCTACTACTGATTCACAGCCCGGGAAATGGATGTAGCTCGTAAGTCTACATTTGGTGAAATCTGATCTCTTCCTAACCGAGTACACTCATGACTACTGATACAAAATAGATTGACCAGAAATAACTGCAAATAAACCCAAAACAACATTATTCAAACTTCAAAGAAGATCAAGTTCATTCTTGTGTGGAAAATGTGTTTTTTAGTCATATGTATGGGTATGTCTGTGTGTGGGTATGCACACATTGTGCCATCTTAGCCACAGGTGTTAGATCTCCTGGTGCTTGAATTACTGGTGGTTGTGAATTTTTTTTAATAAAATAAAGAAGGGGCCTTTAATATCTTCCAGGTTCCTCCAGTGTGCCTGTGCAAGAACTATTACTGTGCACCACAACATGCTGTCATGTTCTGCCTTTGTTTTTCCATAAATGTGATTTTCTGTTCTTTGTTTTGACATGGTTATATTTTATTTGAATACAAGAAAATCGTAAGCATTCAAAGTTGCAATGGCTGTGTGTGGGAAGGGGCACAGAAAAATTTAATATGAAGAATTATTTAGCCATTCAATAAAATGTGTGTAGAGGGTCATGTGACCACAATCACTTTCCCAAGAACAGTTTCTCATGTGTTCCTGCCACTCCTTGTCCCCATGTGCCACCGTCTTCCTTCCTCACTTGGAAAATGACACCGAATGCAGGTAGCATTCCCTGTCACGCATGCTTCACTGTCCACATCCTAAGCTTTACTACTTAAGTAAAGTTGTTTAAATCGCTCAGTTGGTATGTTTTTTTTTTTTTTCTATCTGGAAAACTGTGGGTTTTTTTATTTTGGTTTTAAATGAAATAAATCATAACTTTTCCATTAAAATAAATGGAAATTGTTTTTCCATCCAGCTTTGTAGCTAATGGCACTGTTTGGGGGGAATGAATTAGTCACAGTGAGGGCTAGGTGTCGTGGTTTATCTCTCCCACTAGAATATGAACTTCATGCCTGACTCACAGCTGGTACCCATGAGGTTTTTTTGAATGAAATAAAGCTTTGAAAGATTAGTGAAAATTAACAGTGTCCATTACTTAGCCAGAGTTAAGCAACTGGGAATGAGTGGAGAAAGACAGACTAAAACAAACGCACCATGTACGAAGCTGGATCCCTTTCTCTACCTGAGGCCACTTCACAAGAGAACTTGACAACCACATAGAGCTGGGGGAGACCCCACGGCACCCTTCAGACATGGCACCCTTCACACAACTGCAGACGGCAACACCATTCAGCTGACGTGTCTGTCCATCTGAAGACTGAAGGGTGCTAGCTGGCATGCCCACAGTGAGGTTATATTTTAGACTGAGTGAAGGGACTAGGGAAAAGATTGAGAGATGGGACTCACTGAGAAGTTAGTGACGGTAAGCTGCCAGGGCCCCAAGAGTCATGAGGATCCCAGATGGAGCTCTTGCTATTCCTGAGGCTGTCATATGCCACGGACAGAAGCAGCTCCTCCGTTAAAGGGACACAGCCATCCCCAGCTTTGGGCTAGGACAGAAGCTGGCTGCAAAAAGTATCCAGACTCTCTTCCTTGTCCCAACCTCCTCTGGGTGCCTGCCATTGGTCCAATGCCATGGAACATCATAGCCAGGATGCTCAGAACCAGTGGGACAGTGAAGGGCATTAAGCTTCAGGTGCCACCTACAGAGAAAACAGCACAGTACACCCACCTGCTTCATATTCCTTGAATTCTTCCCCTACTGGCTCATGTCTGGCGGACTTTCTACAGAGTTGTCTTGCACAAAGTGGTTACACCATGCCTAAATGGTTAACTGCGACTGCCTGATTCTGTGACAGTAAAGGAAGCTTCTATGCCTTCGCAACACCCCCATACAGATATGAACATCCTCCTACACGGTCATCCCTGTAAAAAGTAAAAGAGACAAACCCTTCTCTTGACCTCCTCTGTCAAACAGAACTCCAGCTGAGCTTTTGTAAAAGCTCCAAAACTGACATAAACTTTCGATTTACCATAAAAATACAGGCCAGAGTGTGTTGTGTACAGGGGAGGAGTGTAAAGGAATGAATTAGGTTCGTCTCTATGAGTAAAGACTGGAGACCTCCATCCAATCTCTTACACATTCCCATTGTTCCCCGGCCCAAACTCAGTCTCCAAAGAGCTAAAGTTGAATTGTGATCATTTCTTAGACTGAATCACCACTTGTTTTTAACCAAAGTTGTTTTTGTTTCATTCAGTTGCCCTTTAAACACTAAACTCCAAGCGCAATTTGAATTCCAAAAGCAGCCATCACACTGACTCTGGCCCACGAAGACTCTGGTCCCATCCCCTTTGACCTTTCCTTCCCTTTCTGAGAAAGAAGACAGTATCACTCTTAATTCTCATCTCTCCTCACTTCAAGACTTACCTTTCCACACATATGTTGGCCTGTTGGCTTTGTGTTTCTAACCAAGACGACCACGGCTGAGTGAGCAGACAGGTGCCTTGTTACCTGCCTAAGGAAAATTTCTCCCCACAGTAGAGTGTGGCCACTGCTTTGCAACCCAAAGAAATCAAAGGCAATGGCTGTCTATGTGAACACAGACTCTGCGAATGTATCAGAGCCAAGAGCTCACTGTATTATATGCACCCGGGAAAGACTGCCAGACATTGTCAGCCTCTTCAGAGATAAAGAAGGGAAAATAAGAGTCCACAAGTTTATTCAGACTTTTATGGAAAATGTAAATGATTGAAGAATATTGGCCATGCATTGTGGGACAGTGAGTGATGAGACTTGGCTCTGGTGATGTTAACCCAGGTTCTGTTGGGCCACCTGCTAGCTGTGTGGTGAGAGACAGCCTGCTTCGTTTTTAAGGCCCTTGATTTTCTTATTTATAACACAGAATGATACATTAGATACAGGGATCTTATGAGAATCGAATGGGATTACTGACATAAAAATAATTTGTACAGTGTATCTGAACATCCCATATGAATGTAAGGGGAAAAAGTAGAAGGGAAAAGAAACCAAGTCACAGAGTAGCATCTGTGCAAACCTAGTTATAATTAAGATGGCATGAAGTTAGCGTGTGTGTGAAGTGTGTGTGTGTGTGTGTGTGTGTATGGAGTGTGTGTGTGTGTGTGTGTGTGTGTGTGTGTGTGTGTGTGTGTGAAGTATGTGTGTGTATGGAGAGTGTGTGTGGAGTGTGTGTGTGTGTGTGTGTGTGTGTGTGTGTGTGTGTGTGTGTGTGTGTGTGCAGTTCGCCCATAGGTACACAGTGTGTGGAGGCCACAGGTTGATGCCAGGTGTCTCCTTCCATCACTCTCCATGTTAGTTTTTGACATAAGTTCTCTTACTGAACCAGAATTTACCAACTTACCCAGACCAACTGTCCAGCAAACTCCAGGGTTTGTCTTGTCTCTGTTTCCCCAGGGATTACAGATTACATATTACTTACTGTGCTAGGCTTTTATACATGGGTTCTGGGATTGAAATCAAGGGGCCTGCTTATGAATGAAGTCAGCCCTTAACTGAGTGAGACATCTCCCTAGCCCCATGTTAGTATAAAATTTAAGGCAATCCCTAGGGACAGATATATATTGCAAGTGCTGGAGCAGCCACTAAGAAAATAACTCTTAAAATATGGTTTAAAAACCAATAAAAATGTAGTGTAATAGTGTCACAGCAAGAAAAAAAATCAGTGCAGGAGATTTGGCAAAACAGCGGACAGTGGAATGATACAGAAGTGGCATCTATAAAGTAAGTAGCAAATAGCCAATATTGATACCATCATGTCAAAAGCAATGTTAAACACAAATCTACTGCAAGGCAGAGGGCTGTCCTTCCCCTTCTTCATGGGTCTTCCTTTGGGAAATATCTGTATTGCCAAATTTCCCCTCTTTATGAGACACCAAACACATTAGATGGGGCCTGCCTTGATGGTCTGACTTGATGACCTTGGTAAAAACTCTTATTTTGGGGCCAGAGAGATGACTCTGTGGGTGAAAGGTTTGTAACATGAGCCTGATGGCCTGAGTCAGACCCCAAGAAGTCACTGTTAAGAAAGATCAGACTTCTGAAAGTTGTCCTCTGACTTCCACGGCGTATGTGGACCCCCACGTGCACAGATAATCATAGCAGACTCTATTTTCACACAAGGTCACATTTTTTACTGGGGTGGGAGGACAGAATCCAATCCACATGACTTTCTTTATCATTGTACCTACATGTTAACACGGGGTGAGGAAATAGATGGATACTCTAGCTAGGCCAGTGTGATAGGCAAAGAAGCAGAGCCCTGGGCTTCCGTAGAGAAGGGCCACTTCCTCTCCTGCGTCTTTCATCTTCTCCCTTCTTTCCACAAAGCACTCTGTTGGAGACACCACAAACCGAGGAGGGCCACTGCAGAGGAGAGTCCCTGCCCAGGGCAGGGCCCAGGGCACTTCTCCTGAGTCATCTTGGTAAAGGCTGGCCCTAATTCTATTTGTATATGGCTCAACCTCAAACACCAGCTATAGATGAGTACTTTAATTTAGGGCAATGAGTGGCATTTGTGGTCATCCTCCCCTGGAGAACCCGGAATCTGCTGCTTTCTGGCAAACAGCTCCGAGTGTGCCTTTACTTAAAGGTTTTCCTCGGGAGGGTGAATGGGGCCTTTCAGGAGATGGAGCATTTAGACATCTAGGCAAGTTTAGTATATGAAGAAAACCAAAGATACATCTCACGCCGTCAGCTTATGAATATGTATGTCTCTCTGCTGTGGCGATCTCTCAGCCACAAAATCACAGCGAATTAGATGTTTTTCCTGGGGAAAAGTGCCCATGGCTGTGAGCAGAAAACACAGGGTCCTGGTGCTGTTGGTTGTGAACCCACCCCTTCTTTATAAATGAGCTGAGAAACCAAGTAAACGCAGCAGATCCGTGCAGTGAATTCAGACAGATTTGAATTTCAGATCTGCCCTGGTGGCCAACATATGAGATGTCTGTATTCAAGGCCGAGCTTTTTCCTTCTTGTTTTTGGCAAGAATACCGACTGTTGGATTATTTGCTTTGCATATTTTTTATACTTGAACCAGCATATATAGAATATCTTTAAACAGATATGCATTTATCTTCAAAGAATGAAGTACTCACTGGACTGGATAAAAGTGTAAGGAACGGGCTTAGCTCGCAGCCCCTCCCAGCCGTTAGCAAAGATTTGGGAGATTTTCTCCAGCTTGTTTCCATTGCATTGGTAGCATAAAGAAACATATATACTCTTTCCCCCACAAATAAGACCTCTCAAAGCAAACGTTTCTGGAATTTGTTTGGTTGCTCAGAGGCCAAGCTACCAAATCCATTTCCCACACTGAGTACCTCTTACATGTTACACAGATTCAGGGTGGGCCTGGCTGGAAAGAACACAGGCTCTGGACTCAGAGAATCTATCTGGCTGGAACTGGGAGCCTTCACTTCTTCATTGTATCACTGAACAAACAATTTCAATGCCTGATCTGGTTTTCCCTCCCTCCCTCCCTCCCTCCCTCCCTCCCTCCCTCCTCCCTCCCTCCTTTCCTCCCTGTCTCCCTCTCCCTCTTTCTCTGTTTGTGTCTGTGTATTCTCCCTCCCTCCCTCTCTCTCTCTCTGTGTTTTTCTGTCTGTCTGTCTCTTCTCTCTCTCCCTCTCTCCCTTTCTCTCCTGTCTTCCCTCCCTCCCTCCCTCCTTCCCCCTCTCTGTGTGTTTGTCTGTCTCTCCCTGTCTCTCTCTCCCCCTCTCTCTTTCTCTCCCTCCCTCCTTCTCCACCCTGTGTGTGTGTCTGTGTGTCTCTCTCTCTGTCACTGTGTACCCACGTATAAACGTATAAACATGTATTTATGTACAGATACACGTGTATGGAGGCCAGAGGTCCACCGAGGTGTCTTCCTCAATAACTCTCTACCATTTTTCCAGGCAGCGTCTTGTGCTAAACCTGGGATTCACTAATTGCTAGGCAGTGTGGCCAGGGAGTCCCCAAGATTCTTCTGTTTCTGCCTCCCCATCACTGGAATTACAGGCATGTGCCAGTTGGGTCTTCATGATTGCACTTTACTGACTGAGTCATTGCTTTAAGCCCTGGTTTCATTTCTAAAGTTAAGTGGCTCCTTAGGGTGTTTGAGAGAGTAACAGTGACTGCAAAACGTGTCTCAGGGGGACATTGCAGCCCAAGATGACAGAAGATGCCAACTACAAAAATAGCTACATGAGGGCAAAGAGGGTAGATGTCTTAGGGCTTCTATTGCTGTGAAGAGACGCCATGACCAAGGCAACTCTTATGAAGGAAAAAATCATTTGATTGGGGTAGCTCACAGTTCAGAGGTTTAGTCCATTATCATAGTACAACATGGGGGCATGCAGACAGACATGGTGCTGGAGAGGGAACTGGGAGTTCTATATCTTGACCCACAGGCAACAGGAAGTGGTCTGAGCATCAGACTAAGTGAAGTTTGAGCCACCGAGACCTCAAAGTGATATGCTTCCTCCAAGGCTACACCTACTCCAATAAAGCCACGCCTCTGAATAATGCCACTCCCTATGAGCTTACGGGGGCCAATTACATTCAAATGACCACAGTGGACATTCTGCTCTTGGACAAACATTGTCCAGAGCTCCCAAGTCGGTCCCAGAGCAAGCTACAAGCTAAGTGCATTCCCAAAGCATGATGTGCACCACAGAGCACCATCCATGTGCTCACACACGAAGTACACCACAGAGCACAGTCCACATGCTCACACGAGGTGCACCACAGAGCACAGTCCACATGCTCACACTATGTGTACCACAGAGCACAGTCCACATGCTCACACTATGTGTACCACAGAGCACAGTCCACATGCTCACACAATGTTTCCACAGAGCACAGTCCACATGCTCACACACAATGTACACCACAGAGCACAGTCCACATGCTCACACACAAAGTACACCACAGAGCACAGTCCACATGCTCACACGATGCGCACCACAGAGCACAGTCAACATTCTCACAGGGGGGACCTCACTTGTTTTGCTCGAGAACCGTTAGGAGGGGGCATCACCATCCCCACCATGTAGAGGCTAAGTCATGTAATTTATTCAAAGCCACAGAACATATACAGTGTGGGGCCAGGAATGAAAATTGGGTCTGTCTGACTCAAAACTCTGTGGTTTCCTGTTACACCAAACTGTGTCAAGTAATAATATCAACAATGACAATAATAAACGTCTTGACCCTGTCAAGTCCTGGGGGAGTCTGGCTGTGCTCCCAACGCCTGCTTCAATAAGGTCAGTCTTCCTCCACTCAGGCTTGCTTCTTGCCCAAGTGTCTGCCCTGATGCCGGCGAAGTCAGGTCTCAGGGAGTGGCTTCCCCATCTCCAAGCTTGACCTTCCTTTCCCTTGCCCAGCCTGCATGGAATTTAGGGTCCCCTTTTTGTACCCACATTCAAGCTCATCTTTCCCATGAATGCTCATTCATGCTGCCAAAGCGGGGTCTGCACTCTGTCTTGTTTACCTGGAAAACTGAGACAAGGGAAGGCTTGGTCCAGACAATGGAGTTTTCATCCTACTCACTCACTCATTCTGCTGCTTGGGCTCTCAGCCCCCTTTCAGGAGACCTGCCATGAACACTCAGCCTGGCTTAGGGATTTAGAAGCCTCCTTGCCCTAAGGTCACCATTCTCTGGACTGTCCGTATCCTCCTGTTATCATTGTTAACAACCTCTGTTGGGTTCAACTCATTCACATGACTGTCCTCTCCATCAGAGTCTGTTTTCAAAGAGTGTGCATCTCATTGGCCATGAGCCCCTAGCACTTTATGTGACCTCTGTCACAGAGTAGGAGGTCAACAATTAACCAGTTTAGGAAATGATTTTGTTCTGCATATCACAGGATGAATCAGTGCACTGTTAACACAGGTAAGCTCCATCATCAGTGTAATTATGCCCTTAATAATTTCCACTTAGCCCCTGATTTGGGAATCAGTGAGCTTAACAGTTTCTGGTGAATACATTTTAAATGATGATAATAACATAATACAAATAGAATTTTTTTAAATGTCAGTACTCAAAAAGTTAAAAGCAGAGTTGTTTTTTCTTTCAAAATTTTTGATGCCTTTAGCTCCTTTGGCATCACGAAAATGCTGTTTCCATCATGATTCTGCCGTAGGCTTAATTCGAAGAAATGTCCAATTTGTTATCATTTATTTCTTTCCCCCTGTCATCTTAGGACCTTTCTTAAATGAACGCCTTTCTTTCACATTCCCCGAGTCATGGAAGCAACTTTATCCAAAGTTTATTCAAACTTATCTGAACCTTTGGGGCTAAAAATTAGGTGGGAACTGTTTTCTTCAGGAGATTTCTAGTGCTTTGGGGCTTTGAAATGGCTGGAAGTGAAACAAGAATAGCTTTTCTTGCGGTATTTTGGTTTCTCCTCCCAACCCAAACCAGGAAGTGCAGAGACACACAAAAATTAAAAGAAAGGGGAAAAGTTAACTCAACTTTTTGAACTCCATAAATGACTTAGGTCCGATTTCAATTTGAGGCAAAGGTTCAGCTGAGAGCTTGTTGTATCCAAACCACTTGGCCCTTCCACTGGAATTACTGGTAGGAGCATATGTGTAAGGAAGACGGAATTGGTGGCCTGTAGGGTCATCGTACGACTGTGTGTTCTGTGGGAATATTGGCTAAAGGAGTTCACAGGATGGCAAGTGTGGTAAGCACAAGACAGATACACTCATGTCGCATGTCTACCATTGTATTTATTATCTGTCTCCTACCATTTACCTACCTATCATATTTATAATATATCATACTTGCCATAAATAAGATATCAATATCTTATTTACCTACCATCTATCATCTATATCTATCTTCTGTATGCCTATCATCTATCTCTATCACCTATTATTTATCTATCATATTATTTAACTACCTATTTATCTGCTATCATGTTTGTATCTATCACCTATCATTCTCTCTGTCATGTCTAGCTAGCTGATATCTATCATCTGCTTCTCCCTATCTATCTTCTATAATCTATTTGTATCTCTATTTATCTGACATCTATCTATCATCTATCTTTATCAATATCTATATCATCTTCTCCCCACATATAATCCATAATTATAACTCTAATAATATAACCATTGTCTAGCTTTAATTTTCTATTTCATCCTTTCTTTGGGAAGTGTAGGATAAATACTGTTTCAATCACTTTTCAGAACCAAAAGCTGGATGCTGTGCCAGTCTGACTGGCTACAGTCAATTCAGAATCCCATGAGAATTCTTGGCTAGACTGTGAAAGAAGGGTGACATTCGGGAAGCAACTGGTCAACCTATTAGAGTGAATGCTCAAACCATTGGAGTTAGAGACTAAAGTTTCAGAGAACCAGATTCTATGCACAAACAGTCAACACAGAGCAGTAGGATGTTATGAATGGTAGAGAAACTAAGTCTGCTGTAAACTGTGAGTTTACACTCATGGGCACTCAGAGGTCAAGATGAGAGGCTTGTTCAGTGGCCTGAAAGTGTCTTCCACTGAGACACACTGACTGGGTAAGAACTCATTTGCCTGATAAATGCCAAAGAAAGTGATCAGTTTCTTCTTGGTCTGTCTCACACCTTAGCACTGGAGATGCTAAGGCAGGAGATTGTCATGAATTTAAAGCCATCCTAGGCTACACAGTGATTTCCAAGGCAACCTTGGCTACATACAGTATGAGACCCCTCTCAAAAATAAAATGTCAAGAAGGAAGTAATTTTCTCACTAAAGAATCATCCATTGGACTAGTCACATGGCTGAAGACTCACTTTTCAGTGACTTTGTGGCACTGCTCAGACCTGTCTGCATATAGTGATGGTTTAATAATAAATATGCCATCTAACCCTGGGCTCTTACTGAGTTTTAATACTCTTGCAGAAGTATGCTAATAGGAATTATCAGATCATTTATGCAGCGTATTAACCCCTCCACCCAAAAGCCTGCTCATTCCATTTCATGTTTTTATTTCTGGCACTTTGATCGTGGTTAAAGTCCTCAAGCATTTTAAGTGACTGAAATTTCAAGTATGCTTCATTCAGTATTAATATTACATTAATGGGCATATCCCTAGGCATGTTATTTTGTAAAACATGCTAATGGCTTATTTAAAAATATGATTTTTTTCACCTATCTGTTCAAATGTTAAATGACTACCATGATACCTAGCTACCAAAACTTTCAGGATAACTGGTGACAAGAATTTTAGTGACATTCCAAGAAGTTTCTTGTGTTTAATGTAGGAGAATCTTTTGGCAATCATTAGTGAACTATTGAAATACGGGTAGACTACCAGCATTGACTATCTTTCTCTTTGAATGTGTTAGAACAATTATATTCAATATGATATAACTAATTAACTTTGCAAAGCCCTCATCAGTGCCATGTCAAGGAGAGTGGGTATAGCTTTTGCAGAGGGAGAAATGAAGGCATTGGTAGGCAGTCTTCTGCCAGTCATTTCTAGCTATTCACAAGACAAGGGTCCCTGTCAGGTTTGTAGATGTCTTAGAATGCACGGTCGGCCTGAGGTCACAGCAGAGGCAGGCTGACTACAGTGGGAGTGGAGGAGCACAGGCCAACTCCTTTGTTTCTTGAAGGCTTCAGGTCCCTTCCAGGCGAGCTGTGCATCTTCTGGCCTCTGTGGGAAAAGACAGGCCTTTTGTAGAACTTCCTTCAGTGCCAGGCGAAGGGGATGCCAGAGTTTTCAAGGAAAGTGGATTTCCCTTGTGTGTTCTGGCTTACGAAATTTGTCTCATTCATTTTAGGAATAAAATTGTCTCACCTTCTAACAGGCAGAATAGGCCAAGCTCAGCAGCCAAGGGCTCTCGTCTCTGGGTGATTCTGAACACCTTGAGAATGGGAGTTGGGTGGGAAATACAAACATATGAATAAAGAATAAGGAAGCTGACTCATCTTCCTGCAGGGAGCACTCCGTCTGTCCACTGGTTGCCTCCATTGTGAAAAAAATACATTATTTTGTTTGGATACAAAGTGTTGGTGGGGTAACAGAATCTGAGACATCTTTATTCAAAAAGAAAACAGACAGGAGACAAACAAAGCAATGCCTCCACCCATGTGTGGCTCAAAAGCACGCTAGGGACATGGTCCAGTCGGTAAAGCTCTTGCTTCACAAGCCGGAGGACCAGAGTTCAATTCCCAGAGCTCTCATAAGAATAGGTGGAATGATGAGCCCTCATAATCTTAGCAGTGGTGTGATAGGCCCCAGAGATGTATGGATGCCTGGAGACTCTCTGACCACCTAGCCTAGCCTAGCCTGAAGAAATTCTAGGCCAATGAGAGGCTATCTCAAACAAAAAGTGGAAGGCATCCGAGGAACCACACACAACCTCCACACACAAGGCAGGCAGATAGGGACCCTGCTGGGTGAAGAGTATTTGAGTCTCATAAGCAGTTAAGTTCTTGGGGACCCCAGCTACAATACTATACATTTCTAATACTGATAGTTTGGGCTTAAAATCAGCCAGGAGTACACACTCTTCTCCATTCATGTTTCTGAGCACAGGCATGTGTTTGCTTGTGTGGTCCTGTGGTCTGTGTTTGTGTACATGCAAGAGGGTCCTCAGGGTGAATCCATAGCGGCAATAGCCTACATTTACTGGAAGATGCCAAAACGCCAGAACTTAGTAATGACAGAAACCGGAGGATTATATGACAGCAAAGAAATCGTCATGGCTTATTTCAATGTTTATCTTCTGCCAGATGAAATCATTGTGTGTTCCTTGTTTTTTTTTTTTTAATGGAAAGAATCAGATGACATTTTCTTGTTGACATGGTGACTGTCCTGCTACCTCACCATTATGCAGTGGTGCTTGCAGAGCAAGGAGGGAGAGATGTTTGAAGAGAAGTGTGCTAGAAGGGTGTAACAGAGCTTACCGCATGCCTTGCATGACAAAATTCAGATTGTGGGGATACTTTGGCACAACTGAGCCACCATGTGCTTCTGGAGATCCAAGCCAGTACCTTGCACACACCAGGTAAGCCCTAACCCACCGGCAACACCCCAGGCCTCCCAGCAGCACTTCATGAAGAGGCAAGGCCACCTGTAATCCCAAGACTCAGGAAGCAGAGGCAGGAGGATCAGAAGTTCAGGTCTATTCTTCGCTACATAGCCATCCTGGATTACATGAGATACTGCCTCAAAAGACAAACAAACCACTAACACCCATGATGTAAGTAACCTATCTTTAAATAGTAGCGGTGGAAGAGCCCAGAAGAGTTGAAGAGTCTCCCCTTAACAGTCCACATGGGGTCAAAGGTCACTTCTTTTTTTCTGTCATTTCACAAGAGAAGCTTTTGACTTTTGACTCTTATTTGTAAAGACACTTAGGCTACACATTTTCAGGGATTAGGTCTCTGTGCTGCAATTACCAGTGCTTCTTGGCACTTCTCGATTCTTCTTCTCCTGTGTTCCTTATAAAACTACTCATTGAGCAACTAAATCTCAAACAAGCAATGTGCAAAACCAGAAACCACAGGACTGAAAGGCCAGGGTGACAGGTTGCAGGGAGAAAGGCTGGAGTGACTGACAGGTTGCAGGGTGAAAGCTCACACAAAATGAACCTTATGCTTTTATATTGTTCGGGGGCAAGATTTGAAAACTAGATCTCATTTTATCATTACATCCAAATTTCCCAAAATGATCACACCATACCTGAAACCTTCAATCTGGGAGGAGCTGGAAAGCTCCTCGAGGGGCTGAAAGTGTCCCGTGGAACAGAAAAGCTGGCATGATGTCCCTCTCCACTACCAACACTTGGCCAGCCCCACGTCCTGAGTTGGTTAGAGGTACTGAGGTGCCTTCTGCAACTGTGAGGAGCAAATGCAGAAGCATGCATTGTCGCACCCAAGTTTGTGCTTGCTTTAAACCAGCAGGCTGTGTTGGTTTTTCTCTTTAAAACAATGCACACATTTATTGCTCCACAACACTCACAGGAGGTCAAAAGTCCCAGTTACACTGCTTCTTGAAGCACAATAACAAGTACCTGGTTATCTCCAGAACTCCAGGTCTCACCGAGGACCAGCTCTCACAGCTCTGGAAGGAACTATGCAGGCGGCCGAAGGAGAAAAGGCAATCAATAGTCCTATCCAGGTGGAATGCTGACCAACCACAATAATGATATGTAATGAGATATCCACCCCGCCCACACCTGTAGCATTGACCACTGTGGTCACAGGTGCGGACGTGACAGAGGGTAGGACTAGATCTGGAGTCCCCGACCCTAGTGCTCTCTTGCTTTTGGTCAGGTCACAGAGGAGCAGCCTATGGGGATCCTTAGAGCGAGAACCTGCAGCGGCCGTTTGCTTCTGTAAGTGACTTCTCCCCAAAATAAACTATATTTAACCTGTATTTGAGCCTGGTCAGTAAGTCATTATCAGTGACTCCACAATGATACTTCAAAACGTTCAATTGTGTCACTTACATCTTGGGGATAACCAACCGACACCTGGATTTACAACCCACTCAGTAGCAGGGAATTCATACTTGGTACTGTGGACTTAGCTGACTATCAGTGGCTGGTGAGGCCATGGAACCTAGAGGATGATATTATTGCCACTTTTCTAAACCAGGGTCAGTTCTAACTGCAGTCTTGATAAGTATCTTTATATCCACAGATCACATTTTTACAATAGACTGGGGTCATTGCAGAAAAGCCAAAATTGGTCGGAACACGGAGAACAATGGTTGGTGGAGGCCCTGTCCCCAATTAAGGTATTTAGAACATGGCCCCTGCATCCAAGGCTCAAAGAACATCATGGAAGAGGGGGCAGAAAGAGAGCCAGGGGACCGAGATATCTGCTTGAAAGTAATCTCAGTGAGAAATAGGGTAGGGGGAACAGGGAGGGAGGACACAAAGAGTACCTGTGTGGAGGAGAGATAGATCTGGGAAGAGTTGGGATTTGGGGGAGGAGTGGAGGTGAATTTGATCAAGGTATGTTGCATGAAAATCTCAAAGAATTAATAAATTATTTTTTAAAACTCTTGGACTAGTTCCCAAGCAGACTGAAAGGTCTGGGGAAGTTTACAGATACCCATTTGTGACATAACAATTACCATCTCCCTGTGGGATAAGGGCTCGGGCTGTTTTGTTTGGTCCCTGGAACACCAATGGCTGTCTACACATTGGTGGGTGATGCAATGGGGCAGCAGTGCCTCCACCCTTCCTTCTCGCTCATTTTCTGTGCTGTTTTGTGTTTTTAATTAGCAGGATACGGTGATAACCGCCCCACGCCCTTTCTGTCATCAGCTTTGCCTGGCTCTTCCATCCCTTCAACAACAGACGAGGCCCACTCTCTGGAGGGTCAGCCTCAACGCGCCTGCCTTCTCACCACAGTTCAGACCCAGCAGCTCGTCCTGGAGGTCACATAGGCCTCAAGCTGTAAGTTCACACCACTCCCAGGAATCACTGTATAAAGACCCAGCCATGAAGCTGCAGGTGGGAGATGCCCGACATAGCTCCCCCAAGGTCTTCTACAGAACTATTTATTGTTAAGTGTATATCTTAAGAGTGAGCTCTCTGGGAAGATGGTTTGCTTACTGGCTCCTCAGAAAGGTCAGCTGGAGCGAATGTCTGGTTCTGCCACAGGAAGAGCATTGCTCTTCACAGAACACTGCAGGCGCTTAGAACCAGGACTTCACAGCCAAATATACGAGCTTAGTAATGTAGAATTTAGCTTCCTAAGTTTCCGTTTCTTCATCTGTGAAACATGGAGCCAGAAATCTCCCAAGGACCCTTGTTGTGAGATTCAATGAGAAAACAAGGTAACAGCCTCTATGGACGAAGGGGTTGTTCTTGGCAGGTGAGTTCCCAGTCAAAACACTGCAAAAGCACGTGACATTATCCAACACGTATGTCTTCTACCCCACCCCACAGTGACATACCGCTCAGCAATCTTAATAGTCCAACAAGATGCTTCTAATGATTTTGATTTTATTTCATGCCACAAGATTTAGCTGCATTTTAAATATAGTGAACAATTTCAGCCTAGTTCAAGTTCATTCCACAGACACCAATGGGAACACCACTGTGGTGGCATGAGACAGGGTGAACTCATGGCAGGGGGACATCCTGAAGAGACTCTACTAGGCTCTTCCAGTTCCAAGTGCTGGTACCTCTGAAGAACTCCCCCTCTAGCTTCCCTCCCTCCCCCCTCCCCCTCCCTCCCTCCCTCCCTCCCCCTCAAGCTCCCTCCCTCCCTCCCTCCCTCCCTCCCTCCCTCCCTCCCCTCCCTCCCTCCCTTCTTCACTAGCTCTCACTCTCTCCAGCTAGCTCTCTCTCCCTGCTGTCACTCAAGGTCAGGCTGGGCAGGTTGTCAAATGTGGTGGAACACCCACCCCAACCACTGACACCCCAATCTGCCACCTGGTCGGTCATCCGGTCATCCATTCTCAGAAAATGTGTTGCTAGCCTGAGCTCAATTTAATCCATGCTAATAAGCGACTGTCGACCTTTATCCTCTCCTGGAGTCAAAATAGTTTGTCTTCCACTGAATTTAAGAGAGTTTGAAAAAAAAAAAAAAGTTGGTAAATCTATATTGCTCCATAAACAGTGCCTTGCAAAGTCGGTTGCAATTCTGGGCAATTTTCTGTAATCATGTGTACTTAAGTGAAATTTACATTATCATCGTTGCTGCTGCCATGGAAACGATTCTTTTAGCCTGCAGCTATTAGAACCACCCCTGTGCCAGGGCTCAGTTGTCAGCACCAGGGGAAGCAATTTAGTCAGGTTCTCTTTTACAGCGAGAGACACTCTCTCTCTCTCTCTCTCTCTCTCTCTCTCTCTCTCTCTCTCTCTCTCTCTCTCTCTCACACACACACACACACACACACACACACACACACACACACGGCTCCTATTAACGCTTCTGCCTCCCATTTTGTTTTCCTTCCCTGACTCCTGAGTGGAAATGAAAACAATTTCAATAATGAGAAATTTTAGCTTGTTGCTAAAAATACCCCCAGTCCTCAGCAGGGGAGGCAATCTCTCAGCCACTGGCAACAAGATGACCTCTGCCAGGCTTGGCCTCAGTCTGCTAGTGAGCTCCTTTTCCATGGGCTTAAAAACAAACAACCAGTTCATCTGGCCTCCCTCAGTGAATGGAGGCAGGGAACATTCTGTACAGAAAGGCTTTCCCCATCAAGCAAGGGGGCTGTCCCGGCGTCTCATGAACAGTGAACAGGAGTTGTTTTTAATTACAGGTGCCCAAGTGGCCCAATTCTAGTGTTTTCAACCCTGAAAACTCAGCACGTCCAGGTTATTCAAATCATAGTAGGACGATATAATATTTTTCTCGTCTCAAAAATAAAAGTCAAAGACTTTCTTTTATACATTAAGTCCTCTCTCCTTATGAATATAAATCTCTCCCAAGGTTATAGGAATACATTTTCATATTAGGAGTCATCGTGTAATAAGCAAAAGCTTGGAAATGAATGTCAAGGTCTGGGGGAAAGTAATATTTTTAAAAGTTCCTATCTTTAAGGATGGCAGTAAAATTTACACGGCTGAACCGGCACTCTGAAATATCAAAACCACAGAGAGTCCTCACCTTAGGTATCACTACTTTGTCAAGGGAAGCATGCCACGGTTTCTCTTCCATAGAGAGAAACTCAGGGAAAACACCACTGGGAGCTATGAGGATTAAGACCCAAAGTCCCTTGTTAATCTCAGCTGACAGCTAAGCTATGACAGGAAAGGCAGTGACTCCACAGAACTACAAGATGCAGTCAGAGGTTCAAAACTCCGCCATCCTTCAACAAAGCAAAATGGTATCTGTCTTGATTCTCCACCATGCCTGATGATAGAAAATTTATTCTTGATCAGTTCCATTCTTGCACAGCCAGTCTTGTAGGCTTTATCATCAATAAATTAGAGCTGTCCCAGAATGCCATTCAGTGGGGTATAGCAAATTGTGTGCTCGGATGTGAATGGAGCAAAGGAGATGCCATCATTCAGCAATGTGTGCCACCCTAAATCCGGTTCTCCAGTGTGCTCTTCCTGGGCATGGTATTTTTTTGTGATGCTGAGCTCCTAGCTGCTGAGGGAACCATCTGCCCTGACCTTGAGACCCCTCTGGTCTTCAAGCTCTCAGTACATTGGCCACTCACCATGATGAAGCATTTGGCTGTACCCCAATCTCTGGAGGAGCGTGGGGTACCCTGGGACGATGCCCAAGGTCTGTTCCCCATAAACATGCTGCACAGCTATTGATTCCTCTCTCTCTCTCTCTCTCTCTCTCTCTCTCTCTCTCTCTCTCTCTCTCACCCCAGTGGGTTGTGGAATTTGGGGCCCTGTCCACACCACCCCAGTGCTCCTGCAGGGTACTTTGGGAAGGTTTAACTCAAGCTTTCTTCTTTTCTTTCTCCTTACACTTCCTTAAACATAAAGGTCTTGTTCTAACCCAAAGAATCAGAAATTCCCGGCTGTGTGATTTCTCTGTGTGGTATTTTTTACTAATTTATTCTTTCTATAGTTAAATGTGATCGTCAGCTTCACTGAATTAAGAAACACCTAGGGTATGAGCGAGGTATCCTTTTATGTATGGGAAGGTGGTTCTAGAGAAGATTAATTGTGGGGGTCGGGGGAGGAGGCCAACTCTGAATATGGTTTCAGAGTAAATGAAAATTAAAAAAAGTAAAAAGGAAATCCAGTTAAGTTTCAGTATTCTCCTTTGTGGGCTACCTGGTCCACCAGGATGTGATCTCATGTTCCTACTGCCAGGCCTTCTGCTCCATGACAGACAAATCTCCTTCCTTTCTTAAGTTGCTGCCTATCCTGCAGGCACTTGGACACAGAAAAAGAAAAGCAGTGATGCACACTGTGAGGAAGAGGTATGGTTTACCCTAACATATATCCTCGGTTATTTAATGCCTCACAATACCACAACAAGGAGAGTAGAACTCATCAAGACAGAGTACGTTTACTGTCTTGTTCTCCTCAAAAAAAAAAAAAGTCATTGTTGTAAACTACAAAAGAATGTAAAGAGGAAAAGTGCTAAATGTAAGTGAAAAACTTAAGGATATAAACACTGTTTCAGGGAACACTGTCTTGCCATGTACTCCTAGCTGGCCTAGCACTCACTATATAGACCATGTTGGTCTTGAACACACATAAATCCCCAAGCTTAAGCTTCCTGGGTGCTTGGATTATAGGCATACGACACAATACCCAGTCTTATTTTGAGGTTTTATTTTTTTAAACTTAGGATTTATGCTCCATATACTCTTATTTTTTTATTTTCACTATTGCATCTTTTCCCCTTATTCTTTTTTTTTTTTTTTTAACAAATGACATTATTAGTGGACAACAGTGACTGGTGACACTTTGGGTTGTTTTTCTCGATGCCTTGAGTCTTCCTTGTTTCCCTTTACCAATCCCAGTACTTTACAGCCCTTTCCCTCGAAAACAGACAATACTTCCTACTTGACAGTAAGGGATAAATGGATGTCCATGAGTCCACAACAGCTGACCTGCTGGCATGGTAGCTAGTACGTTGCACATAGCTCTGAATCTGCTCTGCAGCCCTAAGCCTCAGGAAGCTCATTAGGAAGACCTGATCTAGCCAAGCTCTCATCCTGTCGAGGCCCATAAAGATGGCTCCATTTCATCTTGATTCAAGATCAGAGTGTTCAAAACTGTCCTTAGTAAGTGAAAAGACCTAAAGGTGTGGGGCTTGGCTACTGCAGGATGTTTCTGTCTTGGCAGTGGATGTCTTATCTAAATAATAACAGACTTGGGCTCAGGTGTGTTTACTCTTGACCCTCAAGGCTGGATAACAGGTGTGGTTACCAAATGCTTGGAGAATTAAGGGAAGAAAGTCTGTTTGCTCCTTATACATGATAATAGAAGTCTTCTGCCATGTCCCCCCTTTTGGTTGGGGTACTTAAGGATAGTGAAGAATAAACTTGGGGAGTTCAGTATTCACTAGATTGCCTTCTTGACTCTATCCTGTGTTTCTGTCTTTTTCTTAAGCATCTTTACCTGCTCTTTCTCAACCCACACTCGCCCTCTCAGATACGAACCGGGCAAGTCAGCTGGATCCAACTAAAGCCCACAAAGACAGGTTCCCACAACACCCACCAAGCCCTTGCTCTGCTCACATGTCCTCCCTGAAGTTCACAGTTTCTCAGAGTGGCACTCAGGGGCCCCTGTAACACCAGCCTCACCCCTTGTCTTGTACTATCTTACAATGTTATCCATTTGGTTCAAGGGTGGCATTGTTCTTCTTAAAAATATTGTAAGATACTTAAGGGCATACATTAAAAGTTTAGAAGATCAGCCCCGATCACCTGAAACCAATGCTAAAAACACTGTAGTTACTTAAGACTTTGGAGAAAATGACAAGGCAGTGTAATGAGAAAGGACATTCACACAGCTTGATCATCACATACTCACTAGATCAGCCTGGGAAAGTCAAGTGGTGAATAGTGGGGATTTAAAAGGATGCTCTCAGGAAGCACACACATACAAGTAATATCCTACAGATTAAAAGGATACTCTCATTAAACACACATACAAGTAACATCCTACAGATTAAAAGGATACTCTCATGAAACACACATACAAGTAACATCCTACAGATTAAAAGGATGCTCTCATGAAACACATACAAGTAACATCCTATAGACCAAGCAGGTGGTATCTACACATTCAGGAATACATAGTTACACATATATGTATGCAACAATAATTAATGAAAAAAAGAGGCCATGGGTTTGAAAGAGAGCAAGGAAGGACGTGTGGGAAGTTTGGACAGAGGAAGAGAAAAGGGGAAAATGATGTAATTATATGAATCTCAAAAAACAGAAGAAATAATTTTTAAAGATTCTGCTTTTAGCAAGGCATGCTTGCACATATCTTTAATCCCAGTATGCAGGAGGCTGAGGCAGGTGGATCTCTGTGAGTTTGAGGCCACACTGGTCTACCAGTGAGTTTCAGGACAGCCAGGATTATGTAGTAAGAACCTGTCTCAAAAAAAAAATGAAACAAACAAAACAAACAACTCCATAAGAAACAAAACATCCCACTCCCCCACCAAAAAACAACAACAAAAACAAAATAAACAAAACAGAATCTGCTTTTCAACAAGTCTACTCAGTGAGGTTTAACAACCAAGGGCTTTGGTGAGAGCAGCCAAGTGCCTGGCCATGCTCTCATCACACAAGCCCCTCTGCACTTTGCCCAAATATGGCTTGGGAATAAAACAGAGGGTGGAGGCACAGCTCTGAAGGCCACAATCCTCCATTCCCTTCCCTTCCCAGCTCAGCCATGGACACCACAGAAGCGTGATGCGTTTCTCAGCTCTACTTAACATTTTTGAGATATGAAATCCGTTTCTCTTTGTCTCACTTACTGGGAAAGGATAAGAAAAGTGAAGGGCTGTCTCCCTAAAAAGGAAAATGTGTCAGTTCGGGAGCTTATCAGAACAGTTTCCTTCCAGGAATTTCCTCTTCTATGCAAACAGATATTAGACCATATCCTCTGTAACACTTTCCAAACGAATTCTGTTAGAAACATGGCATCGAAGGCAGCACTACTCACTGACCTTGATGAGTTCTATGGTTGAAGAGGCTGCCCTTGTCACACACCCTCATGTTCTGCAAGAAAACTGTCCCCTCTGAAAGGTGGATTGGCTTGAAACTATTTTTTTGCTGTTGTTTTGTTTTTGTTAAGGATTGTAATCTAGTGTTCTCTTGAGCAAAAGGAAAATCAATAACAATTTCCTTTGTCTCAATTTCTTTGTCTTCTACGACTTTATGCAATTACATATTGTAGTCTAGTAGCAAAAATGACACACGGCATGGAAGAGTGTACAGTGGCACCACTACTGTCTACCCATCTGCTATTTATTTATCCTGTGCTCATAGGACTCTTGATTTTGGGGGAGTCAGAATGTGAGTACTTTTACTCAATGGGTCATAAATTCTGAAAGTTATTGTGTGTATGTGTGTGGGGGGGGTGTGCCTGTGTGTCTGTGTGTGTGTGGTGTCTGTAGGTTAGAGGACAACTTTCCAGAATGGGTTCTTGCCGTCCACTTTGTTGAATGCGGGGGTCTCTTTTTCTGTACCACGCTGCAGACTTCAGGCTAACCAAAAGGAGCCAGTAAAACATCTAAGGAAGAGCCGTGTGGATAACAGATGTCCCTTAGAGTGTGGATTTTCACACTCCCTCTGCTCTTAATTTGCTGATGGTCAAGATCAAGATGAATCGAGCTGGTGTTGGATGAGGTTGGTTTCCTAGGCTCATCTGCTGAGCTGCTGACAGGACATTTATTGGTGAGGGCTGTGGCTCTTAACTAGGCTGTCATCATCTTTTTCTTGAAATTGTGCATGTGACAGGGAAGGCTCAGCTGGGAAGCAGCCTCTCTAGGTGGTCCAGTTGCTATTGTGCAGGCAATTGGGGCTGTGAGTTTCCCCATGTGCCTACAACGCATTGTGTGAGAAGGTGTTCATGTGTGTGCTGTGTGTGAGGAGGTCAGAGAACAACAACCTTGGGTGTCTATCATTCCTCAGGCACCTTCCATTTTTTATTTGAGACAGGGTCTCACATTAGCCTGGACCTTCACCAAGTTGGCTAGCGTGACTGGCTTCTACGAGCCTCTGCTGCCATCTTGCCATCATGGGACTCTAAACACATGCTGTGGTGTCCAGACTCACATGAGGGTTCTGGGGAGCTCAAACTCAGGTCCTCATGTTTGCAAGGCTGGCACTTTAGGGGCCGAGACAACCCCAGTCCTTATTCACTGACTTTCTGAAGACATTAACTAGAATGTTCACTGACTTCTCACATAGATGCCACAGTTACCAAACAGTACATTCTCACGTATCAGTAGCCAGATAATTCTGAGGATCAAAAACCAATACATTTCCTTTACTATTGCAATCTGAAAGAGCACCATTTCAGGGCAGTGAACTGTGTGATCCAAACTGCACTCCAAATGACTCTGACCAGTCACTGCCATACAGAAGACATTGCAGAACTATCTAATAATTAGCCCTTTGAGAGTAACTCCTCTCATATTGGACCACCTCACTCTGAAATAACTGCTTGTTTACTCAGAATTACACTAGCTCTGGTCAAGGCCAGTCTGCTGCCCACAGTTCAGCATATTCCAAGCAGTGAAGGACAGAAGCACAGGGAATGAGCTTCGTCATCAAAGCCTCACTCAGCCTTTGCCAGTTAAAGGTGTCCTGCTTGCATTCATACAACAAGGACATCTGTTCAATGATGTTCACAGCAGCATTATTTGTAATAGCCAGAACCTGGAAGCATCCTAGATGCCCCTCAACTGAAGAATGGATAGAGAAAATGTGGTACATTGACACAATGGAGTACTACTCAGCGGAAAAAAACAATGGAATCTTGAAATTCACAGGCAAATGGATGGAACTAGAAGAAACCATTCTGAGCGAGGTAACCCAGTCACAAAAGGACAAACAGCGTATGTACTCACTCATATGTGGATTTTAAACATAGAGCAAAGGATTACCAGCCCACAATCCACATCGCCAGAGAAGCTAGGAAACAAGGAGGACTCTAAGACAGACATACATGGTCTCCCGGAGAAGGGGAAAGGGACAAGATCTCCTGAGCAATTTGGGAGCATAGGGGGAGGGGAGAGGGAGCTAGGAGAATGAGAAGGAGAGAAGAGGAGGGGTGAGGAGGACATGAGGGAGCAGGAAGGTTGAGTCAGTTGGGGAAGAATAGAGGAAAACAAGACAAGAGATACCATAATAGAGGGAGACATTTTAGGTTTACAAAGGAATCAGGCACTAGGGAAATGTCTGGATATCTACAAAGATGACACCAACTAACAATCTAAGCAACAGAGGAGAGGCTACCTTAAATGCCCTCCCTTGATAACGAGATTGATTACTGACTTATATGCCATCCTATAGCCTTCTTCCAGCAGCTGGTGGAAGTAGAAGCAGACACCCACAACTAAACCTTGAACTTACTGGAATCCAGTAGCAGAGAAGGAGGAGTGATGAGCAAAGGGGTCCAGACCAGGCTGGTGAAACCCACAGAAACAGCTGACCTGAACAAGGGAGAGCTCTTGCTCCCCAGACTGATAGCTGGGAAACCAGCATAGGACTGATCCAGACCCCCTGAATGTGGGTGTCAGTGAGGAGACCTCAGAAATCCATGGGGCCTCCTGTAATAGATCAGTACTTATCCCTAGCATAGGTGTGGACTTTGGGAGCCTGTTCCACATAGAGGGACACTCCCTGAGCCTAGACACCCAAAGGATATGACAGACTCTGAAGACTCCCTACAGAAGGCCTCACCCTCCCTAGGGAGCAGAAAGGGTATGTGACAGGTAGGGTTTTAGATGGGGGGGGGGGTAGGGGAGTGGGAGGGGGAGGGAGAGGGAACTGGGATTGACATGTAAAATAATCTCAAGTGAGATGTGGCTCTTGGGAGCTGCCAAGCAGGACACCTTTTTTTTTTTTCATTTTTTTATTTGAATTAGAAACAAGAACACCAAAGGTTCATTCAGCTAGGGAGACAACCTGGGGGTCCCTCAAGTTGTTGTTTTCTCTACCTTCAAATACTCCAACTCTCTCTGGGTGTGTGAGCTTCACCCTCTTTTCCTCTCACTTTCTCTTGAGACACAGAGACCAGTGCGGGGAGGGGGATCAGTAGAGAGAGGTGCTCGCCACCAAGCTCAGGGCCTGAGTTCCATGTCAGGAACACACATAGTAGAAGGAGAACTGACTGCTGCAAGTTGTCCTCTGATCTCTGCTTATGCACCGTGGCATGGAAACACATGCAAGTAAGTAAATAAATAATGAAGAAAAGTAACTTTTAAAAGCTCGGTGGAACTTTAGAATTCAATCCCACGTAACATTCGGTTTTCAGGGTTCCTACTTTTCAATGTGTCCTAAAACATTTGGATGTCTAAGAATATGACTTAACCCAAGAAGCAGAGTCACAAGCTCATGTCACAATCTGAAACCATCCATCAATTGGAACCCCCGACTGTATCATCTGTGATCCATATGCACTGCTAAAGAATGAAGACACCACGCTTTGCTCCTGCAAAGTGAAGCCAATGCTGACAACGCAGACAGGGTCTTCCTTCTGAACTCCATCTGACCACCCTTCATGCTTATTGTCCTGAGCATCTTAAACATTAGTCTCAACTCGTTCTAGAATAACTATGTAATTTGTGTAAGGCATAGACCTCACAGCTCATTACCACTTGGAAACTGGCTATTTCAATGACAACCTCAAGAATTTGTTGGCCTATCTGGAATTCTTATTGTGAGAAGTTCTCTAAATTGTTACCTGGCCTTGTTTAATGAAAACACAGTGTGTTCTGTGGAATTAACAAACCACTCTCAAAATTAACAAGAAAAGCACAAAGTGGCTAGCTAATTGCACTCTAGCAACTGCTCAGAGGCAGTAAAATAACTCATGTTACAATTTTCTCTAATGAGCTATTAGAAGAACCCACAAAAAATATATTTGAAATTGAGTTATGAGTGTAAATGATACTGTGTTGTTGTTTAATAAATAATCCCTGGCCAAGGAGCTATAAAAATTTTTGTTCATTGTTAGGAAGACATTGCTCAGATTCCCCTATTTACGGTGATTTTACCCTATGGAATCATAAGGGCTGTATTATAATGTTTTATCATTTATTTCACTTTCATGTTTCATATTTCCTTTACTGTTTTTCACTTATCATAACATAAAGAATTCCAGAACTTTCTTGCTTTGACTTTGCCCATACTCCCCTAACATATCTTCCTGATGCCATGCTCATGTTTTAGTACAATGTTGCCTATCAGAATTTAATGTCAATGAGTCTTGAAAACTTATGAGAAAAGGGGGAATGGGAAGCATCTTGGTCCACCTCTTACCACCTATCTACCAAACTTCAACTTTGTAGATTTTCCCACTATGTAGATTTGTAGATTTTCCCACTATGTAGATTTGTAGATTTTCCCACTATGTGTAGATTTTTACCTAAGTGTGCAAACCCTGATTTGCTGCCTTTTGTTTTCATAAGGATTCAGTACTAGCTACTATTCTAATTTTTCAATATAAAGACTTTGAAATATTGTATATTCCCCACATAAAAAAACATCCTCCCTACCATCCAATCCACAGAGCTGTGATCTGTGGTTTTATCAGAATGTCAGGCCCTGCTAGGATGACTGAGTATTATTCACACATGATATGCTATGATTATATTTGTTTCCTCTCTGTGTATGTGAGAGAGAGAGACTATGAGACTGTGTGTGAGTGTGTGAGTGAGTGTGTGAGTGTATGTATGTGTGACAGAGTACACATGTGTTCAAAAGTACAAGTAGATGGGCATATGCACATGTAGGTTAGAGGTTAACCTTGGATGTCCTTCCTCAGGTACTGCACACCTTTTTCTTTTTGTTTGTTTGTTTTATGACAGGGTCCCTCACTGTCTTGGAGACAGCCAAGTAGGCCAGTCTGGCTGGCCAGCAAACTCCAGGTATCCCTCTGTCTATACCACTCCACCACTGGGCTTCTGAGTACATGCCACCACAGTCAGCGGGTGTTTTACATGAATTCAGATCCTGTGCTTGCGTGATCTTCACTGGTGGAGCTGTCTCCTAGCGCCTTATCTATCTGTTTCCCACATGGCAGCTTCTTCCCTTAGAGTTAATAGGCCAAAGGCTGGAGAGATGGCTCAGCCATTAAAGGTTAGGCTCACAACCAAAAAATATAAGGGTTAATAGCTCGATAGGATTGTTTTGCTATTTATTAATCTATGTACTTATTATTAATCTGCTGCATTGCTGTTAACCTGATCAACCAGTGAACTGTTTCCCAGAATTCCTTTCCCTCACTAGTCCCAGGTTAGAATCAGCCCAAAGAAAAACTTGTGTGAGATTTTTAATGTGGGGATGGAGTGTTAGACTCTAAGAGATCTTGCAGGCAAAATTCTGACAAAGGCAGGAGTGGCTGTTATGTGTCAAGAGAGCTCCTCTACTCTCCACCCTGCCCTTCCACTGAACAACAGCGACAGCAGGCCAGCATCTGATGGGATGCCAACACAGAGGGAAAGCTTCCTGGGGCTTTCTGAGATGGCCTCCTGGGCATCTCAGGTTCCCTGCGTTAAGTGGTGAGGGATGGCTGACACAGCCCTGATTCTTCTCTGCCCTTCCAGACTTCCAGTCTAGTCTCTCTCTTCTACTCACAATGTAAACCCATAACAATCCCTAAACACCTATAGCAGTCGTATTTCCCACGAATGAGTCCTAACTGTCATCCACAGCAATCGTATTCCCAGGAATGAGTCCTAACTGTCACCCACAGCAATCGTATTCCCACAAATAGTCCTAACTGTCATTTTGTTGTCAGCTCATCCAAAACTTGAGAGAACTATGGGTTCTTCTCAATGTAAACAAGTGCTCAGAAGGATTTTCATCTCAGCACCTCTTTGTCGGTTGTTTTGTTTTGTTTAGAGAACCCCACTTGGGTCCCTCCGCCCTAATTCTACGCAAATTGGTTGCTGGGGGCGTCATGCCCATGTTGCATCGGAATCCCTTCTCCAGCTCTGTCCCAGGAACTCACTAAAGTCTCTCTAACAGAACTGTGCCTTCTTCTACTTGACATGGTTTCTTGTTTCAGTGACCTGCCCACTGTTGTCTGCAAGTGATTGCTGATCTTGCCTCCCCGAGGAAATTAAACCTGTTTCCTGGAGCCTCTCTTTCTTCTGCTATTTCTTTGTGCCCTGTCATGCTAAAGCAGGGTTCCCAGATGTTGAGCACAGCTGGGTTTCCAGTGGTGCTGACTTGAGGAGAGGCAGAATGGATGCTCTTCGTGAATGATTGGGAACAGGTGCAGGCAGGGCTTGAACTCTGTCACTAGAAGTTTGGTTTTTTTTGACTGTCTGATTTTGTTTTGCTGTGATTATTTTTTTTTCAGTCTCACATATAGGTTTAGGAAGCCACATTTGTGCCCTGAGCAATCTCATTCAGTTAAGAGATTATTTATTCATTCTTTGCTCATGGTGCCCATGAGACATGGTCTTGAGTAGTTCTGTGGAGAGTACAGAAGACTACAGATAGTCTTCAGATGCTATAAGGGCTGTGTGTGGTGTGACACTCTCTGGGCTGTGTGTGTGTGGTGTGACACTCTCTGGGCTGTGTGTGGTGGGACACTCTCCAGGCTGGGTCTGGCAGGACACTCTGGTAAGCCAAGGAGGTGGAAGAAGGAAATTCTTAGACTGAAGGGCAGCCTGGGTTAAATAGCAAATTCAAAAGCAGTGTGAGTTACATACCAAGACCCTTTCTCTAAAATGTGGTGGCAATCCTGCTTTATGTCTCGAGTACTAGGGCTATGATGTGAGCACCCCACCAGCCTGCTTTCTTGTGTTGCAAGCCTTGAGCATATGTCATTGTGACAGAGTCTGTCTATCAGGCAGACATGTGTGTCTTCTTTATCAGTTTCCAAGGATCTTGATAGCAAGACCGGGTGTTATTTTGCTCATTCATGTCCTTGGTCTAGGCCTTGGCCTGCACTTAGTATCTGTTTGCAACTTAGAATACTGGCACCCTTTAAGCAAAACCTGGAGAGGGGGTGCTTCCTCCCCCATCTTAGGATTTTTCTGCAAACACTCAATTTCATGAACCTTCTTTAAAGGAATTGTATAAGACTTCAATTATAAACAAATAATAAGACCAGAAAGAGATTAAAAATAAGAATTATATAGGCAGCTATATAAATAAATCATGTCATGCTTTCTAGGACAGAACATACAGGTTAACTAACTAACACATGACCTTACAGGAAGACAGGAGGGGTGTGAGAGGGGATGACCACATGAACTTACAGACAGACAGGAGGAGTGTAAGAGTGGATGACAATATGACATTACAGGAAGACTGGAGGGGTGTGAGAGGGGATGACCACATGACCTTACAAACAGACAGGAGGAGTGTGCTAAGAAATAAAAAAAAAAAACCTGATTACGTTTCTGAACCAGAACTAAGTGTGGAAGCCATCTGGGATGACGGGAGAGATGACAGAAGATGGCCTTGAATGAGGTTAAGAGTACTAGAGACAACTGGTGCTGGAAGAGGGAAATGGGAGGCATCTGACATACCAGACATGTGTTAGCTGCTCAGAGTTGTTCGCCAGCGATGGAGACAATCTCTGGATGCTAAATATTAGCACAACCAGTATGCAGACCTGAAAGTCCTCATGACAGAGCAAGCAGTGGTAAAACAGAGGTGAGTGACTTGGGGAAGTCAGTGAAGAAGCAATCACAGGCCCAGGTACCACTGAGATGCAGATGCTGGCCTGGCACACATGCAGCCTTGAGTTAGATCCCAGCACCAGATAAGGTGGCACTTTCCTGTAATCACAGCCTTTTGGAAGTAGGGGCAGGAGGATCAGAAGTTTAATGTCATTCTCAGATACATGGCAAGTTTGAGGAAAAACCAAACAGTGAAAAAGTCTACCCTAACTTTCTATTCCACCCAACAGCTGCTGGGTAAAAGAAGTCTCATGGATCTATCACCATGACAGGCATTCTGGACCTGCTCCCACACTCAGCTCAACTAGGCATTTTGCTAAACTTGGATGAAGAACACAAAGAGGAAATGTAGAAAAAGCCAAGCTCCAGATAACTCCATCTCCCCATCAACTGGACAAAGGATAGCACTTCTTGTAAAGACTGAGAGAACACCTATCCACAGAATCTGGGGAAAGACGATATATGCTTCCACCAAGTTGAACAAGGTTTTCAGTCACTCACATGGTAACTCCTGTAGGGATTTGGAAAATAAGTTGGATCTCTGGGGAGGGTGGCATTGGAGACAAAGTTTGCAACATCACCATTATTGGAAATAGCATTAGAAATTAGAAAAAATATGTTTGCCCTTAAAAAACTAAGTATGTAAAGACATCTTCTCTACTCCATCTCATTAAAGAGTTGCTGCTGGTTCTTGTAAAAATCCAGTCACACTGGAAAGCGCAGTGGGGGGCGGGTACATATTAGAACAAAGTACATTTCACACATGTATATGGAAATGTCAAAGGGGTTGAGGAGATGGCTCAGCAGTTAAGAGAGGTAGCTACTGTCATAAAAGACCTAGGTTTGGTCCCCAGCACCTACATTGTGGCTCATGACTCCAATTCTAAGGGATCTGGCACTCTCTTCTGGCCTCCTTGGGCATTGCACACATGTAGTGCACAGACCTACATGCAGGCGAAATATCTGTAGGCATAAAATAAATCTTAAAGACTTCATAATAAAACATATTAGTGTGTATCCTGAGATAAAATAATTAAGAACAACAATAATAAATTGAATCAAGGCAGGGAAACGTAGGTGCCTAGTATAATAAATACTAAACAGTGATGGTAGAATCTGAACCCTGGTTTTCCTGAGCACAGATGCTACTGTTTCTGCCACTACTACTAGGAACTAGTGAGGCTACTATTCTCTGCAGGACGGCTTGGTAACAGAGAAGGACAGTGAACAAGAGAATAGAGACAAGATTCAGATGAATCCTGTAAATGTAGTTCTTAATTGGTCTAAACAATAAAAGCCTGAAGTCAGATATAGAGGGAAATGCTGAGATCAGAAAAGAGGAGCAAACCACAGCCACCATTACATCATTAGCTTCCCAGCAGAAAAGAGAGTGAGTGCCTGTTTCTTCCTGCTTATATCCTCTCTCTGCCCAGCCATCTCACTTCCTGTCTCTGCCCGGCCATCTCACTTCCTGTCTCTGCCCGGCCATCTCACTTCCTGTCTCTGCCCGGCCATCTCACTTCCTGTCTCTGCCCGGCCATCTCACTTCCTGTCTCTGCCCGGCCATCTCACTTCCTGTCTCTGCCCGGCCATCTCACTTCCTGTCTCTGCCCGGCCATCTCACTTCCTGTCTCTGCCCGGCCATCTCACTTCCTGTCTCTGCCCGGCCATCTCACTTCCTGTCTCTGCCCGGCCATCTCACTTCCTGTCTCTGCCCGGCCATCTCACTTCCTGTCTCTGTCCGGCCATCTCACTTCCTGTCTCTGCCCGGCCATCTCACTTCCTGTCTCTGTCCGGCCATCTCACTTCCTGTCTCTGCCCGGCCATCTCACTTCCTGTCTCTGTCCGGCCATCTCACTTCCTGTCTCTGCCCGGCCATCTCACTTCCTGTCTCTGTCCGGCCATCTCACTTCCTGTCTCTGCCCGGCCATCTCACTTCCTGTCTCTGTCCGGCCATCTCACTTCCTGTCTCTGCCCGGCCATCTCACTTCCTGTCTCTGTCCGGCCATCTCACTTCCTGTCTCTGTCCGGCCATCTCACTTCCTGTCTCTGCCCGGCCATCTCACTTCCTGTCTCTGTCCGGCCATCTCACTTCCTGTCTCTGCCCGGCCACCTCACTTCCTGTCTCTGCCCGGCCACCTCACTTCCCATCTGTCTGTAGGACCTCCATACCTCATGGTTAGCTAGTGACAAGCCTATTCTCTGATCTTTAGACAAGCTTTATACAAGCAAGATATCACCACATGTTCAATTAAGCAGTCTTGGAGATCTTCATCTCCTTCAAATATTTAAAACTATAAAAGAAAACTGTTAGAAACCTTTAGGAATAAATAGGACTCCACTTCCATAATAACAAAGTTGTCTCTTTAGAAACAGCTCTGAGAGCCGCTCAGAGCACCCTGCTATCACGGAATGAGGTCAGGACCATATATATCTCTCTCATTCCATCAAGAGAAGCATCCCAAGGTTTTTGTTTTTTTGTTTTTTTTAATGAAATTTTATTATAACAAACAAAAGTCTTGTTAAATTCAACATCATGAAATATTCTAGTTTTTAGGTTTGAAATGAAAGACAAAAGACTAAAAACACAAGTGTAAAATTGTCACAATTTAGAGACAATACAAATAAAGCAAGAAGAAAATTATCTGCCGTGTTAGCCATCATGTTTATATTGGTCATCACTAATGTGTAAGATGATGACATCATTGCTGAGCTAACCCGGATTCCAATGACTAAAGTTATCTCACTGGCTTTAACAGCATCTTGGCAGATTCTTTTGGACTTTATGTAAGTTATGGGAGAGATGATTTTTATGATTACACCAGAATAATAATTTTATTCCTAGGTTCACATTTAGTTAGGCTAATCAGCATAATGCCCCACAAGTATACACACAGGCTAACCAAACCTAGACGGTCCCTCACACAGGTGCCCAGAGCTTAACCTAACCTAACCTACACAGTTCCTCACACAGGTGCCCAGAAGTTAACCTAACCTACATGGTCTCTCACACAGGTGCCCAGGGGTTAACCTAACCTAACCTACACTGTCCCTCACACAGGTGCCCAGAAGTTAACCTAACCTAACCTACACAGTCCCTCACACAGGTGCCCAGAGGTTAACCTAACCTAACCTACACAGTTCCTCACACAGGTGCCCAGAAGTTAACCTAACCTAACCTACACAGTCCCTCACACAGGTGCCCAGGGGTTAACCTAACCTAACCTACACAGTCCCTCACACAGGTGCCCAGAGGTTAACCTAACCTAACCTACACAGTTCCTCACACAGGTGCCCAGAAGTTAACCTAACCTACACAGTTCCTCACACAGGTGCCCAGAAGTTAACCTAACCTAACCTACACAGTCCCTCACACAGGTGCCCAGGGGTTAACCTAACCTAACCTACACAGTCCCTCACACAGGTGCCCAGAGGTTAACCTAACCTAACCTACACAGTTCCTCACACAGGTGCCCAGAAGTTAACCTAACCTAACCTACACAGTCCCTCACACAGGTGCCCACAGGTTAACCTAACCTAACCTAGACGGTCCCTCACACAGGTGCCCAGAGGTTAACCTAACCTAACCTACACAGTCCCTCACACAGGTGCCCAGAGGTTAACCTAACCTAACCTACACAGTCCCTCACACAGGTGCCCAGAGGTTAACCTAACCTACATGGTCCCTCACACAGGTGCCCAGAAGTTAACCTAACCTAACCTAGGACAGTCCCTCACACAGGTGCCCAGAAGTTAACCTAACCTAACCTACACAGTCCCTCACACAGGTGCCCAGAGGTTAACCTAACCTAACCTACACAGTTCCTCACACAGGTGCCCAGAAGTTAACCTAACCTAACCTACACAGTCCCTCACACAGGTGCCCAGAGGTTAACCTAACCTAACCTACACAGTTCCTCACACAGGTGCCCAGAAGTTAACCTAACCTAACCTACACAGTCCCTCACACAGGTGCCCACAGGTTAACCTAACCTAACCTAGACGGTCCCTCACACAGGTGCCCAGAGGTTAACCTAACCTAACCTACACAGTCCCTCACACAGGTGCCCAGAGGTTAACCTAACCTAACCTACACAGTCCCTCACACAGGTGCCCAGAGGTTAACCTAACCTAACCTACACAGTCCCTCACACAGGTGCCCAGAAGTTAACCTAACCTAACCTAGGACAGTCCCTCACACAGGTGCCCAGAGGTTAACCTAACCTAACCTGGACAGTCAGTCCCTCACACAGATGCCCAGAGGTGTCTGAAGGATTGTCTCCTAGGACATCTAGATCATGTCAAGCTGACAATAGACACTAACTTCACACCCATCAAACAACAAATCTTAATGCATGGGAGGAGCCTGGCCCTGCCCCAACCTATTGTACCAGACTCTGTGGACTCCTCATGGGAGCCCTTACCTCATGGGAGGAGTGGAGGGTGGACTAGGGGGGAGGCGAGGGGGGTGGGAGGAGGTAGGGGAGGTAGAACTGGGGTTGGAATGTAAAATGAAATAAAAAAATAGAAATGTACAGGCAAAAAACAAAAGAACTTGTTCATGTGTTAAATAGATAATGCACCAAATTGTTCTGATATTTAAACTTTAAAAAATTGAGTAAGATCCTGTCTGAAAACAAAACAAATTTTAAATAAAAAAATATAAAACAGATTTTAAAGCTAACCAAACTAATACAGATTTGTGATTCTTAAAGATAATTTAATTGAGTAAAATGAAAATCAAGGTCAATATTCATGCACATAGGCAAGTTAGTTCATGATAAAAGCAGATCAGTTGATAAAGTTAAAAGAGAAAAAACGATGAAGAAACATTTGATGGACTTTCCATTGAACAATAACATGATTATCCAAACTGAAGCTCGGTCACCTGGAAGAAAGATAATGTTAAGATAATTAGCTGATCACCACTACAAGAAAACACTAGAAACAACCAACTGAAATTAAATGCTTATTTCCTCCCAGCTGGGGGTTCTCAGTCTTCGGCCAGTAGGTCTATGGCTTTGGGGCCCATTCTGGGGCAGCACAGCATAGTGAGAATATGCAGGGGTGAAGGCACAGTACTGAGTTCACTGGACCCAAGATGATTGATAAATGGGTGTTTTATTGGGGAATAACTTACACAGCCTTCCTGCTCCAGAAGATGCAGTCTCTGCCCTTCCTGTCTGAACTGCGACCAGAGAGAGAGAGAGAGAGAGAGAGAGAGAGAGAGAGAGAGAGAGAGAGAGAGCGCAAGCCAGAGTCTGCCCCATGATTCTCCACCTTCGGGTCACTTACACACCCTGAAGTCACACCCAAAGGGATGTGGCCATTAACACAAATTCACTGGCGAGGAGATGCTGCTATAATTCCCCTTTAGTCTAAAGAAGAAGGTTTTGATTCGAAACTATATACAATGATAACAAATGTCAAGTGTATTCCAGGAAAAGGAAAGGTAAAAACATACACCAATTAAAAACCTATAACCAGCATGAGCAACACTGAGCAAAAGACACACAGGGGAGAATCTAGTCAGCCAAGGTGGCCATAAGGCAAAGGCAGAGACCCCGGTCTAGGGCACCATACATACTGCAGGAGCACACCCCAGTGGTGACCTAACCTCTTCTAACTTGCCCCACCCTTTAAGGTCTCCCCATCTCCCCTCCTGACTGAAGCACCCGCAGACAATAGCCCTTAGAGCGTGGGCCTTTGAAAAACACTTGTTCTTGTCCAGGGGCCTCCTAGGCATTCCTTCCAGAAGCATACCAGCACAAACCCTAGCCTATGGGACGTGGGCAGGGAGATTCTCAGAGGAAGAAAGGAGCCCAGCGCGCCCTAGCCTTGCTTTCACCTTATACTCCAAACACAGTTCAAAGATGTTTATATCCCAAAGTGCGACTCAAGGGCCTGTCTGGCTCATGGTCATTAGTCTTACCCCCACCCCAGTGCCATCGGATGCTGTCTGAGGAGTTCCCGGCAGTCACAAGGGACTCAGCATCTATGTTCCTCATCCCTGTGTGTCACTCAGAATAATTGATGCTGTTTTTCACGTTAGGGACCCAAGTTAAAATTGCAAGATGAAATGACTATCCTGCCTTGATGCTGCCTGGAAACAGCACTTAAGGAGTTTTCGTCTTCAGGCTGGTGAGTGTTGGCTCAACAGGTAGAGGCTGTAAAAGTCTGAGACCTGAATTCAATCCTGGAACCCATGTGAAAGTGGAAGGAAATAACCGACTCCACTAAAGTTGCCCTGTGACCTCCACAGGCATACCAATGTGCTTGTGAACACACATACACAATGATAATAATTAATAATAATAGTGATAGTAATAATAATGACAATAATGCTTTCAAAAAGGTATTTTCTTCATAGATAATGAGGGCAGTTGTACTGGGTGCTGTGTATCCTCTATGTCCTTCTCTAAAAATCTGAATATAAAAGTTCAATCAGATTAAAAAAATCTAAAGGAAAACAAAATTCAAAACTCATGAGAATCTATGTCAAAACTTAGATGGAATGGATGGTTCCTTATGTGACCCAAGGGGAAAAAAATAATGCCTAATAAAGAAAAAAGAGAAACACAAAAGAACACAATTAAAGACATTAAGTCACAGAAGATTGATGAGCAAAGGGGTCCAGACCAGGCTGGTGAAACCCACAGAAACAGCTGACCTGAACAAGGGGGAGCTCTTGGTCCCCAGACTGATAGCTGGGATACCAGCATGGGACTAATCCAGACCCCAGGAACATGGGTTTCAGTGAGGAAACCTTGGAAATGTATGGGACCTCCTGTAGTTGTTCAGTACTTATCCCTAGCACAGGTGTGGACTTTGGGAGCCCATTCCACATAGAGGAATACTCCCTGAGCCAAGACACATGGGGGTGGGCCTAGTCCCTATCCCAAAGGATATGACAGACTCTTATGACCTCCTATGGAAGGCCTCACCCTTCCTGGAGAGAAGAAAGGATATGTGATAGGTGGTGTTTTAGTGGGCCGGGGTGGTAGGGGAGGAGGGGAAGGAGAGGGAACTGGGATTGAGATGTAAAACAATCTTTTTCTAATTCAAATTTAAAAATAGGGAAAAAAAGACATTGAGTCACTTCACCCAAAGGAACCAGACTCAGATAACTTCAGCAGTATCTTTAACCAATTTTCCCCCAAGTGGGGGGTAATCCAATCCCATAAACCAATTTTAAGTCGTAGGAAAACTGGGGGCACCATCTAACTGATTTTTTGGTAGCACTCTCCAGGAAAAAGGGGTCGGTTTATTTGTGGATATAGACGTGATACTAAATCAAACAGTAAAACACAAACTCAAAAAATTCATTAAAAAGACATTTTTACCAAATCATGTTGGATAACTCAATATGTAAGATGTTAGATAAGACATTTTCACCCTACCAATAAAGTTAGGGATAAGACATGTGGCCTCCCAACACTCATCAGTAGGCGAAAGGAAATAATTCATTTCAGGTAAGCATTCACAAATTAATTATTATTATTGTTTTCATAATAAAAGCCTTCATTCATAATGAAGTCCCTTGAGTAAGAAAATCACAGTGAATACAGAAATGCCTTCCTCAGCCTCCCTTTCCTTCTTTTAAAATGGGAAACAACAAAACCATTGCACTGTATTGGGAACAAGATAAGAAAACCCCTTTATGGGTTTCTTTCAACATTTTGCTACTTAAGAGAAAAATAATGAAGAAGAATCAGACAAAATTATTCTTTGGTTTCATAAACCCTCTTCATATGAATTTAGCAAACTTGTTGATCATTGTCAAGATACAACAATGAATATAGAACGTGGGGTAGAGACAGATGACATTTGTAACAGGAAGACAGTCAGAAGATTCCTAGAAATGAATCTGATAAATAATTCCTGAAATTTCTTAAAGCTGAAATAAAATTATTACTGAGCATTATCAACCCAAATAAATGCGGGAAGATATAAAGGCCCTCATGAGAAAACATAAAAAAATCAATGTTCTTTCAAGCTAATGTATAGTAATCAGTGTAATTCCACCAAATTCTGATGTTCTTCTACATTTAACACAACAGAGTAAAGTTCCCTTAACTTAAAATAAGATATTAGACTTACAAAGTGTGTCATAGGATCAAGAACAGTAAAGAATAGATTTTTAAAGAACAAACGAAGGTAAGATTTTTCTCCACCAGGTACTAAAAATTATCACAGAACTCTTATTAAGATTATAGAAAAAGGGAAGGAAGAGAAGCAGGCAATACAAAGCACATAGGAAATCCATAAGCAGACCTGTGCATCAATGAAAATGAGTTTTGAATTAGAAGGGCAGTCACTATGACTCAAGGTAAAGAATGCAGCTATTTCATACTACATGGTAGTTGCTTTCACATTCACATCACAAAAGCCCTGAGGCAGTTAAGGCTATGCACAGCTCCCCTGTCTGTGTAGACCCCAAATGACAGTGGCCGGAAGTGTGGATCAGGATCCAGGAGGTGGAGAGAGGCAGGGAGAGAACTCTGTCCCCATAATCACGTCAGGACATGCCTGCAATGGTTCAAGGCGTCGGTGATACATGAGCACATACTAAACCCAAAACCCACTCTTGATAATGTCTGGACCACGGAGAAGAGCTAAAACTGGGAAGGCTCATGTAGCAATCGAGTAGATATGAAATACCTTATTTCCTTCAAAGTAACTGAAACCGGCATGTCAGTGATGAGATGGGGTAAACCTTGGAGATAGATGCGTGTATGTGGTTTTCATATTCTCGGTACTTTCTCTGTGTCTAAATAATGCTGCATGTGAGCATCCCGTGTAGCACAGAGTCAGCTCATCATCAAGAGGCAACTGTTTTTGTAAGTCAGTGATTTCTGACTGACCACTCACCTCATAAGTGTCTAAACAGCTTGTCATACAGTGCGCAGAACAGTGACACAGTGCAGGAGAGTGAATTGGAAATAATGCTCTGATGTGTTTGCCAAGCTGTTCTGCATAAATCAAAGCCCCCCAAAAGGGAAAAAGCTCAAAGTGTGCCTGCCTGTCTTGAAGAAAGCATCTGTCCTCAGTTTATCTAATTGAATTAAATCTTTCTTTTTTCCTCCTTTGGTGTTTTCTTCAGTAGAGTTCATGTGGTTTGTTGTTGTTTTGACTTCTCCATAATGATTCATCAACCAAATACTTCAGGATCAGGGAAATAATTTCAGACAAACAATCACTCCTCAAAAGGAGAATGTCCAGAGCCAGGATAATGAGCACTGTGGTTAGAAGGAGGTACCTGTGGCTTCGGATTTTAGGTTCCAGCTTGGAAGTTACCTTAACACCAAGGAAAAACACAAAGAAACTAAAACATCTGTAAGAGAAGTGAGATGAAAAGACAAGCTACTGTTCCCTAAAATGAAAGTGAGAGAAGACAAGAGAATGTTATAACCTGTAGAATTCACTAAGCACTCGAAAGATTTGGGAAGCTTAGCCTTGTGTTAAAACCATAGAAAAGCCAAAGGGCCATGCAAAAGAACACTGCTTCTCAGAGCCACTCTGGTAGCCGGGTGCTGCCCTCAGAGACACCAAAGGTGTCAATCGTTCTGGCTTTCTCTGCCACATCCCATAAAGAGCGATTGTCAGAGGGAACAACGCGATCAAATTACAAAACAACAACAACAAAAAAGGTAAAAAGTAAATGTCTATCTCCTAATGGTTGAAGTCAGTTACAACTTTGTATTGACCGTCATTCATAGCTATCGTGGACGCGGTGTCGCCGCATGCAACCCTACCTGGGTGAGACTGGAAGCAAAATGACTCTTAACCAGGATAGAGGCCATTGTTCTGGTCTGCACTTCCTGCTTTGGCCCTTGGCAGCTCTTAGTCCCTTACTAAAAGCCTCCTTTTCTCTAAACCTGTGTCTACCCTGTTCATTCAAACAACATCCTGGGACTCAGGAGCCCTTGATCAACTCCACAGCTACCCTCTGCCACTCTTGGTTTCCAGGGCCGCAATGCGCATTTTACGAGCGATGCCACCATATATACAGAGATGAGAGTATACTCTATGGACAATAGTAAGACCTGCTGGCTGGTAAGAGCACTGAGGAGGGGGTACGAGGAGAGAGGCAACTACAGGGATGTTGTCACTCCAGGCTCTCACCTTGACCATGACAGCTGATGACAAGATGGTCTGCAAAGGTCTTGGAAAAGCCACCCTCTCCAGCACGGTGAACCACCAGAGACCTTGAACGATGTGTTTGGTTTGGTCTGGCTTTGTTTCTGGTGTAATGCGGTGCATGGAAAAGTCCAGGCCTCTAGACACAGAATGCACGCCTCTGCATCCACATGAAGTTAAAAAGAAACTACACTCCCTCCTTGGGTTATGCCAACCTTGCCATTTAAAAAAAAAAATGCAGTGAAATTTTCACTACCTTAAAGAAAGGCTGCAAAAATGCCCTTGTCAACTAACTTCAGGAAGAAGCTGTGCCCCTAACAGAGTAAAGCCCCTGCCTCCCCCAGCCTCCCCCATTCTACTGGCTCTCCAGTAGAAGGCTGCTTGGTAAATTACAAAGAAGAATGCGGTCTTTTCTGACATTTTGGCTTAGGAGTCCCAAGTACAAACTCACATCGTTGCTACCGATGAATGATTTTATTCATTTTTTAAGTATCCGCTTTCTTTTATTCAAATACACTTTTTAAGACATATAACACACCAGGAGGAAATGGAATATGTGTGTGTTTCAGAAAAGAGATTTACATGAATGACCACATCTACATTAAAAAAGATTAAAAATTACCCCGGCTAAAATTCCATTTGAAACTGGGCTAGTTCCTGCGGATTCCTCCCCAGAACATCAAGGTGTGTGTGGGTGTGTTCTTGTTTATGGCTGTGTGGGTCTGGTTTGTTTAGGGAGAGGTTCTACTTCACACTGCCACCCACTCTGCCTCAGAACCGAAGGCATTCTGAGGCACCCCTGGTTACCTGGAAGTGAGTCCACCACACTTTGGTACCAGCGTGTCTCTCTTCCAAATGTAGTTCAAGAGCCACTAAAAGAAACCACACAGTGTTAAGACTAAACATTCCTGAGACTGCCTCAGTGATGGCGGGTTCAACAGCCCAGCCACCGAGAGAGCAGTTACTGACATTTTCCAAATAAATAAAGCAAACTAGTTACTTCAGGATGGAGTTCACATCTATATGATTTATAGCCCTGGGAGCTGGCCCATTGAGGCAGGAGGAGCCCAGTGAACCAGCAGTAAACTAGAGGCCACCCAGGCACTAAGAGCTCCCTCCAAGGATGGATGGAGTTCATGTTCAGTCACTTATTGAGTCCTTCCTGGGAACTGCTTTTGTCGGGGAGGCAATGGCTCCTGTAACATCCTAGGAGTCTGACTGGCTTGTGCTTCATTGCTGGGTCTCTAAATGGGTTAACATTAACAGGAAAGAAAAATAGCGATCCTATTTAGAGGCTCCTGGCAGCCATCAAACAGAAAGAGAGAGAGTATTCCTCCAAAATGAATGTTTGCTTTGCTGAGGGCCTCCTTAGGTGGACATTGGAAACAATTCTGTCTAGAGTTAAGTCACCCTGAAGCCTCTGGTGCCAGCCAGCAGCGCTTGGCCATCCAGAATCAACAGGTTGCTGCTGTTGCTACCAGGACACCCTGATATAAAAGAACGGACAGCTTCTATGTAACAGGGTTCCCCGGGGAGACGCAGATGATAATATATAAAGAAACACACCCCACGGAGTCTCGTCTCTCTTGACTATCATTCCCCAGCCTCAACGTGGGTACCATTTCCAAGGATCATCACAGCAACAGTTATTCTCCCAGGACAGTCTTCTTGCGTCTTTCTCGGTTACTTCTACATCAAAACATATGTTCCCACACACACAAATACATGCACACACCACCTACCTTATACTGTAGGGGAGGATACCTTACGCTCATGGAGAAACTGAAACACACTTAACTTGTGTTCTTGTAGTCACACCTCCATGCTTGAACACATACTCTACATGTATAGAGTTGGGCAATAAAACATATAAGGACACAAGTTGTTTTTGATTAAATTATATCATATATTTTTTTGGCAAAAGGCCTAAACTCAGACAAAATTGCTTAGGCATGAATCAATACTACCCAGTTGTTCAATCTCAGACTTCCACTCAGATGACAAAGTGCCTATTCAATTAAGTATAAAGAAATTTATACATGCATTGCAAGGCAGCCAAATGAACTATATTAGTCTAATGGCACGGTACAATTTTTTAATGGTAAATGACTGACATTAGCAATTTATCTTCTTGTTATGGAAAATGAGCCAGAACTTGTTCCTAGACAAAGTTTGTTACTGTTGGTCTGGGCCAGGTGTTTTCAGGCATTTGGTCTGTTACCCAGAGAATTAAAAATCAGGGCTCACACGGAATTGCAGAAGAACCAAGATATCTACTCACTCTGAACAAAGCAATAGTGCAGAGTGAAGAAGGATACGCTGTCAAGAATAATCGTGGTCACAGGATTAAGGTGTTCTCAGGGGCCCCAGGATACAGTGTAGAACCCAGAGTCTTTCTTTATTCTGTCCAAGGAAAGGCAGGCTATCACTATGGGGTCTGGTCTGAGTGGGTCTCTATTTTGTATGTCCCTTCCCATAATGCATCTAATTAAAAACATACGCACAGCCTATTCCAGGTAGATATGAGATGGTAAATAGGGGATTCTCTCTAAAAGTTGACTAGAGGACATAGTTTGGCCTTGTTGTGCATGCAACCCAAGCCAGTAGCTGGATAAGCCCTTCTCTTCTGCATACCTGAATACACTTCAATAAGAACTCTAGATTTTATTGTTATCAAGGGCAGAGAAACTTGTACCATGGTTCAGACATGGGGGTATTTGTAGCCTGATGCAGGGGGTAGGGTATGGGTGTCAAGGGGGTTCTGGGGCTGCTAGGAGTAGCATATGGAAAGACATGTGTGCTCCTAGTCCATGAGTGAAGTAACTAGGCTGGCAAGTGCTTTATTGCAAGGACGGTGTGTGCATAACTGTAGGGGGGGGGGAGCAAAGGCAGCCCTGTGTGAAGTCCTGAGTGAACGTACGCTGTTGATATGGGCATGCCCATATCAAGGATCCCATAGCCTCAGGATGATGTGAAAATGGCAAATCTCTCAGAATGAGGCTTAAAGAGATGGCAAAATCTGCTCCGAAGTCAGAGTGCAGGTGCCAACAGTGTACTCAGAAAATGACCACCATAGACTTCTCCCTCCGAGATATTTGTGGCCTGAAAGCTGCCTCCCTGCCAAGAGACTGATCCTCCTGAGATTAGCTAGACCTGCCTCACCCATCCAGCAGTATACCACAAACCCTGGCTTCCTTGTTTATCTGTGTTTGAAAGCCTGCCTCCTTCTCCTTGTTTACCTGTGTGTGAAAGCCTGCCTCCTCTTTGTTGTGTGTGAAACCCTGCCTCTTTCTCCTTGTTTACCTGTGTGTGAAACCCTGACTCCTTTTTTCAGTTCAGCTGTATGTGGTAACCTTGCCTCTCTGCTCAACTCTGAGGTAAGTTCCTGTTATCCCTGATCTCTCCCAGACCTTTATCATGTTGGATGTTGTCAAAGGCTTTTTCAGCACCTAGTGAGATGATCATGTGGTTTTTCTTTTTTAGATTGTTTATAAGGTGGATTATATTGTTGGATTTTCATATGTTGAACGATCCCTACATCCCTGGGATGAAGCCTACTTGATCAAGGTGGATGATTTTTCTGATGGGTTCTTGGATTCAGTTTGCCAGTATTTTATTGAGTATCATTGAGAACATTGCATCAATGTTCATGAGGGATATTGGTCTGTAGTTCTCTTTCTTAGTTGTGTCTTTGTGTGGTTTGGGTACCAAGGTAATTGTAGCCTCATAAAAAGAGTTTGGCAATAACCCTTCTGCTTCCATTGTGTGGAACACTTTGAGGAGTACTGGTATTAGCTGTTCTTTGAATTTCTGGTAGAATTCTGCACTGAAACCATCTGGCTCTGGGCTTTTTTTGGTTGGAGACTTTTGATGACTGCTTCTATTTTATTAGGGGTTATAGGTCTATTTAAATTGCTTATCTGTTCTTGATTTAATTTTGCTAAGTGATATTTATCCAGAAAATTGTCCATTTCCTTTCAATTTGGCCTCTGGTAGTGGATCAGTATTTATCCCTAGTATACAAATGGACTTTGGGAGCCCATTCTACATAGAGGGATACTCTCTCAGCCTAGACACATGGGGGAGGGTCTAGGCCCTGATCCAAATGATATGACAGACTTTTAAGATCCCCATGGAAGGCCTCACCCTCCCTGGGGAGCAGAAAGGGGATGGGATAGGGGACTAGTGGGGGATGGGCAGGGAAGGAGGGGAGAGGAGGGGGAGGAAACTGGGATTGACTTGTAAAACAAGCTTGTTTCTAATTTAAATTTAAAAAAAGAGAGAGAGAGAGAGAAGAATTTGTCTCAAACACGGAGTGTCCCATTACATGAAGAAACTGACTTTTTTTTTTTTTTTTTTTTTACCTAAAATAGCTGTCCAACTGTACATTTGCTCCATTTTATAAACATCAGAAGGGCCCACTGACATCCAAGTGAAAACTCCTCACCTGGGGCCAAAATGGCTTCACAGGAAAACAACTTTGCTACCAAGGAAAACTGTCCAGCCCCTGAGCCCCTGGGGAATCTGGGCGGTGGCTAGAGTCTGTGTCTACCTCTGCAAAGAAGCAGAGAAGCTAATGCCAAGGGGCAGCCAGGCTTCTAAACTGCAAGGATGCCAGTTTAGGCAACTGTTTTTTCTCCTGGGGGTAGACAAGATGCCCTCCAAAGTCACCCTGAGTGCAACCCCACCCCACCCCTCATGTGTGTACTCGCCTTTTTAACTGGCCCTGGGCAAACATCTCCCCCTCTGCCCACAGCTAGCCCACCTCTGCTGGCCTCCTGGTTCAAGGTCTGGGCTGCAGAAAAACCCTGCAAACAACATGCACTTTGGGGCTCAATGTCCCCATGCCTGCCAGGGCTGGTTCTTTCAGGGGGTCCTTTATGGCTTGGCTCTTCAGGGAGCAGCAGAGGCAAGTGCTTCGGTCTCCTGAAAAACACTGGGAGTCCTTGCTGTGGACAGCAGATTGGCAGCTCAGGTCAGTAGAGATCACAACGGGACACGACCCCCTCACTCTACTAAAGTATGGTGTGACAATTCCAATACCCTGTTATATGTCACAAGTAATTCGCCCTGATTATAGTCACCCTTTGATTTGTAGATTTCTGTGGCCTATAATTCCTAATGGGACCAAAAAGGACACCAAGCTAACATTTACCCATTACATCCACACCGAGCCTATGAAGAAAAACATCTCCTTTAGGAAAGACATAAATTCTGACAGGAAAAAATATTTCAAGGGAAGTGGCATGTATTCATTCCCTCGGTTGTAATGGCAATATTATCAAGTTAGTTTGTGCTACCTCCAACTTTAATATTTTCCTTTGGTTCTTTTTCCCCTTAAGTGTGCTAAATGAAGATAATTAATCATGAAAGGAGTGTTACATCTGATTGAAGAAGTTCATTTACCAGTGGCTGACAAGGTAGATGGGAGGCTGCATGCAGCTGTTTTGTTTTGTTTTGTTTGTTTTCTTCTCCATGAGTGAATTGAACCCAGGAAATATCATGGAACCAGAGGAATACTGAAAATTCAGGGGGAAAGGTCAACACCCGCTGTTGTCACCAATGAGAAAAGCTGAGAATGTGTCTCTGTCTACATCTCACTGAACATTTACTTAGTGAGCCTTCGGTGTTCTGTGAACACTCAGTGCCTATCCAAAAGCCCCAGGTGGATTAGATAATAAGCATGGTATTGAACCCAGGAAGGGGAAGCTGAGTCAAAGTGGGGGTATTACACAGAAAATTGTCTTCATGGTTGCCAAGTTTATTTCTGGAGTGTCACAAACAACAGAAGTAGTTTTTGGAGACAGAAAGAGTTGGGAGCGGGCACTCTGCAGCCAGAATGTTTGGTGTAGGGGCCTGGTTCAGCCTACCTGTATGGTCAATGGGGAAGAGTTTAGCATCTCAACACTCCAGTTTCCTCATCTGTAAAACAGCAATAACAATACTACCTTCCTCGGGAGTCTGTTTTGAAGATGGGTAGAGTTAATTAGAATCCACCTCTCATAGTAAGCTCTGTGTTAAGTGGTGAGCAAAAATGCCAAAAGTACTGTGGGTGGCACATCATGCTGTCAGATACTACATTAGGGAAGTAATGAAGTCAGGCAGAAGGCGGACATGGACCTGGCCAGTTCTGTGTCTTTCTTTCCTTGACTGGTTGAGAAGCTGAGTGGAGGCCATTTGTTCAGAGTCTTTCTAAAGAAGGCATTCTCAGAATGCCTGTTTCTTGGCTGATGCTAGATCACCTTGGGTGGCAGAGGAAAAACCTAATTTTACAGTATGTTCACTGCATTGTCAGTGGGACCTAAAAATTTGAAAGTAGTTCTGTTTCTGAGAATTTGGTCTGAGCCAGGCTTTGTGTCCTTCACACCCAGTGACTCCACTCCATGGTCTGGTGATCCAGGGTGCAAATGAACTTGGCACACACCAGGCAGACCTATTTTCTCCACATGGGCTACCCAAAGGTATCGAGTCAGTTCACCGTAGACCACAAGCTCCCATCTGCCTCCATTCAAAACCTCCCAAGCAAGATCTGAAGGTCAATTGTGGTGATATTTTGTTTATGGTTTATTAAAGCCACTGGAGATCCAAATAGCAAAGAAGCCACACTAGTTAGCTATAGATGCTAGGCAGTGGTGCTACACACCTTTAATCCCAGGACTCAGGATTAAGAGGTAGACGAATCTCTGTTAGTTCATGGACACACTGACTACACAAAATTGATCCAGTCTTAAGAGAAACAGCTCACACAAAGGTGATCTCAGCAGCTGGAATCACATACCTTTAATCCCAGCACTATGGAGGTATAAAAGATAGGAGCAGGGTCTTCAGTAGTCAGTATCAGGATTAGTCTCTAGCCACAAGGGGAGCATGGCAGTCTGAGTGAATCTGAGGAGCAGTGAAGTCAGGAGCAGTTTGAGGACTGACCCTTTGGTCTGAGCTGAGGTAGAGGTGAGAGCTAGTGGCTTAGCTGCTTTGCTTCTCTGATCTTCAGCTTGAAGCTTGAACCCCAATATCAGTCTCTGGGTCTTTTACTTATGTGTTAGAGTCAATCAAATGGGGGGCATGCTCCCCTAGTCATCCAGCTCAGTCACTGTTGTTCAAGGTCATTGTGGGGTGATGAGCATGTCACTTAGTCTCTTGAGTCTCTTTTCCCACTTGTAAAATGAAACTACCCAAAAGTCATTTTCCCTCCATGGCAGTTCCCGAATCCTCTGGCCCTTCAGGACCTCTGCATTTCCCAGGTAAAGAAAAAACTCACCTATCTGATTCCAAGGAATCTAGCTTCTAGCTTCAGGTCCTGTTTGTCTGCATTTGCTTTATTCTTTTTCAGGAAGCCCACAGCCTGGACCCTTGGACACTCAATCCTCATTGCTCTCAGGTTCTTGGCATGACCTATGAATTCTTTTCTCCCCTGACAGTTATTCCAAATCACATCCCGACCCAGATTTGCCCATGGTGGCATACTGGTATATATCCCCAATTTTTAGCTTTGCATGAACTGCTTTTGTTGACTGTGGGTTTTCTTGTATTTTATATAGTGTTTCAGATGGTCTGGTAGTTACTATATAGCCCAGGTTGGCTTCAAACACATGATGTCCCTGTCTTAGCCTCCCAAATGCAGGCATTCTAGGTATGGGTACCACCATACCTGGCTATGAACTTGCCTTAGTGTAGAAGGCTGGAGGGAGTCCCTGTTGAAGGCCTGCTACCTTTCAGGGTGACACCTGTTTCTTGTCTGAGGTATGGTACCCACTTAAGGAACACAACAGAGTAACAGGACAGCACTGGAGACTCAAGACTCACCAACTCAGACTTACTGGTTCTCAAGATGCTCCCAGGGGCATCACTCATACAAGGATGAGCGGTTTTCCAAAATCATACCATTAGAGCTTTAGAATAACAAAATGCATTTAAAAATTATAACAGAAGTCAACAGCGTGTGGTGTTCCACGTTTAACTAGTTCATAGCATTTTAACTTTCTGTTGTCAAAGAAATATCTTTCAAGAGGCTGAGATCTTAGTTTTTTTCTGGATGATTTGAGGAGGGAAAAAATTACCTGTATGGTATTGAGAAACCCACTGAAAGACCTGGATGAAAAAAAAAAAAAAACAATCAGAATTACAATACAAAACTCTGCTGACTGGGGTCAGAGCACCAAGCAGCCATGATTCAGCTCACACTGTGGGTTTTGTCAGCACTGAGTCATGTGAAAGAGGAAAAAAAAAAAAACAGCAGGGAGCAGGCCTGACAGGCTCAGCTTGGCCTCCATGGTACATTGTTCATAGTGGTCTCACTTCGGACAAAACATCACAGAGGTTCATCACAGCTAGAACACCAAGCATTCCTCTGCCTGCCACACAGTAGCTGGTGCCCCGTCATCAGTGCAGCTCTGTACTTCTCTAGTTTATCTTCCATAAAATGTCACTGAGCTATAGAGTCATAGAATCACCTTATCTTCTGACAGTAACTATCCAGAGTAAAGCCTCCCACCCTTGATTCTCTGTAGAAGTGTCCACTGCCCTCTTGCTGAGACTCACTACAGTTTGCATGTATAGACTGGACATCTGCAAAAGTTGCCATTGCAGCCCCAAAGGCTATTGTCATCACTCCCACTGCCTTCAGAGGGAATCTTGGGCTTTCCCATTTGATATGATTCCAATTCCAGTCAAAAGTGGGATTATGTAAGAAAGGGGAAAATGAGGAATTGGTGTTTGTATTTCTCTACCTCCCACCAAGACACAGAGAGAGTGTAGCACTGAGGTTTAAAAGGAAAGGAAAACGAGAGGGAAGGAAGAGGAAGTGAAGAAGAAAAGAAAAAGATGAGAAAGTAATGAGGAAAAGGAAGTAGAAGATAACCAAGAGGAAGATGACAGGGAAGGAATAGGAGGAGGAGATGTAAAGAGGAGGAGAACCAGGAGACTGACCAGGAAAAGAAAAGACAGGATTGACTTGCATTTTCCAGTGTGTGTCTTGGAGAGACATACTCTTTTCCTTTAGTCTCCAGAGAGTTGCGAACAGACTGGAAGTAAAGCCAGGTGGAGCAGAATCTGTGCTGTCCTGTGTTCTCTAGGAGTAAGATTTGACCTCATAATTTGACCTCACTGTAGTCAGACTTTCTTTTGGACCGCCAGCTCCCAAATAATGAAATAGAGTTTTTTTTTTTTATTATTAAGTGTGAAAGCCTGGCCTTAGCTTAGGCTTGTTCTCAACTAGCTATTATGACTTAAATTAACATGTTTATATCAATCTAAGTTCTGCCACATGGCTTGTTACCTCTCCTCGGTACCATATGTCCTACTTGCTCTGTTTCTTGCTGGTAAATCTCCACCTCTCTCATCCTTCCAGAGTTCCTAACTCTGCCTGCAAGCCCTGCACATCTTCTCCTACCAAGCTATTGATCATTCAGCTCTTTATTAAACCAATCAGAAGGTTCCTTGACAGAAACACATCTTCACAGTGTACAAAAAGATTATCCCACAACACCTCACAGCCAAGAAAAGCACAAGAAAGCAGTTGGGGTAGAAACAAGGTAAACATTGCTTGTTCAAAAGCAGCCTCACTTACTTTACTGTCAGACTTTGAGTTTCACATACCCTCAATTCCTGCACTTTAACCCCAAAAGTAAAGAGAGAAGATAAGAAATTCTCAAGCTTATCTTCCTCATTCAATTCCAAACAGATGCCCCTCACACATCCCATTGGTCACACTCAAATCATGGCACACCTTGTTGAATGAAGCAGAGGACGTGCTGGGAAATCAAGGCTTTGAGCTGTGGAATGAGGGAATGCATGAACCCAAGGATTCAGAACACAACTAATTTTGTAACTTTCCTTTACGTAAACATGAAAATACTTGTGAGTAGCTGGGCCTGAGTCAAGCCTGGAAGATCACTCGCTCAGTTTCCAAAGCACACAGCCAGTTAACCCAGCCAGCCCTCTGTAATAATTGTCAATAGTGTCTGATTAATCAGTGGTCATTAAGTTGGGTCTTTAAGCTTCCATTCTCAGCCTTGGTCTATTCTTCACAGTTCAGTCTCCCAACACTGAAGAAGATAGAATAGTAAGCGGACTTATCTTTGCAATCCAATAAAGAAGTTAGGGGAAACATTGTAAGAAATAAATGAAAGCTAACTTAACACATACAAGTCTTTTCCACTCTCTGCCAGAATACACATTAGCTATGGGGCAGATAAGTATTTCACAAGCAGGTCTTGTGGCCACTAGCACTTTTATGTGTTGTGGGTAGTCCTATGGGCCAATTAACAAGATGTCCAAAAATATCAAACTGGTTTTAATTTATTTTAATTTAGTTGCTGAATTTAAATCCAAATCAATATTTTAAAACCATAGCCTCATCAATGATCATTACTTTTGAAGAGCCAGGGTGAGGAAAGAGGTCCAGCAGGAGTTGCTTGGGATTCATGAAGCAAAGTTTTAAAAGTTTAAACTGCAGGGAATGATATAAGAACCAGTGTGGGTAGATGGGGTGAGTCTTTTGTTGTGATTTGGAGTCATTTTGTTGAGTATAAGAAGAGGCCAATGAGGATATAACTTAGCTGTGTATCTAAGTTTAAGGATGAACATGTAGCTAAGCTTGAAGACCTTGATTATCATTACTAGACAGCGGTGAGCAGGGGGACGGGACATGGGGTACAACTCAGGCGTTCACAACAAAAATCTTTGGGAATTAAGGTAATTTTAAGCATGTAACTTTTTCAGAGAAGCAGTTATCCAAAGCCCCCATTAGTTGGCTCAGGCATATCCAACCTGTAACCCACAGGCCACATGAGGCTGAGGAGAGCAATAAATACAGACCAGCATGAAGTCATAACCTTATTAAACCTTATAAGATTTGGGATTATTTTTTCCTAACTCAACTGTGTGGTACGTGGGTGTGAGCTTTGTAGGTACATCATGTCACCATGTCAAAAGGCTGAATCCTCCTGGCTGCTAGTCAGCGCTTGATGCATGACATGCTTCTAATATTTTGCAACCATGCTTTAATTATAGATTTTCAAAGTGATTTTGTAATTCCAACTTGGATTACAAGTGAATATCAGCCAGAAGAATCAGGAATCCAAGGTTATTCTCATGAGCACAGTTAGTTCCAGGCCATGAGATTCTGTCTCAAAACATACAAAAAAGTATGTATTAATTCTTGACTGGTACACACACACACACACACACACACACACACACACACCTTGGCACATGGGCTTCTAAGTTATTTACTTTTAATTCATTCTTTGAATGATTCATAGAGCTCACTGAACACCTAACTAGTGCAAGACAGCATAAAAATCTGGAGGCACTATGATTGTTTTTTTTCTAATAAATTCCCATGGGTCAAATTTATAATACATGAATAAATAAGATGATGGATGCCTTAATCAAGGATGGCTAGCCTAGTTTACCTGATTCTATGACGCCCTTCCTGAAACAGGATTTCTGTCTTCTGTCAGGCCACCTGAGAGTGAACGTCCTTAAAAGCAAAACCCAGAACATGCTCTTGTAATTTGGCTCTTAATCTGGGATCTGATTTTAAGAAACAGCAAGAAAAGGCAGGAATAAAATAGACCAGAGAAGGAGATGAGTTTGGTTACCAATACTAGAAAAACAGAAATGTCTTGTAAAAGCTCTGAAGACAGACACATCTGCCAGGTTTGCCAGGGGAAGTGATGGGAAGTCATTTCCCCAGCAGCTCACATCCCAGCTCAGTCAAGGTGAGGTCTGCAACACTAACTCCCTGAGCTTCCAGGATCTACACACATGAGCACCAAGGCCAGGGCCAGGAGTGCTCCTGTCATGCCATCCAGGAAGCCCGGCAGTCAACGTTACCCAACAAAGATCAAGTACGCAGCGCCTTCAAATCATATCTGGTGAAGTGTTAAAATCCCTTAGATTCTGGTTGTAACAAAGACACTTGTGGCCTTTTATGTTTGCAATAAGATGATCCCAGGAAGATTTGGGAAAATAGGACATATCATAAATGGCTCTGTGCAATTTTGTGATAATGGCTATAGGTATGATCATGATCTTAGTTCCTGGAACCAGAACATCTGGCATGATCAGCTGCCATTATCTTCTACCACACTTCTAGCAACTCTGATAATCACCCTCACAAGTTCATCCCAGCCACTTCTATCCCTGCCTTCCTCACCGTCACCACCACCGTTCCAACCATCACCACCACCGTTCCATCATCTCCATCACCTCCCTCACCACTCTGTATCTGCCACCACCACCTTAACCATCTTTACTACCACAACCACCACCAACCCCATCGCCTCCCACCACGATCGTGTCCATCACAACACCACACACACTACCACCTTGTCCATCACAACACCACACACACTACCACCTTGTCCACTGTCATGACTGTCTCCCCTTCTTCAACATCAGCTTGACTGTCTCCTGTAGCTGGAGCGTTCTCATCCCAATGCTTTTCAATCATACAATTTCTGTTGCACAATTCATAGTTTTGTCGTTACAAACTGGGAGCTATTTATTGAGGTTCCAAACAACTGTCGAGTGTTACAAATGATTATTTGGGTTTCCTGATCTTGCTGGGGTGAGTCTTCAGGGCCAGTCTGCACTTTACTCTATCACGCTCTCTGCTGTAATGACTGGCAGCCATCAACAGTGACAGCTAAGCCGGTCTGCTCGAGCCCAGGGGAGAGTACTGCCATCCTTGAAGAGCCAGATCGTATGGGACTGAGAGACACCTAGGCCGGTCCTTCTTTTGTCCAGTTACTCTGGCATGCATGCTTTTCTGTTTTCTGCTCAAGTTCAGTGCCATCTTCCTGCCATGACTGTGTAGAACAATTGGCTGCCAGTAGTGGCGTCTTGCCTGTGTAATGGGTGGCCACACCAAAAGAAGTATGAGGTGTGTTCTCTCACACTCTTTCTCTTGGGGCAGCGAATCTGATCAGAAGGGCAGAGAAACACTCCGGTGGTTCTTTGTTATTTTCTTTGTAAATGTTCCCTAATAACCACCCATTTATCATTTATCTTGGGTCTAGTGAAATCATTACACCTATGCCTTCAGTTGACTTAACATGTACATTTCCCCTTAACTGATTAATGTTTATTTTCTGCTGCACAGATCATGGCAGGGAAGTTGATTCCAATTGGCTCAATCTCTTCAGCTTGGCCTAATGCTATGTGCTGCTTTCCATGAAGGTTCCCTATGAGTATGGACCAGCGATCTTGATGAGAACTTCTTGCACAGCACATTGTTCCATTTATATTAACTGGGTAGCGGTGGGGTTCATACTGTGCAATTGGGTGTGCAAGCAAAAACTGAAGGCCTAGCATGTACACTGCACAGGAAAGAGGAGGCCAGGCTCCTGTTAGAAGTGGGGGCGGTGGCAGCTGGCTTACAAGGAACTGCTGTATTTGTAACAGTGGAGCAGCCCTGGTGGAAGCCCACTGTCCAGCCCCACTGAGCATTTTAGCTGCTAGGATATCACAGAACAGAAGTCCCAAGTTCACTTTGAGTTTCATTGTAGGGAGACACCCTAGCCCCGCCCAATGGTCCTGGGACAGGTACCAGGTGGACCCGGGACTCGCCCATAAGGGCGTGGTGAAGGAAAGCAGGGGTGACGTAAGAGAGCTTCTTAAGGGGCTGCACGTGGGAACCCTGGCCCCTTTTTGTTCTGGCCGCGCTGGCTGGGTTCTATAACCTAGCTCTGGCCTGTGTTTTACCTTGGTGTCTTCTGGAATAAAGAGACCTTAATCCTACATTTCATGTTGTGAACATGGTATGTTTTTGAAATGTTTATACTGATTTTTAATGAGAATTTCCTCCATCTTGTTTTAAGTGTAGCTAATGCCCAGTATTTTCTAGTCTTACACATCTAACTGCAATACTGAATTTCGATTGAACAGGTACCACACTTACCACATCAACACAGGATTCTCCTCCCTTTGTACATCCCACACACTTCCCTTTTTCTCCATATTTGTTATTTATTTGTCTGTTATTCTCCCGTGTTGATGCATTCACAAGACCCCAGGCCCACAGTCATCACAAGCTAAGGACTTTCTAAGAATAAATACAGGTGGTAGGAAGATTGATCTCTCAATGGGTCATTGAGGACCCTAAAGCTTCAGATTCTAATTGAGATGGCACAGACAGGGGCTTTCTCACTTGTCATCTGTGATACAGCTTTGCTTTGGGTCTGATGATCCCCACCAATCCTGGGGTATGGGTTGCATTGTATTCCAAGAGATACTCCTAAGCCCTGGTTCCCAGAACTCCAGAATGTGAGTACTAAGATAACTTAGATGGAATTGGTTAAGATGAGTTCTCCAAGTGGAAACACAAAGTCACCAGAAAACTGTTCTGTGAAGATGAGGAAGAAACGGGAGTGGTAGTATGTCCAAAGACACCAGGAAAATGCTTATGAAGTTGGAGGTTTAAGTTAAAGTAAGAGTGTGTCTACAAACCGGGGAACCCCAAGAGTCAGTGGTCCTTACCAGCAGCTAAGAGAGCACAGGGTGGAGTCTCCATGGGAGATTCTGAAGGGCTGTAACATGGCCAGTATCTCCCTCTGCCTTCTGGCCTCCAGCATTGGGAGAGAACTAACGTTTTCTGTTCAAGCCACATGTTTTGTGTTAGATTTTATGTGAGCTCTGGGGAACTAATACACTCTATTTTGTGCCTTCTCTTGGGCTCTTTTCCTCTTTTTTGTCCAATTTTGATGTGTTAGTTTTTTTATTTTATTATTATCCCCTAAAAGCCTGTTTGTTTCCTCATGAGAGACAGAAAGGGAGTGGATCCAGATGGGAGAGAAGGTGGGGAGGAACTTGGAGGAGTAGAGGGAGGGGAAACTGTAATCAGGATATAATATTATGTGAGAAAAAACATTATCAATAAATGGGAAAAGTGAATATAAATTGGTGCAGATGGGGAGATGGCCCAGCAGTCAAGAGGCCTTGCTGCTCTCCAGAGGACCCACTGGGTTATGCTCCCAGAACCTACGTAAGAAAGCGCATTATTGCTGTAACCCTAGCTCCAGGGGGACCTAATGCCTTCTTCTGGTTTCTGCAAGCACTGCACCCATTTGGTGACATGCACTCACACAGAGCACATACACATAAATAAGGATGAACATTTAAAAATAACATAAACTGACCCTTCTCAATAATGTGCATCTCTGGGACCTGCGGTGCTCTTCCTTTGCCTGTTGTGGGTACCAGATCACTCCCAGTTTGCAAGGTTTGGATATGGACAATTTATTGCAGTAGGGGACATTTGAATAGAGAAAATATGTATACACCATAAAGGATCGTTGGCATGAGTCTAATGGAATGTGTAGTATTGGTTTTGTGATCTAAGTTTGTTTCATTTTCCCAACTCGGTGGCTGCATCTGGTGAGGCCTTCCATCCTGTCCTCCAGGCCTTCCTTATCCAGGTCCTATCTTTATAATAAGCTAAGCCGCCCCAGTCACCCTTGTAAGACTCAGAAACTCCACTAGGATGGACTCTCAGAACACTGTGCCACAAGCTATCTCTCCTCCGGAATGATGGCATGGACAGAAGTCTATAACCTGAGGTTTTCCCTCCTGGACCATTCCCTTTTCTGAGTCAGCCCTGGACACCGCGACCGCTCCCACCTGTCGGCCTTTCCATCCTTGCCATCTGCCTCTAGTTCTTTGATCCTTCCCTCATGCTGAATCAAGTATGTTGTATAGTCATATGTGCATGTATGTTTCATATCTGCATAGAGTTATACAGGCATATGCTCCTTTTCCTTTTTGACTCTCTTAAATTCAACCCTTCCCCCAAATTTTCCCCATAGGTGCATACATTTGAACACTTGGTCCCCAGCTGGTGACTGGGAAAGTTGTAGAGTCTCTGGAAGGTGGGGGCTAGCTAGAGGAAGCAGGTCAACAAGGATGGGCCTCAGGGGTTGATAGCACAACAGTACTTCCTGTCCACTCTTGCTTCCAGAGTGTAGACCAAGGGTGACACCTGTTTGGGCTCCTGCTATCATGTTTCCCTAACATGGTGGGCTGCAATCCTTAAACCTGTGCCAAAATAAACGCTCCCTCTGGCGAGTTTCTTTTTTGTAACATCCTTAATCACAAAGGGAAACTAGCCTACGCTACATTCTTTTTCCTGGGAGTCTGTTTTGCATCCTCGCAGATTTGTCTTCCATAGGTACCACACCTGTCCTGGTTCACCATACCTCTGACACCTTCCAATTCCTGTCTATTTAATAGGTATTCAATTTGTGGGAAGAAAGGAGAGAATGTTTCTTCTCATACATAGGGCTGGGCAGGGCCACCATCACTGCAACATTTAATATTTTTATAAAGAAAATTTCCAGCCGGGCGCTGGTGGCACACGCCTTTAATCCCAGCACTCGGGAGGCAGAGGCAGGTGGATATCTGTGAGTTTAAGGCCAGCCTGGTCTCCAGAGAGAGTGCCAGGATAGGCTCCAAAGCTACACAGAGAAACCCTGTCTCGAAAAACAACAACAACAAAAAGAAAGTTTCCCGTGACAAGCCTATGTATGCTGTTTGTACTCCTATGGGTACCATGGAGCCCAAGATAAAAATCTAGTATTTTTGTGAAGTCAGTGTAAATCTATATCAGTCTCCCAGTTGAAAGAATGGAATTAAGATAGAGTGGGATAATTTCAGCAGATGCTATACATTTTGAAAGTGGTCAAGTTAGCATGCAAGGAAAATGCTCACATTGTCTGAAGACAAAGTTTACATAGAAGCCGTCTAGGATAAGCAGACGGCTCTCTACTCAGTAGAACCTTTGTTAGGGATAAGCACACACAGATTTTGGAACTGTTTAGAGACTGCCTTAGAGAAGTGTGGTTGCTTTCTCTGTGAATTCGGATTAGCACAGCTTTAGCTTTCTTCATCGCCACCCCTGTCCTTCCTGGGGTAACACTGCACAGGAGTAGGTCCCCAGGCTTGGCGCACATAGGGTCTAAACCTTTGTGGCAGCCTGTGACTGAGGAACCAGGGTCTGTTCCTCCTGCCTTGGGTGCCTGAAGAGAATGAAGACTCCAGTGAGAGCTTCCACCATAGCTCTGCATCGGCTGGCTCTTCATTACCTTCCACAAACCCACTCACTCTGAGCCCAGGAGCTGGCTGGATGGAGGGGAGTGTTCCTTTTCAGAGGTATATTTACTGCTGTATGCCATGACCAGCTTTGTGTTCTCACCAGAGAGTGGCAAAGCAGTCTGGGGAGGTACAGGTCAATGTCCACACAGGCGGTGACTCTTCACCTGGCTGAGGTAGCTGCGGAATGAACTGGGCTCTCGGCTGCTAGGTAAACACAGGCCATTCAAAACTTACTCCCATATGAAGGGGGCTCTTGTTGGGAACGAAGAGTATAACTGGGATTTTAAGTTATAAACATATAATACAGTTATAATGTTAAGCAAGCGTTGCTCTCAGGAAGAGATCCAAACTCATTAGCGAGGCCATGAAAGGTCCTGCAGATTTCCCAACTTGGACCTGGCTTCTCTGGACACTCCTACACTATCCTCCAGAGAAACTAAACCAATGGCTTCTGGTCAAAAGTGTAGCTTCCGTCCTTCCTTTCCCCTTAGCATCCTTCTCAAGGCATGCTTCCTCTTCCAGTGAGGAAAGCTCATGCCTTTTCACTTTTGGAGTCCTTCGAGTACAGAATGTCCTCCTGATCCTTTGGACTAATGCCTGATCGGGCAGTTGCTACTTAGTCTTTCTGTTAATTTGTCTATTCTGTCCATTAATCTGGGCCTTGGTCCTGTAGATGGTGCTGTCTGTCCCCGGCACCCTGGACAGTACCCAACCAGGGTAACTATTGATTAGTACATTGCAAGTGGAGAATTCTGCCCTCTTCCCCTCAGAGAACTCACTCAAGGTACATCCTCCTGTAATGAGCACCATGCAGATGGGGCGGTCTGTGACTCACCACGTTTAAGGCCAGATGACTTCAGAGGGAAAGGGTGAGAAGGAGGGCAGATTAAAAGGCAAAACAAGAGCCAAGATATTGGGTGCCAAGTATAAGCCTGTGCTCCTGGCCACTCTTCCCCAGTACACTTGACCCAGCTGAGCAGGACTTGTCTCTGGAGACCGGAAAGGCTCAGGTTGAACGCTTGAGCATAAGGGCCTGGCTCAAACAGGAGTATCTGCTTCAGTGCAACGACCCCAAAGGTACCTTGAAGATCCTGCCTTGATTCTTTGGACCTATGCAAGATCAGCACATATTTATCCTAATTTCAGACCCACTCCCAAGAACTCACTTTTAGGAGCTGTACTGACTTTGGGCCCCTCATGTGTTGGTGTTATGTTTTCAAAACAGAAAGGGCCACAAAGGAGCAACTTATCCAGGAAGGGAGACCAAACATTTAACCTCTCCTGTTAGGTTTGGCAAGGAAGATTCTATTCTTGCATAAATAGATTTTCTATTAATCACTGAAGGGAAAAAAAGCAAAAACAAGACTTTCAACTATGGTTCCATTGTCTGTTAAGTGGGAATCTGCAAGTGATAACATTTCTTGCCCTCACAATATCTTGGTGAGGGTACAGGAGCTAACTCACAGTAAACACTACAGTAGAATTCTTGGTAGAATGTGGACATTACACGTTGGTTTAAGGAAAAATAGTATAATTGAGGCTTAGGGGTCATTTAGCACAGCCTTATCCTGACTGTGATGGAAAGTCTCCAGCTGAGGTTAGATGCCCAGCCCCTGGCAGAATACCCATGAGCTCAAATGGCCCTCTCCTGGTTTCTATAGGCCTCACCTTCTTCCAATGGAGGTGAGCCCTTGCCTCTGGCACACATGGAGCCAGCCATTGTTCTCTGTACAGAGAAATTAAATTCATCTTGTATTTGTTGTGATTGATTGGATGTGTGTGATTCATGAGAGATGTAATCCCTTCTAAAGGAAATTTTAGCACGACAGTCAATTTTGTCTCCAGACCCCCACTCCCTGTGCATCAGGGTTGTCTAAGGCAGACCTTTATGCCCTCCCCTTTTCTCTCCTCAGCTCTTTTAACTCTTCTTGTCCTTTGGTGCAATCCTCATTTCTTTCATAGGTTTTCCTGGATGAATATCTACATCCTTCTGGTGACCTTTGTCTGCACCCAATCCAACCCTCTGTGTTGGCCTCTTGGAATGTGTTACCATATAAGAGTCTTCCAGTCACTCACCCCAGGGAAGGGGGAAGCAAAGCCACCCCCTGATTATGCTATCCAAATACAACATACCTCAACTCAGAAGTTTCACTCACGCAGGTGGGTAAGGTATACAGAGAACACGCACAGGATCACGTGTCTATCCTGCTGTGGTCTGGTTCCCAGATGGAATAAGACATATACAACAGAAAGGCTGAACCTGGTGGTGTTGATTTAGAAAGATAACCAAGAAACGCCATAAAAAAAGGACAGGAACAATTGTGGCCAAGTATGTATAGGCTCCTCTCCTCTATGCCACCTGTCTAAGAAAGAGAAGAATAATTGTTTGTCTGTGATTTAATTTTATGAATCTGGGAAACTACACAGAAAACAAAGGATAAGTCTAGAAAGAGGGAACAAAGGCTGTGGGAAGGTGGAAAAATGAAGCCTCCCATTTAGTGCCATATATATATATTATATATATATATATATATATATATATATATGTTGCTCTTAAGTGTATTCCTTTTATAGCTTAAATTTATTTAACTAAAAATGTTTTTGTCCTAGTATTAAACTGCAGAAAACCAACTCATAAGAGATCTGAGCAAACAAACGAGCTTGTTTTCTAATGTGCATATGACATAGTTGAGTGAGTTAACACTTTTAAAGGAATGCCACTCAGGAATCAGAGGAGGAAAAAAAAAAGCTGAAAGGAAAGTGTTCAAGGAAAGGGAAAGGAAAGACAAATCACTGCAGAAACTACTTAATCCCAAGGAACGGAAATGCGCCTGGCCAGGGACTCCACTACCCCACCCCCCAGCAAAGTGTATTTGGTCCCAATAGCAAGACCTCGAGTGTGAGGGACTTGCTTCAGACAATTTTTGGCTGATTCCATAAGATCCTGGAGCAACCAAGAATGGAGAACAAAGGCTTCTCACTTGGACAAGCGGGGAGTTCAAACAGGCTGATAATGGTGACTAAACCACCTCATACCTCTTTCGGCGTTTTTGTTGTTTTTTGGGTTTTTTTTGTTTTTTTTTTTTCTTTCTAACATGGTTCTTGGGTGGAGCCCCAGGACCTCATGGGTGTGAGTCAAGCGCTGTTTCACCGGGCTGTACCCTCAGCATGTATTCTTTCTTTCATCAGATGCAGGGCAGACTCAAGTCTGAAAGCTACGGACACGACCCCCAGCCACGAAGATGGAGACATGCTTTGTCACAGTCAGTGAACAGTCTGACCAGCTACCGAGGCAGCCTCTTACTATCTCACTGCCAGCAGGAGAAAATCGTGGGTGAGAAAGGAAGAACGCCGTGGCTTGGTGCAGCTTCATTGCAGGCAGCATGAGTTTCACACCGGTTTGCTTGGAGTCTCTGTTGTCTTAGTCTGTTCACTGCTGCTGTGAGAAAATACTAGAATGGCAAAAGGCAGCTGGAGGGAGAAAGGGTTGATTCTGGCTCCCATTCCCAGGATATAGTCCATCGTACGAGGGAAGTCCAGACAGTAGGAGCCAAGCAGCTGGTCACACCAACATCCACCACCAGGAAGCAGAGAGGTTTAGATAAACACATGCATGACCCCAGCTGCCTCTCTCTGCTTACACAGCTCAGGATCCCAGCCAGGGAATGGAGCCGCCCACAGTGGACAGGTTTAACCACCTCAGATAATACAATCAATAGAACCCTCCACAGACATGTCCAGAGCTCTGGCCCCCCTGTGATCTGTGATCCTGCCAAGTTGACAGCTAACTCTGACCATCATACCTGAGTTCTGTCCCTTCAAAGTGCAGTCTTTGAAAACAACATAATTAAAACAGCATTGCTTAGAGGAAGGCTGTGTGCACACTGCAGGTGCACCTGACAGTCAGCATGGGATTACAGAATGAGGTTGTGTGCAGGCTAATAGGTACGTGAAGACACCACAGTAGTTAATCCACCTGGTCCAGCTTTAGAATACTAGCTCTACAAAATCCAAACTTTGATAAGAATGCTTGCATATATATTATAGTGTGCATTTTATCTATGTCACACAAAGACATAACGTGTTTGTTGGTGCTCACAGCAATAACTGACCTGTGTGCATCTCACTACTTCCCTGTCTCTGTCTCTGTGCTGACTATATTCAGGGGAAGGGCTAGCTGCAACTCTGCCCACTCTCAGTGATCACATCCTATTGAGTTTCAAGTCCTTCACTCTGTTCTTCCAAGGGTCCTGATGTCCTTGGTCACTGAGGCAAGGCTCTCTCTCTCCTAGAGGTCAGACACAGTGGATGCCCTAAAAATGCACAGTTGCTGTAGGGCATGAGCACGCCATCCCAGGAACCAGGCAGCGCTCAAAGTGGAGGAAGCACTCACAAATAGAGCAGTGTGGGAGGTGGTGACACTGGGGTCACCAGCCTTTTCAAGACCGCAGAGGACATTGGGTCACACTTCTCCTTCAGTAGAGCTGAGGGACGATGGCAAATACTGCAGATGGCCTCGGCTGAAGAGCTGGAACACAGCAACATGCCTCTAATACCAAAGGTGGGCCGGCTCCAACTGCTCTGTTCTGCCTGCTTACTTGGTCATGAAAACCTATGCAAGGTTTATAGTGAATATGTCTTGTAAGTAAAATTACACAACGCAATAAAAATGTAGCAGGGCTTGCTTGACTAGGGCCTCTCCAGACTGTTCCACCCCCCACTCCCTCCTCCCCATTCTTATGCATCAGCCCTTGAGCTGGAGCCATGACCTTGTGTAATATAATTCAATGGAAAAGAACTTTTAACGTGTTTAATAGGCATATGAAATATTATTCCCCAGAGCCTTTGGAATATAAGAGTGGTGCCGTATTGGCAACTTAAATTGAAGATTCTTTTAAGTACATGGCTTTGAATGGAAAAAGACATGAGGAAAAATTAAACAAAGCAGAATTCTGGCTTTGCTTTACTCAGTACAGTGAGCTCTGTTAACTTTATATACACTGCGATAGAGAAGGTGGCAGAGGCTCACGTCTGTGGCAAGCCATGCACCTTCCAGGTCTCCTATTGTGTAATCAAAAACATTACAGACTGTGTCCTCCTGTCCGACCCTCGTCCTTCCCTTCCCTTTTGTCCCTTCTGGAAATCTTTGGAAAATACAGTGAAGAACCCAGGATTAAGCAACCCACACCCTTTCTCCCTCAGCATGGTCAAAGGCTATTAATATACTTCATGGCTTGGTTTTCCCCTCTAAACACATTAAGGGAAATTACAAAGAAATCATGTGACACATAGTATTCTTAAAAGTAGGTCTATCTGAGCTGGGCTTGACGGAACAAACCCACAATCCCTGCACTCAGGAGAAGGCTTTGTTGAGCACGCCCCTTAACAGCCCTAGTGGGCCTTTCCAGCTCAGTCACTGTGCCCCTCGTGCCAGCATCCTTTGTTTCTTTTAAGTTCTTCACTTTTGATATTCTCAATCTTTGCATCTTTTTCTTGGTCTTATTTAGAGGTCTATCTGTGTTTTTCTTGTATCTTACAGAGCTTCTTAAAGACAGTTATTTTCAGTTTCCTATTGGTGAGTTCATAGATCTCCATTTCTTTAGCATTGGTTATTAGACTTTTTTTTCTGCTTAGGTAAATTTTGGTTGTTATCCTTCTGGTTCCTGTGTCTTTTATGGACCTGTTCATTAAAATTTGAGTCTTGAGGGTTGTCTTCATTAGGGGAAGCCCTTCACCTACCAGTGAAGACAGTGGCTGAAGACAGTGGAGCCTCTCAGGACTTTTCTGAGGACTGTCTTTGCCGACTACTATATATAGGTCCCTAATTAGAAATATTTCCCTTTCTTCCTTCCTTCCTCACTCCCTCCCTTCTTTTCTCCCCCCTTCCTCCCTCCCAATGGATCTACTGATTGGTCTCTGGCTGCTGCATCATAGGCCAAGATGTCAACACATTCTCTATTCTTTTCCCTCCTTGGGGAGTACTGGTGTGTCCCATGCCTTCTTCCAATTTTGCTATATCATGCAAGTGACAAAAGGTGCCTCTGTCTTTTGTGCCTGGACCCAGGTGTGAAAGGGACGTCTGTTTAAAAAAAAATGAACAAATAAGAAGAGCTACAAAGATGGTTCAGTGATTAAGAGCACTTGCTACTCTTGCAGAGGACCTTGGTTTGGTTCCCAGCACCCATATGGAAGGTCACAGCCCATTGTCTAGAATGCCAGTTCTAAGGGACTGAAGCCTTTTGGCCTCCTTGGACATTGTGTGCCGTGATATACATACATATACACACATAGGCAAACACTCATACACACAAAAATAAAAACAAATCTTCCAAGATTTTGAAACTTTACTAGGTGCCTGCCTGTTCTCTCACTGGAGTAAGGCAAAGCTCACTGGGGTGGAGTCTAATTCTTACATGTTAGTAGTTCACTCTGCTCGTCCCCTCCCTGCTGAGGGAGAAACCGAGTCAGCTTATTTCAGACTCCTGCCAGCTTCGCAGAGCATGTGCCCCTCTGCATTTGCTTAACTGTGCATTTCCGTGATGCTGGCCGCATCAGTGTTGGCATCTCCACTGTGCTGACAGCCTCAGTGTAGCATCTCCACTACACTGGCCGCATCAGTGTTCCATGTGAACCTGCCCTGTGGCTGTACAAGAGGCAAGGGACACTGAGGCCTGTTCCATCTTATCTTTCTTCTCTGAGGGAGACACCAGCGAAGTTTGCTGGCATGGGGGAGGGGCTGAGACAGATGCTTGTTTCAATGGGGCACTGCAGCTCCTCAAACGGATTCTGGGTCGTGTGTGTGTGTGTGTGTGTGTACACACACATCTGTATGCTAATGAACATGCGTTTCTTGACAAACCGGGTACATGGATGTTCTGTTCCACCTTGTGCTGACATCCCTCCCTTAAAGTAGGACTGAATCACACTTTATTCAAGATGTAGCATTTTAATTGACATTTAGAAGGCTCAGTATGAAAATAAAATAATGCAAAATGCCTCATTAATAATTTTATGTGGCATTTTTACAATGAGAATATTTTGATTTAAGCAAAATATGACCTTTAAATTAATTACATTTTATTTTTACCTTTTAAGAATGTACTCATTAGAAAACAAAGTGAATATGTGATCATATTTTAGATCCATTGACAGTGCTGGCACAAAGTGCCCTATGGCATAATCTCAAGCCCCACAGATAATGGAAACCACTTCTGGGTGACACATAAGAAGGGGGACCTCTGAGCACCCTCTCTTTGGCCTCCTCTGATGTCCTTTAGTATTTGGGGATGGAGTGGGGGTGACTTAAAAGTCTTACAACAAAAGCAAATAGTGTTTAGGTTCTACTTTTGTTTCTGTTTTCGACCTAGGTTTTTGCATTTTAATATTCTTGTCAGTTTGTTTTTATGAAATATGCGAGCACTGGAATTTATTTCACAATGGGTGAGGGTGGGGCAGAGGGAAAGAGTAAACAAAATGAAACAAAACACCAAGTTCTGTTTTGTGATGAGAACTGAGTGAGGGTGTGGCTGTGGCTGAGCTGACACCTACTGCCTGAACACAGATAGAAGCACTCAGGCCGAGGGCAGAGGGCGGCCTGTGAAAGAGCCCCGGTAATCGGAGGAAGAGGTAAGGTAAAGCCAGGAGACAGAACACTTCTTCCAAGACAGAAGCTGCCAGCAGCAGCTGATGCCAGAAAATCACAACACAGCCGAGGAGGACTCCCAGAGCCAAAGCGGGAGGACGGACTGGGGTGTATGTAGACAGAGGGAGGATGGGGACGGCAGGCTTGGGAGGAGGCAGAGGGAGGATGGGGAGGAGGCAGAGGGAGGATGGGCTGGGGAGGAGGCAGAGGGAGGATAGGGAGGAGGCAGAGGGAGGATGGGGATGGCAGGGGTGGAGACAGAGGGAGGATGGGGAGGACGGGGGTGGAGACAGAGGGAGGATGGGGAGGGCGGGGTGGAGACAGAGGGAGGATGGGGATGGCAGGGGTGGAGACAGAGGGAGGATGGGGAGGACGGGCTGGGGAGGAGGCAGAGGGAGGATGGGGAGGACGGGGGTGGAGACAGAGGGAGGATGGGGAGGGCGGGGTGGAGACAGAGGGAGGATGGAGGAGGCAGAGGGAGGATGGGGAGGGGGGTGGAGACAGAGGGAGGATGGGGAGGACGGGGGTGGAGACAGAGGGAGGATGGGGAGGGCGGGGTGGAGACAGAGGGAGGATGGGGATGGCAGGGGTGGAGACAGAGGGAGGATGGGGAGGACGGGGGTGGAGACAGAGGGAGGATGGGGAGGGCGGGGTGGAGACAGAGGGAGGATGGGGATGGCAGGGGTGGAGACAGAGGGAGGATGGGGAGGACGGGCTGGGGAGGAGGCAGAGGGAGGATGGGGAGGACGGGCTGGGGTGGAGACAGAGGGAGGATGGGGAGGGCGGACTGGGGAGGAGGCAGAGGGAGGATGGGGAGGACAGGCTGCGGTGTAGACAGAGGGATATTCTCAGAGTCCACATCATTCTTTCAGAGAGGGGTAGTTTCACAGCACATGTCTCATCCAGAACATTCCAGACGCTCAGTTGTTGACAAATGTGTTTGCTCCCCTGGCCCTAGCTTTCAAAGCTAAATCAACAGGGCTCTCTTAAAATCCATCAGTCATGTTTGCTTTTTGGCCCCTCATATATGCCACAGAGGAATCGAACTTTTCTCATTTATTTCTCTCCTCCCCACTGGCCCGGAATCTCTCTCTATGGCCAGCTCTCCGCCCCATCCCCTTACAAGTTATGAACAAATATCAGGCGTGGTGGGCAGAGAACGTGAATTTGGAAACAGTGTTCTACAGGATGTCAATCCCACAATTCTTTAAAAAAAATATGGAAAATTCCTTTTGGAGTGATGCACTTATTTGCTTCGTGTACACACTCCTATAGAATCCAGCATGTGAAAACAGGGTTGGTTGGCGTGCTGGTGACTGCTCACGTGGTGGAGTCCCTGCCTTTAGGTTCTCTGCAGCTGCCGTGGCCACTGACTTGATGGAGCTGTAAGTCTCCTGTAGCCTGAGCTGCCCTCGTGAAAAGAGTGGAGAGAAACACACACACACCAAGCCTCTTGGCATGCTGCGGCCAGGCAGGCTGCAATAGATTAGCTCTACCCTTAACAATGAGTTTCACTGGGCCGATGAGAGATGTTATGGAAACATATCAAGGGCAAACAGTGCACAGCCCCAGCTGGCCAGGACAGCATCGGGTAATGACTGCCATGAGCACACTGCAGTGGCACCAGGCCTCGTGCGGCAGTTTATTGTAAGGCTTTGGTGTACGGTATCACGGAGAATCTGGGTGGTTCTTGCCATGGGATACAGAGCCTAGCTCTTCTCAGTCCCAACTTCAAATTTAGGACCAAATCCTTTCTGGCTAAAATTAGCTGCCATTTGAGACCACTTAGATGACTTGGCAAGGCGAGTTGGTCATCTCATCCCAGCCACCAAAAAAACTAACCTCATATGGGGGGTGTAACTTCCAAAAGGCCCAAACCCCACAGATACACAAACTCATAGAGGTAGGATTCTACTACCAAGGCCTTGAAGGGAGTTCCGGTTATCAATGCCAGCTTAGTGATCAGATGGGCCTTCAGTTCTCCAGTGACCTTCAGGGGGGTGAGGCTTCAACAAAGTTGGGGGGAAAGGGGAAGAAGAGGCACCAAAAGCTAAAAGTCTTCTAACACAAGTTAAATTTTCCAAACACGCTTAAGAAGGGTCCACAACGGGGGCTTCAGAATGGCCTAATCAGTTACACACTTACAGTGCTGGCAAGAAGGGCTGAGTTTGGATCAAGCACACACATAAGAAGCTATGCATGGTGACAAACACATATAGTCTCCGCACTCGGGAGGCAGAGACAGAAGGGTCTCTGTAGACCGGCCCACATGCTCCGTGTTTGCTGAGAGAACCTGCCTCCAAAAGAATGAGGTGCGGTGGTTGAAGAAGCCTCCTAAAATTGAGCTCTGGCATCCAAAGACACATGCACACACAAGCGCAAGTGACAACACATGAACATGTGAGCATGTATACTTGTGCAAATGCACACACACACACACACACACACACACACACACACACAGAGAGAGAGAGAGAGAGAGAGAGAGAGAGAGAGAGAGAGAGAGAGAGGCAAACCTGACAAAAGTAACAAGGACGAGAGTGTTTATTTTAGACAACAGTTTGAGGGTAAAACCTGTCCTGCTGGGGACGGCACGTGAGACAGACGACTGCACTGTGTCTACAATTGTGACGCACAGAGAGGCGAGTGCTGGATTTCCAGGGCCACATCACAAGGGAGGTGTCACCCACATTCTACCCTCCTCAGTTAAGTCTCTCTGGGAACACCCTCCACACACACCCAGATGTGTGCCACGGATCCCAAGGCGGTGATGTTGACAGTCACTGTTAATAACCATAGCACCCAAGAGATGCCTAAAGGCCTCTGAGCACCATTCACCCCAAGGACCAGAGTCAGTCACTGTCTCTTCATTGTCTCAGTGGAGGAATGGAACAGCAGACACAGCCAGAGAAAATGCTTCTGCTGCTGCTAATCCTGTGGGTGTCCCCTAATTGCCCCGCTGCCTTCCTGCTGCCACCTGGAGGGGTGGGGAGCTTTCTTGTGGCTTTAATCTCCATGTCCTTTTATGCTGATCTCTGAGTACACAGCCAAATGGAGTGGAGATAAGCTCTCAGAACTATGCAGTCTGGAAATGGCAGGGTAGTGTGCAGTCCATATGCCCTTGAGGTTCCAGTTCTCTCTGTCTCTGTCTCTCTGTCATCATCTCAGGTCATTGTCATTAAATTAAGAGAAGAGGAGCTCAGGAGGCCCCACTCTACCTGAACATCTCCATCACAGGCAGATTGTCAGTCAAGTGAGTCCGTCAAGGATATCTCCCACATCACAGAGGTGGACCCGTGCAGCTTTCTGCCTCTTACTTTTATTGGAAACCATCCAGAAACAAAATTTCATAGGAAAAAAAAAAAGACTTTCATTCATGGATTGGGAAAACCAGTCTAGTGTCCTAACATAACCAGAGAGTAGATCACCTTTCCGGGGGAGGTCAATGCACCCTGTGCTCAGCTGACATGGTAAGCAGCCCCAGGCTAGCTCCACTGACTTGTGTTTTAAGTAAGGACATGTTTTTATGGAATGGCTGAATGGTTACAAGTCTTTCATGCACAGAAGATCCCAAGGCTAGGCCAGAGACACTGCACAAAGACTTGAAAAGCAGAGCTGGGGGATAGCCTGGGATAACTATAAACAGCTTCCCACGGGGGTGCAACAGAAGACACTGAACTGCCTTCCTTCCTGGTCCCCAAAGGTGAGTAACTTCCCCTCAACAAGGAAAAAGCAAATGGTGCATCTAAACCCTCTGGTGAGGAGCTACTGAAGTAGACGGCCAGCCTTGAGGCCAGGGGTCGCTCTGAGGTGTGTTCATTCGTAGTTTGCTGTAACTGCTTGTACAGTGTTCCTTAAAGAATTGGTTCTGGGGGAGCCCGGAACACACCTGCCCTGCTCACCACTGGCTGGCAGGTACCAGGCTCTCGGCAGTTAGTTTCTGGATGATGAAATTAATGGATAGAAAGAAGGGGGGATGGTTCAGTAATGAAGTTCTTCTCATTCAAACATGAAGAATAAAGATCAACCCCCAGAACCCACATGAGAAACAAGATGGGTGCTGTGCCATTGCACACTCATAATGCCCAGCATGGGAGTGACAGACAAAGGTAAATCCTTGTGGCTTATCAGCCAGCATAGACCAATGAGAGAGGTCCAGGTCCCAGTGAGAGATCCTGTCTCAAGAAACAAGGTGAATGTTGCTTGAGGAATGACATTTGAGTTTAACCTCTGGCACACACACACACACACACACACACACACACACACACACACACACACACACACACCCTCTCTCGGGTCAATGGTGAAGTGTCACAGCCATTTCTTGGGTGTGTGAGTGTGGTTTGTGTGTGATGCAGGAGGTGGGCAGTGCGTGAGAAGAGAGAGGGGTCCAAGAGTGTGGTCATCTCTACTCGTACTAAGTCTAAGAGTAAAATGGCCCCTGGTGATAGATGAAGAGAATCTCTTGTAGGACTGGGAAGCCCCGGGCTGTGGTGCCCCTCACCTGTCAAGAAGAGCTCACAGGTCTCTATTTACCAGAGTCCAGCCACCTCTGGTCACAAGAGAACAGGACACCGTGGAATCACAAATGATACCAACAAGGACTTTGTGACAAAAACAAAAACAAAGAAAAAGAAGGGAAGAGTCTGTAATCCAAGTCCACTGAAGAGCCGGGAATCAGCCTTGCCTTGTCTCATGAGGGTCTTCAAAATGTTAGTATGATTTTTATTCTTCTGCCTAAATTCAAATCTCAGAGCCTTTGTACCAGGATGCCTTCCTGCCCTGCCTTGAAACGGCAGGCCCAGGAGTGTCCTCCCCACTACCCTACTGTTATTACTGGATAATTGCTTAGCATTTTCTAAAGGTAATTAATCTTGCCTTTGAAATGAAAGAAATCCCTAAATTGAACAGCATCATGAAAGCCATTCTTTCATGTAATTTGGGTTCCATCAGCCCATACCAGCCATTAAGCACTCAGTTTCTGGCTCAAAAACAACAAGGAGAGTTAGCAGTGGAGATATTTTTAGATTAAGAAACAAACAAAAAAAAAAAATCAAAACCTCAGGGTCTTAATACTGTCTGTCTCAATTTCTTCAGTGTAGTATGTCCTCTTTGTCTGATCGTTAAGAAGCCAATGGCTCTGTGTGAGCTCCACATGGTCACCTTGATGAAGGGGCATTTGTTCACAGGGGTCATGTCAGGCCCAGGGATGTGCAAGGGCTCCTCAGTGCTCGCTCACCAAAGCTTAGAATTCTGGTGGGAACTGAATGTTTCATTGCACCTTTGAAAAAAATAAATCTGTTACATCACACAGATTGCTCATACTCGGTCACCTGATATCCATGAGCTCTAGCCTGTTTTGTTGCAGTCTTTTTTGGCAAATGAGTGGTCCAGCAGGCTGAAATATCGAAGGGCTTCAGGTGCTGAAAACCCAGGCACAACTCCGCCCTCATCTACCTCCATGCAAGGGTGTGGCCCAAGTGATGTCATACAGGTGGATAGCAGCATTTTCCTTATGCAAAGTGGAAGGTTTTCGAGGTGTTGACTAAATACATCTCATTCCGAGGGTTACGAAGCTCTCTACTAGCAAACCACATTGTGGTCTATTTAGATGCTCTTTGTGGCTCTGTGGTAAGCTGGGAAGATGTTTACCATGGGGCCTTTATCACTTGCTCAGTGGCTACAATTAGCTTTTCAGGTGACCCAGGCCCACTATACAAGCCAGAGGGAGGCCTCCAGGACTTTTTAAAGGACCACTCAGAGACCCTCAGAAATGCAGGCAGTGCAAACCATCTACAGAGAGTCATTTGAGAAAAAAACAAAGACACGCGATGCCTCCAGTGCCCTCTAGGGGCGACTTACCACCAACAGCACAAGGAGGAGGGCCTGTTGGATATTAGAGACAAACATCTTGTCAGCGATTTCCTCTTTTCCTCCTATGCCTTGCCAGCAACCTTTCCACATTCTTCGTGTTGATTATTTTATATGACCACAAGATCTCTTTTCTCATGGAAACTTCATCATAAAAGCCTGGACTACGGAGAAAAACAAAAACCGCCACCAACAAAATGAAAGCCAGAGATGTTGGTTATGTCTATCACTACTGTTTATTTTGATGCAAGCACTGAAGGCAGTGCCTCAGCCCTGCCCTAGAAAGCTTTGAATCCATAAACATGTGACCAGAAGTGGTTTCACTGCCTTCTGACATGTGTGTGTGTTGGGAGTAGGGGAATCTCTTATGGAAGGCTTTAGGTTTAAGAGCATGGTGTTTAGAGTCTAGTTTGATTCCCATCCATGAATGCCCGTCTTTGGGTAAGCCACCCAACTTCTGTGCAAATGGGTAAAATAAGGGCCTACTTCCCTCACAAAACTGCTACAAGGCTAAGGAAATATGTCCATCATACATGTGCCACCCCTGTGTTACTCGAATGCTTCTAGAAACTCACCAAAGTAGAGAAGAAGAAGGGTTTTTATTTTTTTGGGGGGGTTGTTTGTTTGTTTGTTTTTTGTTGTTGTTTTGGGCTTTGGGGGGGTTGTTCAGGTTTTTTTGTTAATGGTTTTTTTGTTGTTGTTGTTTGTTTTGTTTTGTTTGTTTTTTTCGAGACAGGGTTTCTCTGTATTGCTTTGGAGGTTGTCCTGGAACTCGCTCTGTAGACCAGGCTGACCTTGAGAGAAGTTAAGGACTCAAATTATGAGTGTTCATCTCGGAGCGTGGTGAAAGCTGCAGATTAGTGAGTCCTGGTTATCATTCCACTGTGCTCACTTCCCTTTGCATGGGGCAAAACACACAGAGAGGAGAAGGCACCTTCCCTCAAACAGATGCTACTCAGGACGGCCAGGAACTAAGAGCTGGCACCAGACCTTTTATCTTTACACTCTCTGGGTCAGTAACTATTGCAGCCAATATTATTTGGCAAGGCAGATACATTTCAAGTGGACTTGCTGTTGCTTCCCTGAAGAGAAGTTTCTAGTTCAACAGCCCATGAGGTGAACACACAACACCACAGGAAGATCTGTTCTGACACTAACAAGCCAACTGCACCAGTCAGAGTTGCAGGGCATAGGAGAGACTCCTCACCTACAATATGAGAAGGGACTATTTTTACATCTGCAGAATCTTCGAGCTGGTTAGTGTTGTCCAGCCCTCCCTCCCCCCCCACCCCTCCCCACGCCCAATATGGAGCATTCCTTTAGGACTCAGAAAGTAAACAAAACTCACAAGACTCAGGAAACTCCAGAAACATACAGGACTTACAAGTGTCTTCACAAGGTTATATGAGCCCTGCTGGAAAGCACAGACTGCCTGACCTGCCTAGGTGCTCACAAGTTGTGTAGAAAGCCCTGCTGCCCAGTGCAGCTTTTGTGAGTCATCAACTACGCTGGAGGGAAAATGCAGGTCACCACTGCTCCAGCAAGTAGCTCCAATATGCTTACTGCCCACCAAGCCTCAACCAAGTGGAGCCATTTGTCTTGTCTCTTGTTGGGGTAGCCTATCTGGGGTGAAGTGACATTTGCCTTGGGAAAAGACACACAACTGTGTGTTAGTTACCTGTGCACCACGTTGCTGAGACCAAAATCCCTCCCTCACTGAAAGCATGTGAGGCAAAAGTGTATTTTGATCCTGTTGCAGAGGATTTCAGTCTCTCAGGGCAGAAAGGGCTCGGCAGAGTGAACGGCTGGAGAAGCTTGAGGCAGAGGCTCTTCTTACTGGGGCCAGTCAGGAAGTAGGAGGTACTTCAGGAAACAGGATGGATATAACCTTCAAAGGGCTGCCATGAGGCCGCTAGACCCCACCTTCTTGAGGTTCCATAGCTTCCCTCCACCAGCTGGGGTGCAAGAGTTCGAAACATGACCCTGTGAAGGGTCTTTCACATTCAAATCCTAACATCTGGGAAGAGGGGAAATGGATGAGAGGGAATTCCAAGATCACAGATGTCTTGAAGAGAAACTTGTATGTTTCCGCTGAGGTGAACTCTGCCCCATGCAGGGTGCTTACTACTTGAACATAAGACTTCAAGTCTACACAGAGTTATGGTGTAAGCTCAAAGTTGCCCTGTCAGGTACCAGATAACTTCTCAGTTGTCTTATTCTTCACAAGAACATGTGGGGAAATTGAATTTGCAGACATCTTTGTCACTAAAGGACACATAAGTTTTGTGTGTGTGTGTGTGTGTGTGTGTGTGTGTGTGTAATAAAACACATATTTCTCTTAGTATTCAGTACTATATTCTTTCAGACACAGCACAGAATTCCAGTTAAATAAATGAAATATCCCTTGGGAGGAGAAAAGGCAGGGTTTTAATGTGTGTGTGTCCATCAACTCCATGGACAGTGGACATTCACTACAAGCCAGATATTACTGCATGTGGAGGGACTGAATCCACAGTGTCATAGAGTCTGAATCCGGAGGGAAGACAATGGGTTTACATGTCACCTGCATGCCAGTGCATGCATTCACATGGTCGTCACTATGAAGTTTACTTTGAGAAATAACTGGAGGTGCTTTGCAAAGCCAGCAAAGCTGGAAAAGGTTGACATTCGAAAGACAACGGAACACAGACTAGGGGCTCAAAGGGAGAAGAGGAAAGGAAATGGGGACGTCTTTAACGTGAAGTGGGCGAAGCAGCATCCTGCCAGGAGAGGAACATGCATCCTCTCACACTGGCTTGTTTTGGTGACACATAGGAACTGCTCCCCACGGATCCCCTCAACACCTCCAGCCTCTGCTCCAGCTCAGGATCTCAGAGCCTCGCTCCTGACTCTCCTCCAGGGTTTATACTTTGGTCCTGCTTTGCACTCTCTGAGCTGAAATTTAATCACTGTCTTGAATTCAAAATCTGGGCTTTTCCTACTCTATCTCTGAGAACTTCTGAACACTCACGATAGCCTAACCACCTCCCAGGGAATCGACTTAGCCAGCAGGTGTTAACATCAAAATTAGCAGAGGCTCTCCAGAATGAGCAGTGGGCAAGGGTGGTGGCTCAGTGGGAAGGTAGCTTTTAGTTCTTCTAGGATCCAGCTCTTTGAACTGTGGGTCCCAGACCCATCGGAGGTCTGTGGGGGTTCATGAAAAGATTGGCATGTAAGTAAAGGTTTCTGAAGATATAGTGACCAAAGTTAAATCACAGTCAGATGCACCGCAAATCTGAGGTGTTTCTGGCAGAAATGACAGGTGTTGTGTCACATGACTTCACCACAGCCTTGGTTCTGAATACACATGCACAGTTTGTGCTTTGCATGCTACCACGCTAGGCAGTGCCAGTGAAACTGCCTGACACCATGGCTCCTGGCCTAGTCTGCTGTGAGCTGCCTGCAGGGTTCACTGTGTGTGCAAAGATGTCTGCTCTTGCACAATGACTCCATTACAGAAAAATGAAGACTTAACATTTCTCAGTTGTTCTGCCTGTGAGTATCAAATTAGTTTCTCTTTGGATCACACTGTGTCCAAATGTTGGACTTTGAAAATTGCTCTTTGGGTTGTTGATTTAACGTAAAGAATGTTAAATGAATTTTGTCTTGACACTAAGACAAAAGTTCAAAAACAATTTTAAAACTGGCCCTAAACATATGCCTCCCATTTGTCCTTTGTATAATACAAAAATGTTGGGGCATTAACAATCATAAAATTCAGGCATCCACCTGAGAAATGTTGAAGATGGTCTGTTTCCTTCAATATCAAATACTCGGCCACCATTTAATTCTTTCTGTAAAAATAAATATGCATGACCATCTCCTTAATATGCAAATTTGATTTCATTTAGTAAATGGTAAAATTTACCAGCATTCTAGCAAATTTTAAGGTGAATAGTTTTATGATTTATTATCAATAAATATTAGATATGTGTTGTGGGATATTTTATCACACTATGTGAAGATGTGTCACTGTTTTATCTTGCCTGATATCTAAGACACCTGATTGGTTTAATAAAAAGTTGAATGGCCAATAGCTAGACTGGAGAGGTAAGGCAGGACTTCTGGGCAGAGAGAGGAACTCAGGGGATAAATCGAGGTGTTTGAGAGGTGCCAGTGACTCAAAGAGGCAGTTAGACACACAGCATGTAAAAAAACACATGGCAGAACATAGATTAATTATAATAGAACAAGTCTAAGCTAAAGGCCAAGCTTTCATAATTAATAAGTCTCCGTGTCATTATTTGGGAGCTGGTGGGCTGAGAAGATTTAGAAAGACCTTGGGTGGTCTGAAATGCAAAGAGTTTAGGAAGTCCTATTCCAGAATGTCCAAGTTGGTCTTCAGGAGACAATAGCCTTCTGTTGCTATCATAGTCTTTGACAAAGTGAAGACAGAGCAGCCTGGCCTTCAGTTATCAATCAGGATTCCTGTTTTAGAGAGGGGCAGCATCCATCAACATGCCCCACCCTGGAGAGGGAGATGCAGCTGTGAGACAAAGGAACTGTCATGGGATTCCAGACTTTCTACTTCAGGAAAGGAGCTAGTCATAGACCTCATCTTGGTATTGCGTAACTCTCCGGGACGTTCACCCTGGAGACGCCACCACGTTTTCATCGCTGCCTACAATTTGGTTTACTTCCCACTTCCTTCCTTGGTCATTAAGTCTTCTGAGACAGGAAATTAGAAGCACCGAGAGGCCCGAGGGTTTAGGATGGTCAGAACCAGAAGGAGGAAGACAGTCATTGAAAGGGAAGATCTCATCTCGGACACTGGATGCCCAAGGCAGGCCAGGCAGCAAGGGGAAGCTTGTGTCTGAGCCCTGCCCACAGTTTCCCATTGCTTCCTTCCCCTGCAGTTCTGGATCGTCAGCCCTCTCACCTCAAGGACGTTTGCAAATGACACAAGTGCCCATGTCTGCCCTGGTTCTTACACTATGCCCAGCTATGGTGGCATCTGGAGGCCTTGTCCTTTTGTCCATCCCATCTTTGAATTTGAGAATTTTGTTTCCAGTTGTGGAGAGAGGCCTGATTTCTCCTTGGAAGGAAATGTCTTTGCTGGAGACGCCTGTGTCAGATTATCTTGTCTGTTAGCAGTAGAACCCCGAGATAATGAGGACTATTTGACAGAGACCAAAGCTGACGAATGGTCCACATTTTTGAACTCATTTCAAAGAACAAATTCTTATTTCCTTTCATTTTCTGGAGCCCTGAGAAACTTATAGACAATTTAATTGACTGTGTTTGAGACAGGGAATTCCTAAAATGCTGGGTATAATATTTGGATTTAAAGAAAAAGATACTATAATAGAGGCCATTGTTCAAGAAAGCAGAGACAGGTTCATGTATTCCAAACCCTGGATAACATATAAAGGAGATTATTGAGCCTGAATTTGAAAGAATTCTGTTGAAAGACAGAAAACAATCCACCAGGGGAACATGAGAAAGAGTTACAGTGTTTGATGGACAATTGCTTGTTAAGACACATTTACTTTATATCACTTTTTAATGAGAGTAGACTATAAAACTGTTTAAAATTCCATTGGAAACATTTGGATTATCAAAATAAAACATTTAGATGATGGAACACAAACATGTTTACTCTTTTATCCTTCCACGTAGATTGGATTACTCATGGGGGACAGTGGAAAGAATCTAAGACATGCTGGTTTGCAGCAGAAGCCCGCCTGCCTTTCAGAAATGTTATAGACTGTATAAACGGGTATGCGATTTGGACAGGGCTAGCAGGAGCTGCCATGAAAAGCTGGTGTAGAGGGACGCATAGGAATGACACATCCCACAGACAGCAGAGGGAGCTTCCGGAAGAACAATGTGTCTGTCTATTAGGCAGAGGATGTCTTTATATTGTTTTGTTAAATGCTCTGCTACCAGCAAGGGTTCATTCATAGCCTGTGTGATAATTTATGCCCCTACAACAACAATCTGGGTCCTGGATGCTCTCATTCCTGAAGCTGTTCCTAGCCACTGAGCCCGAATACTGCCAAATGAAAACCTACAGAGTGTATAGAACAAGATTCTACTTTTTCTTTATGCAAAAGTTACATCTGGTTATTCATCCTAACACCAAAGACATGCCCATCTTTCTCCTGGCATAGCTGCTCCAGGGTCAGAATTCATGACTGTCTGTGGATGATTCTCAGCCAGCCAAGAACTATTGTTGAGAATCCAGTGACTTGTCCTTTCTCCAGCAGGTACACTGACTCTATCACACAAGTTCTTCGATAGGTCCATGTGCAATCACAGGTCACACCCTTCCCCAAATGCCCTGACTATCTTGCATAGTCATGTACTATGACTTGTAAGTCATGGCACTTGTCATAAGGCAGCCCAAAGGAACCAGTGGGAAATGTGCCTTTTGAACTTCAAATGCAGAATGTACTTGGATGTCACACCAGGTGCTTGCTCTTGCATAGGTGGGACAGCAGCAACGTGACCCTGACACTGGCAGCACTTATCTCCTTAGGCCACTGTGACATCCTCTTCTTGGGTGTATTAGTTACATTATTGTTGCTATAATTAAAATACCTTGAGAAAAGCAACCTAAGGAAAGGTTTACTTTGGCTCAATGTTAGAGGGTGCAGCCTGTCCTGGAGCACAAGGCAGCTGGTTACATTGTATCCAGCGCCAGGAAACAGAGATGAATGCTGATGCTTTATTTAGTCAAAAACCCCAGCGCATCCTCACCTCAATCAACCTAATCTAGACAACCCCTCCCAGGCTGCCTTGAGCCTGGTCTCCCAGGTGACAAGCCAGCATAGTCCTCACTCTCTGGAAAGGCAGTTAGCTGTGTTTCTCATCTGATAAACTTCAGCTGAGTTGTCAGTGACTCAACTCAGCCTCCTCTGCTTCCAGGTCTTCTTCAACACCTCACAGCAGACCCACGTGCATAATATGCCAATTCATATTATGAAGTACATAATATGTACTTCAGCAATTGAGTTTTGATCTTCTGTGTAAACAGTCTCGTAGGTATATCTGTCATGTCCAGCACCAGGCTTGACCCCAAGGAGGGTGAAAAAGTGTTAAATAAAAGGATGGATAGTCATGTACTTTTAATTAACTTGAAACTACATTGTAAATTTTTCATGAAAAATTGAGGGCTGAAATCAATAAGACAAAAACAAAGAAAACAATACAAAGAATCAATGAAACAAAGAGCTGGATCTTCGAGAAAATCATCAAGATGGACAAACCTTTATCCAAACAAACCAAAAGGCAGAGAGATAATATCCAAATTAACAGAATCAGAAATGATAAGGGGTACATACAGACATTGAGGAAATCCAGAGAATCATTAGGTGATACTTTGAAAACCCATACTCCATAAAATTGGAAAATCTAAAGGAAATAGACAATTTTCTGGATAGATACAACATACCAATATTAAATCAAGAACAGATAAGCAATTTAAATAGACCTATAGCCCCTAATGAAATAGAAGCAGTCATCAAAAGTCTCATAACCAATAAAAAGCCCCGGATGAGATAGTTTCAGCACAGAATTCTACCAGAACTTCAAAGAAGAGCTAATACCTATACTTCTCAAATTGTTCCACACAATAGAGACAGAAGGAACATTGCCAAACTCCTTTTATGAGGCTACAGTTACCCTGATATCCAAACCACACAAAGACTCAACTAAGAAAGAGAATTACAGACAAACCTCCCTCATGAACATAGATACAAAAATATTCAACAAAATACTGGAAAATGGAATCCAAGAACACATCAAAGAAAAACATCCACCGAGACCAAGTAGGCTTCATCCCAGAGATGCAGAGATGGTTCAACTTATGAAAACCATCAATGTAATCCACCATATAAACAAACAGAGAAAGAAAAAAAAACATATGATCATCTCATTAGATGCTGAAAAAGCCTTTGATAAAATCCAACATCCCTTTGTAATAAAGAGTCTTGGAGAGATCAGGGATACAAGGAACATATCTTAACATGATAGTCTGAATCACTTACACTCTTACAGTTTACATTTTCAAACCCAGGTCTTGTTTGCTAGCATGATTTAACTTCAGTCAGGATGCTTAGTTTCAGGAGCTGGTGGGGTTACATTGCCTCTCTGGAACACTGACTCTGTTCCACCCATGCCAGGCAGAGCAGCAACCCTGGGTATGTGTTCTCTTTGCCTAAATACCATTAGGGGTAGAAAAGTTCCTGCTGACCAAGGTTGCCCACTTAATCCCCGAGCAGCTGTTAGAAATATGTTCCTTGCACAAGGCTGGTGTCAGCTTGCCCTTTTCAGCTGAGACTGTTTTCAGTTCTCATTCCTTGTGAGTATCCATCACCCCTTACGTGGCCAGCCCTTTAACAACCTTTCAGAGGCCCTGAAACCCCGTTTACAGCCCTTCCTGGCCCACTTCTCCCAGAGGCTGGATCACTCCATTTATGGACTCCTTGTCTTCCCCACGTATCCTCAGTGTTCTGTGGACCCTGTGGGTCCATCATTCTGAACATTTTTTCTTCTTGTTGTTTGGGCGTGTTCTTGAGGCTGTGTGAGTTGGAGTTGGAGAGTGGTGACACATCTTACAGAGTGATGGAGTTTCCAGTGGAGAAGCTGTCTTGTTCCACGGGACCTCCACCCTCTCTCCACCCTCTCTCCCCACCACCACCACCCGATACTTTTCTTTCTAGTTCCATGTCTGCACTATGGAGCCCTTCTCTTCAAATCTTCCCTTTCCCTTTGTTTCTATACCATATTCCAGTTAACTTCTTCTGCAAAGGTTTGTTTTATCTTAGTCTTTTTCTAGACTTTGACCTTGGTTCTGTTGTTTCTTTTGTTTGTTTGTTTCTGTTTTTGTTTTGTTTTGTTTTATTCAAGACAGGGTTTCTCTGTGGCTTTGGAGGCTGTCCTGGAACTAGCTCTTGTAGACCAGGCTGGTCTCAAACTCAAAGAGATCCACCTGCCTCTGCCTCCCGAGGGCTGGGATTAAAGATGTGCGCCGCCACCACCACCCAGCTGGTTCTGTTGTTTCTATACCATATTCCAGTTAACTTCTTCTATACAGGTTTATTTCATCTAGTCTTTCTCTAGACTTTGGCCTTGGGAGTGCATGCTCTACCTCTTTGTGAGTCTGTCTAAATGTCTTCCCAAGCATACACCACTGCCTAAAAGTCTTATGCAAGCATTTGCCCTGCCTCTGGGTGGCATCAGAAAGCCCAAGTCTATCTGTGTTTGGCTTCATTGAAATCTATTCTTTCTCAGATAACATCTTATTCTATGGACACTGCTGATAGTGGAAAGAACACAGGATTTGGGACTAGACCTGAATTTGAACCCCAGATCTGCTACCCATGGGTTGTTTGACTCCTGTTATGCTACCTTTTCAGCCTGTGTTCCTCAGCTGTGATACCATCAACAGATCTGCATGGGGATTACGGTGATGTCACTGTCCAGCACCTCAGTGGATATGCAGCATGCTGGATTCTCAGTGCTGCTCTGAGTGGACTCTCCTCAACTGGGTTACTCTATTCACTTTGTTCTCACCATTGCTTCCTGATACCTTCATTGTCTTGGATGTTTTATTTGACTCCTGCTTTTATTCATAGCTTTGAATTTTATTTCACAGCTGTTGCTGCCCCAGGCTGCGTGCGTATGGAATGTCTCTGAGTTTCATCTACTCAGCTCTGCAATTTCTGCCTGTGTTTCCCTGCACAGGCAATGGCTACTCAGACCTCAGCCAAACACCCCATTTTCCAGAAATCTGGACTTCCCAAATTTCCAAGGCTCACTTGGGCACCACTATTATCTGTTCCTCTCATACCCTAATTTATCCTTATGACAGCCCTTGGCAGCTTTGCAGCCCCACGTTGCTTGACTGCTCTGCAGACCAGCAGCTTCCTGAGGCAAATGCAACACCTTCACCGAAGTCTAACCTCTTCACTTCTTGCTTTGCTTTCAGGTCATGTGATTGTTCACCCTCCTTACATGACTGTCACTAACATTAGATTAATCACTGAAAAGGCAGAACCTCCCCCATTTCATGCCCTCATTACACCTGCTCAACACGGAGATCCCAAGCAACAAAACATTGCTGAATAAAGACAGTGCAAAAGGTTAGTAGCTCAGTAACTGATAAAAAGAATTCATAAAACAGGGATCTCTAGGTGAGGAACACTAAACTGGGGGAGGGAGGAGGTCAAAGGATGAACACCCAGATGTTCTAGTAAAGTATTTGATGTGGAAAGAAGGGGGAAATGTGTCGGGAAGCACTGTGGACAAGGCAAAGATGGTATGTAAATTCCTGCACACACAACACGCGTCTGTACCTTTGCTGTATGCCACGGTTCACGTCATGCGTGAGTGACAAGGAAAGATGCTTACCTGCCTTCCTACCCCTTGTTTATAATATGGCCTGTCTAACTTAGAATTACCTTCAGAAATGAAATTGTGGCCTTAATTAGGGCTGAGGCACATCCAGAAATTTCTAAGTGGTATTAGAAGGGCTGAGGCCCCTCTTACTTTATGTGGAGAGGCAGGGGGATGTGTGAGGGTAGGTTGAGAGAAATTCGAGCTTCTACATCTCTCTTACATAGCTCATAAAAGCCCCTCGGTAGCATGAAAAATAAATACACCCAAGATGACATGAGTGGTGTCACAGCTCATGGTGCAGGAACATGCAACCGCTCGCACGTTTAAGAGAAGAAACAAAATACCTCTGGACAAACTCTGTAGTGAACAGCTTTGCTTTAAACATACAAAAATCCCAAACGTAAGCTCCCAAATACTAGTATTAAATTTACTATTAAGCAAAGATGATAATTTCGAAGATTTACTGGTCTGTGACGCAGGTTGTCTCAGTTTCCAAGCTGCCTCTGAGCCTTGATGTGCTGTGGAGGTTGGTGTGGAAGAAGCCGCCAAGCCTACACCCAGCTCTCTGTACTCAGGGGAAGCTAAGCCAGGCAGAGGTCCCGCCTGGGCATTCCTACCAAGTGAGAAAGAGCTGTGAGACTTCCCTGGTGATTCCATATGACAGAGGAATTCTAGAGGAGTGCATCGGACCTGAGATGCCGAGGGTCTGCCCCACGAGCAGATTAAGGCAGTTATTTCTTTTGATTTGCACCGGGTTATTTGATTGCTATGAAAGTGAACACAAGAACAGTCAGGAAGCAGGCCTGGCTACTGTATTGACTGCTGCTACAAGAAACAGGAGTCCCTCTCCTGACACACACTGTACCCAAGTCCTGCAGAGCTGAGAGGGCAGCTCCAGTGTGAGGACCCAGGGCGTCCCTTCCTGATTCCCATCAGCTTACAGCTCTTGTCTCAAGGTAGGTGGCCAGTTCCCAACTCTAAGCCTTCCCTCCCATGTTCCAGACAGATGGAAAACAGAGGGGGTAAGAGAGGGCCCCAGGCACCCCCTTATATGGACATGACTCCCATCTCATTGGGTAGTGCCAATCAAGGGACAATCAATTGGCAACGGAGTCTTTCATAGGGATGGCATGGGCACAGCCAGTGCACAGGATTTATCTTGCTCACAAGGGGGCACTGAGTGCTCTGCAGCCATGCTAGGGGCTCTGGAGTCTACTTTCAACGTGTCGGTAGGATTAAAGGGGACGGGTTAGCATCCATCACTAGCTACTGCCATTCACTGGCCACGCTCTGCCTTCTGCCACTCACCTGTGTTTTGTCATTTGCAATTATGGGATGTACTCACAGTCCCTCTGTTCTCAGGATAGACACTTGGCCATGTGGGAACTGAGATTCACTTTGCAGTTTTGTTGGTAGAAGGGGATTCGGCTTCCCCTCCCTGGAACAGTTCTCGGGATTCTCAGATGGCAATCTGACCACCCAGGCATAGGGCCTCCCTGAGACCAGTGTCACCTGGTCACCAGCAGTAACAGTCATAGTTATTCCATCACTTCAGAAGTACTGGCCTCAAAGTGTGAGGTCACAATCATTGAGTTGCCAACTACGAATCTGGAACAACAGCACAGGTGCACGTGATCACATCCAAGCCGTTGTCATTTAGACAAGCCTTTAATCTCTCTAGGCAGGTGGCAGCAGCCTCCTGTGCACAGCGGGCACTCTACCCACTGGGTCATCTCCCCAGCTCCACGACACACAATGCTTGCATTTAGAGTTATGTTCCCATTGTTACTCCTACCTGCCTTTTGTGCCGCTGGGATTCCCCCATTCCCAGGACCCAAGGAAGAGAAATCTGATTGGCCGTCAGGACAGCATATAATGCATATAACTCATCAAGGAGCTTCATGTGGTTTTGGTTGAGAGATCTATGGATGTGGTAAGGCCTTGTGGGGAGAAGGCAGCAGAGCTGATGCTAACCCTTGGGTTTGGGGGCTCCCTTGGGGCTCACAGAGTCCTGTCTGATCCCGAAGGTATCTGTATCACACCAAGAAAGCGCTTTTGAGAAATCACTCACAGGCCCTGCTTCTTTCTTTTAATCGAAGGGATGAGGCTGGAGATGATGAAACAAACGCTTGGGGTGTATGCGATACCATCTGACTGCCGTGTGAAGAATGCGTTCTTGGAGAGTTTGCGATGTGACAAATGACTTCACGTAAGCTCTTGTGTATGGAAATGCATCCCACTCAGGGCATGGGAATGTGGTTTAAACCATCTGGGAAGAGGGTGCTCTTCTCAAATGTTGACATGAGGATGGAACACAGCAGCTGCTTCCAGCGGGCAGGAGGGGGGCAGGGGAAGGAGGAAGGGTTGCCTCGCTGTAAGTGAGGGTCTGCTGTATGGCTCAGAACACAGTGGGAACGATGCCACGTGTGTGAGAGGAGAGCTGTGGTCAGATTGCAGAGTGGAGAGGAACCAGCAGGTGGCTGGAGGCTGCACAGACATCAGGCTGGGGGAAAAGCATGCTGTGTAAGGCTTCAACCCAAGCTGTGCCATCGTGAAGAATGAGAGGGTAGACATCGTCTTTCTAACTCTAAGGGTCACTACTGAGGGATCTTTCAGGACAGTTTTGAGCCCCATGTCATTTCTCCCCTGATCTGGGGGACACTCAGCAATGCCACAGCTAGTTGGCTCTCAACAGGGGTGTAGGTTCTACTGGCATCTTGGGAGTATGAGTTAAGAATACAGCAAGACATCCTTATGTACACAGGTCAGAGGGCTTTGGAGATCGCTCAGTGGTAAAGTACTTGCCGTGCAAACATGAGGACCTGAGTTCAAGCCCCAGCACCTATGGAAAAGCTGAGCATGGCAGCACATACCTATAACCCCAGTGCCAGGGGATGCAGGGGCCCCTGAGATGTGCTGGCCAGCCAATATAGCCACATGCATGTGTTCAAAGTTCAGTGTGAGACCTCCTAACACAAGCATGTGATGAGGGAGAGACAAGACACATGGCAATGACCTCTGGCCTCCACTAGCATGCACATACAAACGGACCTGCACACAGAATGACACAGCCGTTTTCCCCATCTCAGAGTCCATGGACCTGCACACAGAATGACACAGCCGGCTTCCTCATCTCAGAGTACATGGACCTGCACACAGACCGACACAGCCGGCTTCCCCATCTCAGAGTCCATGGACCTGCACACAGACGGACACAGCCGGCTTCCTCATTTCAGAGTCCATGGACCCGCACACAGGACACAGCCGGCTTCCCCATCTCAGAGTCCATGGACCCATACACAGACAGACACAGCCGGCTTCCTCATCTCAGAGTCCATGGACCCGCACACAGACCGACACAGCCGGCTTCCTCATCTCAGAGTGCATGGACCCGCACACAGACCGACACAGCTGGCTTCCTCATCTCAGAGTGCATGGACCCATACACAGACCGACACAGCCGGCTTCCTCATCTCAGAGTCCATGGACCCGCACACAGACCGACACAGCCGGCTTCCTCATCTCAGAGTCCATGGACCCGCACACAGAAGGACACAGCCGGCTTCCTCATCTCAGAGTCCATGGACCCGCACACAGAAGGACACAGCCGGCTTCCTCATCTCAGAGTCCATGGACCTGCACACAGACGGACACAGCCGGCTTCCTCATCTCAGAGTCCATGGACCCGCACACAAAAGGACACAGCCAGCTTCCCCATCTCAGAGTCCATGGACCCGCACACAGACCGACACAGCCGGCTTCCTCATTTCAGAGTCCATGGACCTGCACACAGACGGACACAGCCGGCTTCCTCATCTCAGAGTCCATGGACCCATACACAGACAGACACAGCCGGCTTCCTCATCTCAGAGTCCATGGACCCATACACAGACGGACACAGCCGGCTTCCTCATCTCAGAGTCCATGGACCCGCACACAGAAGGACACAGCCGGCTTCCTCATCTCAGAGTCCATGGACCCGCACACAGACCGACACAGCCGGCTTCCTCATCTCAGAGTCCATGGACCCATACACAGACTGACACAGCCAGCTTCCCCATCTCAGAGTCCATGGACCTGCACACAGACCGACACAGCCGGCTTCCTCATCTCAGAGTGCATGGACCCATACACAGATCGACACAGCCGGCTTCCCCATCTCAGAGTGCATGGACCCATACACAGACCGACACAGCCGGCTTCCTCATCTCAGAGTCCATGGACCCATACACAGACCGACATATCCGGCTTCCCCATCTCAGAGTCCATGGACCCGCACACAGACCGACATAGCCGGCTTCCTCATCTCAGAGTCCATGGACCCGCACACAGACCAACATAGCCGGCTTCCTCATCTCAGAGTCCATGGACCCGCACACAGAAGGACACAGCCGGCTTCCCCATCTCAGAGTCCATGGACCTGCACACAGACGGACACAGCCGGCTTCCTCATCTCAGAGTCCACGGACCCATACACAGACCGACACATCCGGCTTCCCCTCTCAGAGTCCATGGACCTGCACACAGACCGACACAGCCGGCTTCCTCATCGCAGAGTACCCAACTCAACAATTGCCCTGCACTAGCTTCAAGGACAATCTGGCGATGAATTCACATCAGCCAATTATTGCCATGTTACTAGGTCAATGGCCTTTAAAAATATTTTTAAGGGAATCTGAAATTTGGGGTATTTATGTGAAATGTCATACATGTAAAATATGCTAACATTCTTAAAAGAAAGATGAAACACCCCAGGGATCAAGGAAAGCAGGGCTTCCAGTCTTCAGGACGTCATATGTTACATCCACTTGGGTTGCAGACGGTCTCAGTAATTAAGGAGCGTGGTTTGGTTGAAGGTGGGGATCCTTCCACCTGCATCTGGTTTATCTGAGCCAGAGCCCAGCAGGTCAACGTTAACCCCTAGCTGTGCCCAGATGTGTTAGTGCTCTCACAATGCCAGCACTGCGCAGGCAGAACAGGGAGAAGCTGTGGGGCTTGTTAGCCAGCCAGCCTAGCTGAGTCAGTCAGCTCCAGGCCACTGAGAGACCCTGCCTCAAAAAACACAGTGCAGAGTCCTGAAGAACAACACCCTGAACATACAGGCACTTCCTCCCTAGAACAGACACAAGACAATACAATACACCAAATAATAAATTATAGCAAGATAAAAAACCCCAGGGCTGAGGCTGGTTCCACGCTCCTACTGGGTCTGATCAGCCGCTAAGAAGGCTGACTCCCCGCACAGACCCGAATGAGTTCCCTTCTCTGTTGTCTTTGTTAGGCATGCCTGCTGCTGGAGGTTACAAGGGAGCTCTGCATCAGCTTCCAGGAGATTCTTTTCCCGCTAATTGTCATGTTTGGACTGGCGGGTTTTTCTCCGGGCCCACTGTGAGCATGACGGTGATGGTGCTGTCTGGGTGGAGAGAGGGGCACAGCTGAGGTTGCAGTCTCCTGACCATCGCTGGGCAGCTTCAGCGGGCTCCACATTTTTCAGTGTAACGATGGAGTTTTAGTTACATACAGGATGTAATTACCAACACTTATTTGCAATAGAAGCAGTCCCAAGTGCTTACTTTTGTGGAATGCATGCACCACCCTTTCCTTAAAGCTCAGCTGTGAAACCTTACCCCCTCTTAGGCTACCCAGCCAGCATCTTTCCCTCTGGTGTCCCACAGTCCCCATGCCGGCACCAAGCTCTGTCTGCGCTCTATCATGAGGCCTTGTGACAAAGCTCCTTGGAGGAAGGGCTGCTCTCTCACTTTTTTCTCCTTCCCTGCAAAGCTATCAATACTTCTTGTGTGATTTTTCATTCTCACTGGACAGACCAGTGTTCGGTACTAGGGGTGTTCGCAGTTGTGGGGCTCTATGAGGGACAGGGCCTGACAAATGCTTTCTCGATTCTCCGTGAAGTCACAGGAGGAGTAGACCAAAAGGCTGAGCGGCCGTAGAGTGAATTGGAAGACATTGCTTGGGGTGCGAGGTGGCTGAGCCTCCTGCTGGGAAGTTAGTGCAGCATTAGGGCTACCTTCCATTGGGAAGAATCCATCCCCAGAGTTGGAAAGTGAGTTACAGGGACAATAGCTCTCTCCCAAAGGAAGGACAGTTATTAACGTCAATCACATTCTTTGCAAATTAGCCAACCTGGAAATTAGCTCCGTGGTGACAAAGGAGCGAGGCTTATAAGTTCTATTTGGGAAGCCACAGAAGCAGGAAGGGTGTGTTCCCTCTTAGCAGTTACTTTCAACGATGACTTCAAATTTTGGACACAGATCTTTTGAACATTGCCCCCAAACCAACAGAACTTTTGGGTAGTATTTATGGGCCATTGCGGCATGCTTGTCTATGCAGGATTAGCACCCTGGCTTCTTACTCTCTTGTACATCCTTCATTTACTGGTCTACAGGAGGGAGGGAACTGCATTTCCCCCAGCCTGCCACCGTGTGCAGAAGATTCAGGGGAGGAAGGAAGTACTCAGCTGAGATGTCTGTGGACTCAGAGCCTGGTGGGAAAGATGACATCTGTCTAGGAACTTAATTAGGTCAATTCAGGAGGAAGAAAAAAAAAATCCCAAAGCAGTTCTAGAACTTTCTATGCAGAGAGCAGCCTCCTGTGGCTGATAGCTTAGGAAGAGTTATAGCTCCAGCAGAGAGGAAACACTGACACGGGTAGTGTCAGCCACAAAGGGCACTGAAAGGAAGGAGGCCATAACTTGGAAAGGAAAGGTTTGGAGCTGTGAAGAAGCTGGAAATTGGCTTCCACCCCACCTGCACCTGCAGCACTGACCATGCCTCTTTGGGCATAGTCACAGGTGAGTACCTGACAGGTGAGTTTTAGGTCTGGGGTCTGGGCAGGTGACACTCTCTTGCTTCTGGGTGGGTCACAGAAGAGCAGCTGGTGCGGATCCTTAGAGCAGGAACCTGTTTCTTTTGTAAGTGACTTCTCCCCAAAATAAATTATATTTAATATTAATACCTAGTCCTGTGCATCATTACCCGTTCCTCCACACCCTAGTGTTTAGGGGCTGCTGGCCACATGCTTATCATGCTTGTGGGTGTTTGACTTTTTCTGTCCATCTGTCTCTTTGTCTCTGTGACACACACACTGTCTCTCCTCCATTACTCTCCACCCAACTTTTCCAGGCAGGTGTCTCATTGACCCTACAGCAGGCTGACTGGCCAGCCTGGCCATCTGGTGAGCTCCAGGGAACTTTCTGTCTCCACCCCCACCTCAGTGCTGTCTGTTGTTACAGATGCACACTGCCGCTCTGGGCTTCTTCACAAAGGTGCTGGAGATCTGAACTCAGGTCCCCAGGCTTGCGTACCAAACACTGCACTGACTGAGCCATCTTCACAGCCACCAACAACTGCCTGTTTTCTTTGTGCATTGCAGAAGGGACCGCCCCCCACAGCTGTGCATTGCAGAAGGAACTGTCCCCTACAGCTGTGCATTGCAGAAGGAACTGTCCCCTACAGCTGTGCATTGCAGAAGGGACCGTCCCCCACAGCTGTGCATTGCAGAAGGAACCGTCCCCCACAGCTGTGCATTGCAGAAGGAACTGTCCCCCACAGCTGTGCATTGCAGAAGGGACTGCCCCCTACAGCTGTGCATTGCAGAAGGAACTGTCCCCCACAGCTGTGTATTTTCTGTAAAAACATCGGAATCAACCACTGGCCAAGTCCTCAGTGACCCCTTACAGTGGGCTGCAGGCTGCCTCCTCTTCCTAATTTCTGTTTCTATGAATACCCTGCGGAGTTGTGCAACATGCAGATGACACATGGGAATCAGAATTTGACTTTTATGTAGACCGCACTGGGTTTTGCCTGTAAATTGCCTCCAAATGGCTTGGCAAGAGATATAGATTTCTATGGCTTTCTGCTACCTGTTTGGTACAACCTGATCCTGTCTCTCTCCTTGTGCCACTACGGTGGGCGGCATCACCCCACCTGGGACATCCTCACTGGGGTAAAAGAGCTTAGACTTCTGAAAACAGAGGCAGAACACACAAACGGTCAATCCCAAACAAGTATCCTCGAGTCACTGACCAGAACCTAGCCGTTTATGCCGTTTTCTGAAGATCACAGCAAATAGTGAGACCAGCATGGAGACCCAAATGTGTCACCAGGCCACACTGCACAGCTTCAACAGACTCAGGGAGAGACATGGTCCTCAGGGAGACTGAAAAGTCCCTGGGAAGCTGGAAACAAAAGAGAAGGTGGTGTAAGCAGTGGAGAATCACTGGCTCTGGACTCACTATCACAGGGCTGGGTCTGCCATTGACTAGCCCCACTGACCTCTGGCAATTCAGGGAACAGCTGTGACTCAAGTTTTCAACAGCAAAACAGGATATTATTACTTAATTTCTGATTAAAGAAGTGTGTGCAAAGGTTATTTTCTGTTTTCAATCGTTGTCCTGCCCTGCCTGCCCGTGACTGACTGACAGCCCTACGGGGCTGCCCAGACAGCAACCTCACTTTCCACTGACACCCAGTCTTCCTCAGCACAAAGTTCCTGTGATAATCTTGATTTTTGATTTTTATGTCCCTAAAGCTGCCTTTCCACACCATGTCTTTGCTTTTGAACCACAAAATAGCTGTTTTATTTGGCTCATGTATTCCCTATAACATTATCATATTTTTAAAATTAAGAAATACTTTGAATCAACAAAAATAACAGATGTGTATGTTTATGGGATATAATGTGGTAATTCGTATGTATTTACATGGTGGACTGATCAAATCAAATCAATTCCCCTATAACGAGATTGATGACTATGTTAAATGCCATCGTAGAGCCTTCAGTAACTGATGGAAGCAGAAGCAGACACCCACGACTAAGCACTGAGCCGACTCCTGGAATCCAGTTGTAGAGAGGGAGGAGGGATGAGCAAAGGGGTCAAAACTATGCTGGAGAAACCCACAGAAACAGCTGACCTGACCAAGTGAGAGTACACAGACCCCAGTCATAAATCTGGGGAACCAGCATTGGACTGAACCAAGCCCTCTGAATGTGGGTGTCAGTTAGGAGGCCTGGACAGTCTATGGGGCCTCTGACAGTGGAACCAGTGTTTATCCCTAGTGCAGGAATGGACTTTGGGAGCCCATTCCCCATGGAGGGATACTCTCTCAGCTCAAATACATGGGGGAGGGCCTAGTCCCTGTTCCAAATGACTTGTCAGGCTTTGGTGATCTCCCATGGAAGGCCTCGCCCTCTCTGGGGAGTGGATGGGGGTGGCATGGGGGGTTGGTGCAGGGCATGGGAGGATGGGAGGGAGAGGGAACTGGGATAGATATGTAAAGTGAGATTGTTTCTAAATTAAATAAATTTAAAAAAAGAAGAAATCCATCACTTTAGCTCGTGTGTGTGGCAAAAGCACTTTAAACTCTCTTTCAGTAATTCTGAAACAGGGGAACTAACAGTTTTAAAATCACTGTCTGTGCAATAGTGATGGAAACTTACTCCCAAGTGAAATGCTGGCTGTACCTTTTCCCTTTCCCCGGCCACCCTGCCCTCATCCCCTTATTCATTAGGCCGCCTTACGATGAACTCGTTTGTACAACCATGCTCAAATCACAGGGTGGATCAAAGTTTCACACAGTAGCCACTCTCTTTAAATCACTTCTGTCTGGCTTCTGCTACCAGCTAAGCTTACTTCTCCTTCAGGTTCTCGACACAGTGATGAGGTCAATGTTAAAGAGACTTGATGTGTTTGTTCGTTTGACAGAGTCCAAGGCACCTCTGTGATGGCTTAGACCCAGCCCCTCCATTGTTGGGGAATAATGTTTAAATACGAATCCCAGGAGAAGCGCTCAGACTTCACTGTGTTGGAATCATCCGTAGCTTTCAGGAGGAAGCCTTCTTCAGATGATTGAGGTTTGGAGGCTGAGGCAGGACCTGGAGAATGTGTAGCACCCAGGAAATTCTGCTGCCAGAGTTCCTAGCTGTAAGTCCCTTGAGGCTCACCAGCCACCAGGCCTCACCCCTGAGGACCTCCAAACACCAGGTTCCATTCACAAAACACTCTAACTGCCCCAACAGCTGGATCCAGCCCAGCATTATGGAATAAAAAGCACAAGCTCAGGACTTGAAACCCTACCAATCCCTGGGCTCCCCCCAATTTCTGGTCTTGAAACCCCACCAATCCCCATCCTGAAAGCCTCCACCCCAGAAAGCTCTGCCCTCAAGAAATCCTACATAAACTCTGCCTTCTGCTCACTTCTCTCCCAAGCAGAGGCAGCCACCTTCGTATGTCCCTCCCAATGAATTTCTTGTGTGAGGTGTGTTGTGTAGCGTGATGTGACTTTGTGGTAGTCCGTGGCTCCTGGCTGGCAGGATACCTTTCCTTCAGAGCGTAAGACTTGAGGGAACCCTTCCCTGTTGCTGTTGGAGCAGAGCTGTAACCATTCTGTTGGGAAGCCTTTCCTCTCAGAGCTGTAACCTGCTAGCCAACACTGTCAAACCTTCATTCAGTAACTATGGCAACCCCCAAAGAAATTTGGAGATGGAAAACCTTGACATTTTAAAAGAACATTTCACAGAAAGGGATACTCTCCAAAGAAACGTTCATATCCATGATGCAAAGCTGTGGGGACAGGTGAACAGGAGTGCGCTCGCGTCTCACTTTCCTAGAATATAGCAGGACACCACAAGGCTCTCCAGGGAAGAGGTGCTGGGGGGAAAAGAGACAGTGTGTGTGTTAAAAGCCATCACCACACAGAAGAGCTCAACAGAAGCAACAGCAGGTGCCTGCGTGGCACCGAAATTCCAACTCCTGCTTATAAAGGTAACTGAGAAGAAGCTAAAGTCACACAGATGATATTTCCACACAGGTCAGGTACAAAGGATGTGCTTGTTGACAGCGGGGCACACTCAGACAGGGGTCATTGTGTCTGCTCATTTCAAACTGCCACTCATTCTACAAAGGAGAAAATGAAACCACTTGTCCGAAACTGACTGCACCTGGGCCCAACCGTTCTCCTAAACCGTCTGGGAACAAGAGGAGGATGTGATTGGGTAAAGGGAATTACACAGAAGACCAGCTCATCGTCTGGGTTTTAGAATTTGGGGGGAAGAAAGACAAAGTATCAGGTCGCTTATCTTTCTTCTCACCTTTATAAAATGTGTATATTTGTATATAACATTTATGAAGACCACCGGCATAGCATTGCATTTTATGTGTGTGCACATTTCACTTTCATCTTCCTTCTCCTTTTTCCTTGTCTGTCCTCTTCACTATCCTTCTCCCCTCCTGGTGGCCCCCTCCACACCCCTCTTTCTCTCTTTCCTCTAATAAGATGTCATGCTGTATTCCAGGGCACCTAGCCAGGCCTCCACCTCCCGAATCAATGCCTGAGTGCCGGGATTGCGGCTGTGATGCGCTGTGCCCTGCTTCTACTTTCAAAGTACCTTTTCCTGTAATGTAAAAATCTTTCAGCAAAATCTCATCGTGGAGAATGCTCAACTCAACTGAACAAGTATTTCATGGCAATGAAGTAGCAAGCAGAGGGGCACGTCCTCACCATTCTTCATCCCCCCCCCCAAGCTGGCAAGCTGGGTACTGTGCCTGCAGACATGATACTCGGAACACAGTGCCGCTGAGGTTGATGTAGTCATTAATCATGAGTGATATTCTTAAAGAATTAACACGATAGTGGCCATCATTCTGCAGCAATGCTGGCTGGTGCCGTCTCCCCTGTGGCACCCTGTTTGTCGGTTTTTATCTCCAGAGTCTTCACACCAAAACTGTCAACACTGTGAAGGGAGAGAGCTTGGGGCTGGTGGGGCTGGCAGTGATGGGCCTTCTGACTTGGCCGGGGTGTCATCACTTTTGAGAGTAGCCTGTTACTGTTAGCTCTAACTGCCACAGGAGAGGGACAGGGTCGGGGTCAAACCCTACATTCCCTCAGGCAGGGGAGAACAGCAAAGATAAACGACAGTCCTCTCAGTGGTTTCCAGGGAAATCACGACAGAACAATAGTCTGTCTATGGAGGGAGAGCGGAGCAATGAACTGGAAGAGAAATTAAGACTTAAGACATGTAACTGTAGTAGGTGGGGCTTGGATGCTGATTAAGTGTGGATTTTGAAGTTTGGGTGCAGTTTCACCTAACTGAAGTTACCTTTGACATCAATGTGAATTTTTCCAAAGTAAGTTTCATATACTTTATATCTTCTATATTCTAACAATTTGTCTTCTGTGAATTACAGTTTAACAAAGACTTTCGGAATCAAAACAGAAATTGTGATGATGGAGGTTTCCGTGCTGAGTGGTTGGGTACATTGCTCGGAGAAGATGCCATTCCTCTGCTGGGCATTCAAACTTCAGTCATAGGGAGTGGGTGATTTTTTTTTTATTTGAATTACAAAAAGATTGAATTACATGAATGGGTGATTTTTTAATTAAGTAAAAGCTACACTTTTTTCTTGTGTAATTATTGAGGAAACTATCTACTGATAATTTGTTTTTATACTAGGCCAAAGCTAAGGTAGTCTCTGGCCATCTCAATCTACATGTGAGAAGGTTGAGGAGACAGCTCAGTCAGTAAAGTTCTTGCTGTGCAAGCCTAAAGACCTGACTGAGTGCAACCCCCCCACCCGAATGCACACAAGAAAGCCTGTGTAGCTCTTGCAATCCTAACACTGTGGATGCAGAGATAAGCAGATCCCTAGGACTCGCTGGCTACACAGACTAGCCTAATCCATGAGCTCCAAGCCAATGAGATACTGTACACTAAAAAGTAGATGGTTTTTAAGGAATGACACAAGTAAAATGTCTGGCTACCACATGAATCTGAACACATACACATGCATATGGATGTACAATAATGTACACACACACACACACACACACACACACACACACACACACGTACACATACAGATCCACACACACATCTATGCACAAATAACAAACACACACAACATACACAGACACTTACATGCATATATACGTCTACACACATTTAGTACACATATACACATGTATACACACACAAAGGCTGAGAACTCAATTGATTCCCTGGGGGTTCTCTACAGTGCTGTGTCTTTTGGACATTCTCAATACCAGATCTCACATGGATTAAAAACAAGTAACTGACCTATCCTGCACCTGACACGTAAACTTGACACCAGGAATTTAGACCTAAATTGCTAAGATCATTTGTCATCTCCAGTTTCCTACTGCCTAAGTGGGATGAAGCTCAGGGGTCTGGCCATTGGAACCGGCTAGATGCCCTGGGCAAGAAAAAAGGCTCTGTGGATTTGTGAGAAATTGAAGTCAAGTTTCATGTCTGCCTCTGAGTAAAATGGTTTCTAATCATAGCTAATCTTGCTTGGGTGTATTCAGGAGAGCATGAAGTACCACCTGCATAGAACTCTCTGAGGCGGTACTCTTGGGAGGTGCTGGGCAGGGAAAGCCTGGAAGTTGATGTGTAGACAGAATGTGCAATTTTGTAACTGGCTGAGCCAGGAGAGGATTTAGTATTACATTCAGAACCGTGCTCAAATGGTCAAGAAACCATCAATAAAATAACACTGCAAATCACACTTGGTGAAACCAGCTGGCAGAGGCAGCATGGCGGAATTGAGGAACAGAGCAGATGGGACTTGCTGCTTATTACATGTTTTCAGGTTCACACACTGGGTGGTTTTGCTATTGACAAGACAGTCAGTTTCCACCCTCCCACTCTGCTTTGGTTTGACACAAGTCCAAGTCCTCAATCCGACTCCATCTGACTGTGGTCTGGGGCAGATTAGATTTTGTCACCACTCTCTGTGGCAGACAGGAATCCAGTGGCCGGGGAAGGAAGAGGGAGGAGAAGATGGATGTGGTTGAGTCTGGTGAGTTTGAGCACACCTCACCTGGTCTTGATGCAGGGAGCACCGCAGCAGGGAGGTGTGCAGTCCAACACCTTCTAGGCAAGCATTCAGGGAGGAGAGCATCTCAGAATCCCAGAATACTGTTTTCTAGATGTGTGCACGTGTGCTACAGCAAAGCACTGTTAGGAACTCAGTGTGAATGTGTTCAACAGTTATTAACAAATGACATGAGCAGATATTAGAAGACACTGACTTAGAAAGTAGTGGCCATCTAGTCTCCAATGGTCTTTGAGCAAGTTTATGGATGGTTTACCAGAAGACTGTCGATCAGAACAGACAGGTCAATAATAAAACAAACTTGGTTGAAAATTAATACTTCCAACAGTGCTGAAATGGTCACTTGGTTGCTTCCTTAACTTTAAATGCTTCATCCACAAACCAAGATTATCAGAGAATGAGCATAAGTAGAATAATTTTGAATACTTACAATTCATCAGACATTAATTTCCATTCATACAAACTCCACTTGTAAGCTGGTGTTCATAAGGTTATTAAATTTCTATCCCCCCTCCCTTCCACTCCCTTTTCCCTTCTCTCTCTCTCTCTTCCTCTCTCTTCCTCTCTCTCTCTCTCTCTCTCTCTCTCTCTCTCTCTCTCTCTGTGTGTGTGTGTGTGTGTGTGTGTGTGTGTGTGTGTGTTTGAGAGAGGATCTGAGGTAGCCCAGGCTAACCTCAAACTCACCATGTAGATGAGGCTGGCTCCAACCTTCTGATACTCCTGCCCCCCACCCATCAAAAGCATTCGTATGGCCGGTATGAACCACAACGCACAACTTTCTGATATTCATTTCAATGGAGAATACCTGTTCTCCAAGCAAATGTCTCTTCAACTTTAGAGAGAGAAGACTCTGAGGGACAAAGAAAGACCTTCTTTTGGAAACTCAACTAAAATACTGATCACCCCAGGTGTCATTTGGAGGGAAATTTGCAGGCCTCTTTTGCTCCAGTTCGGCCAGAGCTACACAGCAAGACTGACTCAGCTCAAACAAAAATGGGTGGCCGGCAGAAACACAAGCTCTAACATAGTAAAGTCATGGAAGACACAGGGCTCCCACATTGACACTCTTAGTAAGGTTATATCACGTAGATGCATATAAACTTAAAAGAAAAAAAAGACCCCTCAAAACCCTGTTTGTACACTTCAACTCCCACAGCCCAGTTGCTGAGTATTCCCTGGCCATACACACAATTCTATACAAAAGGCAGGGAGAAAGGACAATGGAAGACTTGCCCACTTACTTTCTCTGTTCCAAGTGAAAAACCAACTTGTGATCGATTATGTCATTTATGAGAAATCTATGAGTGACCACATTGTACTTAGGACATTGAATGCTGACCTCAAGGAAGCCTTAAGGGAGAGAAACTCACATTGGAGAGGAATGCAGAGAAGAAAAAGGAGGCAGATTAAGTGTTGCCTCCCATAGAGGAGAAGAGGAAAGGACGTTCCAGCAACAGAGACCACACGTATACTGCCTGGAGGTTTGTAGGACTCCTAGCTGGTCATTTGACAACTTTGTCTGCCCAGGTATCCTTTCTTGGTTGGTCATCATGCTGTCATTGTTATACATACCTTGGAGACAAGGCACCACCAATGCCTGACACTATTCAATGTCCATGACCCAACAATCCATGATGAGGCAGTAGTCGACACATCTTTCTGGAGATGTTAGCTTAGCTCTCAGGCTATAATGCTACCTAGGGGATTCTTGGGGGCAAGTGTGGAACAGTGTTCACCTGCATTCTTCTTCAAAAGCCTTTGCAAGACATCATGAAGACTTTGGGCAGGAAGGGGCACTGAGATAGCTGGAGGAAGTAGACAACTCTGGTTACACTATGGAGTGATGTAACCGTGTGTGTGTGTGTGTGTGTGTGTGTGTGTGTGTGTGTGTGTGTGTGTGTGTGTGTGTGTGTCTGCAGGGGGGTTGATTTATGTCCATTGAGATTAAGTACTAGAAAAGCCCTCAGAGGCATACAGCAGGTGCATAGACCCTGCTTTTTCTGTAAAGCCATGACTCCTCCCTTGGGCCCACACAGAAATAAAAGTAGGGTGAAGCTGGCTTCTCTGCCACCTTTCTGTGTCTCATCTTCTTTGGGACAGACTCCTGTTGGATCTGCACAACCATGCTGCTGGTCACTATGAATAGCTTGCCTAACACCTCATTGCCATTTAAGGCTGAATGGCATACAGATAATTTTCCCAAACCTGCTGCCACCTTGGATTCCAGAGGAGCAGCCTCACAGGAGAGGCTGTCCCCTAGATAGGGACAACCATCTGTGTTGGAGAGGCTGCAGTCAGAAGCAGGTCCCACAGCACAAACCAAACTGCCCCCTCTGAGATGATGGTGGTTAGATTAACAACTATCAGCTCACTTTGCAGGATCAGAACTGAACCAGTGTTGGGCCAGACCATACTAGCTGTCGAATTTCACAAACCTCCTGTCCTTTGTCCCATTTTGTTGCTGGCGGTTTTTCTTTCCAGCGTGGACCTGCTGCCACTTGAGCCCCAAATAAACACACAGATGCTATATTAATTATTAAACTGTTGGCCGATGGTTAGGGCTTCTTATTGGGTAGCTCTGTCTTAATTATCAATCAATTTCTATAAATCTACATATTTCCACATGGTTTTGGCTTACCAGAGAATGCCTGGACCTATTACTCCTTTGGCATCTACATGTCGTCTCCTTCGGTCTCTCCCTGCCTGCCTGCCTTTCCCAGAATCCTCCTTGTTTCCTAGTTCTGCCTATCTTCCTGCCTCTATTGGCTATTGGCCAAACTGTTTTATTCATCAACCAGTAAGAGAAACATATATACAGAAAGACATTTCCCCATCACCATTTCTTTCTCTTTAAGCCTATGGCATGTATCAATACTGGACAGTCAACTTGGGGTTATCTTTATTCATCCCTCTTCCCCAAATATATTAATTAACCCCCTTTTGTTTTCTTTTCATCATTTCTCCTCTCTTCCTTGGCACACTGGGATGGGTGTGGATCCTGACCTGCTGAGGGCTTCTGGAACCAGGGCTTCTACCCTAAACCCAGGGATGCAGATTCCTGGTTTTGATATGATGAGCATCACTGGACATACTGAGCAGGCAGTTAAATAGAGGATTCAGAATTAAAGGAGAGAGAGAGAGAGAGAGAGAGAGAGAGAGAGAGAGAGAGAGAGAGAGAGAGAGAGAGAGAGAGAGAGAGAGAGATTTGGTGGCCACCAGCAACCCACGGCATCAGTTGGGATCACAGTATGGAGAGAACGAGAAGTAGAGGAGGATGCTGGAGAGATGGCTCAGTGGTGAAGAGTCCTTGCTGTGCAATCATGAGGTTGGGTTCCTGCAACTAGCTAAGAGAATGATCTCTTCTAGCCTTGTGTGCACGTACATACACCCCCTACAGAAATCTTAAAAAATAAAATAGGAAAGAAATGGATGAGCTTACCAGCCCTACACTTGGGGTTAGAGTCCACACAGCACTGCATTGTGGGTGATAAGTAATTTTTAGGCTCCACTGTGGACTCTATTTACATATAGTGGAGAACACACTTGGTGATTGCAAACAGGCATAAAACACATTTTGGATCCTCTTCCTGTGGAGAACCGGCATCAGGGTATAGGGTTAACACAGGTAGAATCCTTAAACACAAGAAAAAACTTCATTCATTTAAAAGTGAAGTAATCTTAATTCTTTGATGATAAGTTATTGTTCTGAACTGCTTAGAGTCAGGTAGACCATTTCCTAAGACCTTAGACTTGGTATCTACTTATCTCTTTCTCTAGCTCATAGCATACACCAGATTTAATTTAGTATGTAATGTGTGTTTTTCCTCTGCTTTATGAGGGATTTTTTTTAAAGTTGATAATTTTGGCTTCCTAAATGACTAAACATAAACATTGTCTAAAATACCACATTACGTAATGAATTTTAAAGACTAACTCACTGTGAAGGTTAATACTGTCACCTTTACAAGATCCAAAATCACCTAGGAGACACGCCTCTGATCATTGCCTGAGAGGGATTATCTAGATTAAGTCACCAGGGAAACCACACAGTCACTGTGGGCAGCATTGTTCCACAGGCTGGGGGTCCAGACTGATTGAGCTGAGCCCAGTGACCACCTCTCTCTGCTTGACTGTGGACCCTGTGTCCAGTGACCATCTCTTTCTGCTTGACTGTGGACATGCTGTGTCCAGTGACCATCTCTTTCTGCTTGACTGTGGACATGCTGTGTCCAGTGTCCACCTCTCTCTGCTTGACTGTGGACCCTGTGTCCAGTGACCATCTCTCTCTGCTTGACTGTGGACCCTGTGTCCAGTGACCATCTCTTTCTGCTTGACTGTGGACATGCTGTGTCGTGACCATCTCTTTCTGCTTGACTGTGGACATGCTGTGTCCAGTGTCCATCTCTCTCTGCTTGGCTGTGGACATGCTGTGTCCAGTGTCCATCTCTCTCTGCTTGACTATGGACATGCTTTGTCCAGTGTCCATCTCTCTCTCTACTGCTTGACTATGGACATGCTGTATCCAGTGACCATCTCTCTCTGCTGCTTGACTGTGGACATGCTGTGTCCAGTGACCATCTCTCTCTGCTTGACTGCGGACATGCTGTGTCCAGTGTCCAACTCTTTCTCTGCTGCTTGACTGTGGACACTCTGTGTCCAGCCTCTCAATCCCCCATAGCTACGATTCCCCCACCATGACATGCTGTATCCTGGAGCCCTGAATCAAAATAAACACTTCTCTTCCTTAGTTACTTGCATCAGACATTTTGTAGGAACAACAAGATGGACATAATACACCAATAACTATAAATTTACTAACTTAACAACAAAGTGGTTATCATTTTTGTAGACTTTCGACATTTATACTTTTGGCACTTAATGAGAAATAAACACCAAAGAAATATTACACTGAAAATAGTTTATAAAGTTCCATGCTGTCCCCATGGCCAGAGTTACTAACATTTTTAGAAAACAATACCTCAATGAAATGGGCAAAAATTCAACATTCATCACATACATATCTTGCCACAAAGAATTTTCTAGAATCAGCCTCAGTAAGTTGTGTTAAAGTCAGCGATTTGTACATTCTGTGGCTGTGTTATTATTTTTTCTAAGTCAGCTTCCAGACTTCCGACAACGGAATGTGCGCCAGCACTGAGTCAAAGTTTCCTACCTTCTGAGTGAGCGTGCTTCTTGATTTCTGTGTGTTCCACATACAAGGCCGGCCTGTACCACACTTGGGGACCAGAGACAGACTCAGAAAGGCTCAGGTCTGGACTCAGCCTCAGCTGGAATCAGCAGTTGTATACCTTTTGCTACAATCTGATCTGATGTCTTCTTTCTCACTCATGCTTTCTATTCCTGAGTTCTGTAATAGCCTACCTTGGATGAGAAGTCCTTCTGCCACTGCTCTCGGCCTCCTGGCTCACAGCAATAGAGCACTGAGCCTAGTCTCTCAAAGGAAGATCCTCCCTGGTTCTCACAGCCAGGTACCTCACGGCGGCTATTATTTCATACATTACTTTTCACATATTCTTCCCTACTTGTGGTCCTGACAACCTAGTGAATTCGAGCAGCACATTCCTATCAAGGGAACTTAGTCACCAAACAACAGTGGGAGAGGAAAAACTTGCTTTACAGTTTTCAGGCCCTGGTGACTCACCTCGGGCTTGCTGTTGCTCTCTACAGGTGGCTCCAGGTTCTTATGGGACACTGTTTAGGAACACAGTGATTTCAGCTAAATCCTATCAATCCTATCAATGAGTAGTCAGGAACTATTAGCTGACTGTTAGTTGATCAGTCATCCTGAAGGCCGAGTGCTTTGGTTATTAAGGTCACTAGAATTAGCCACTGTGAAATGCTTTACTGATGCAAAAGAAAAACGGAGACAGAAAGACCCAGACTCAAGATGGGGGTAGGTGGGGGTGGGGAGGAAGAAACAGTTGAGAGAAATAGATAACCTGACAACCAAGCATCTTTTTGGAGTTTCTTTATTATACTGAGAAATCCCAGAGAAATACACAGACCCTGAAGGCAGAAGCAATGAGGGTAGAGACACAGCATCCGCAAAGGTACACTGTGGTCAGTTTTGATGGTGAAATTGCTCGTGGTGATTTCACATTGGAGCACACTGCTCATGAATTAACATCCCGATGACCCCATATGTCTAATACTTGATTAAATCCCCATAGATTAGAAATCCAAGTTATGTTCTTTCTAGAGATTAGATTGTGAAAAATGATTTACAGAGCCTCTGAAGAAGAGCAGGAAGCAAGAACACTGTGCCACGCAACCCGGGGTTAAACAGGGCATCAACTCAAAGCCTGGTCAGCTAGCGTTGTTTACTTTTGATCAAGTAACAAAAACACGCAGATTGACCTTTAGAGAAGCGACCAGGTTAGTCACAACGATGGCCATGTCAGTCAGTGTTTCTATCCACTCTACTTAGAAACATAGATGTGTGGTTACGTAGTGGTATTGTCCCACCAATCACAATGAGGCAGTCGAGAGGTAATCCTTTACCAGGTAGTGTTCACCAGGCCACTTGAAGCTGTACTGTTTACCCCACGAACTGTGGATAACAACCACTTTTTCATGACTTTGGGCCATATGTATTCTTCCATTGCTACTTCCAATAAAATAATAGAGAATAAGTTAGATCCAGTGATGGTTCTTCTAGATAACTGCTTTGGCTCATCCTTGACCTGGAAACCAACTCTCCAAGTTGAAACAGAAATCAAAAGCATCTTTCTAAGTCATGGCATCTACTAGAAGTCTACTGATTGATTGACACAATGGCCAGGGTAAAGGTAGCCTGTCTTGTTCCCTTTATTCAACACTACCAGGCTCCGTGGCCCTTAGAACACTCAGCTGCTTCCAGGCACAGGAGATGAACAGCTTCAGAGTAGGCAGGCTTAATGATAGGGACAGGTTGGTCAGTGTGTCTCTATTCAATGTCAACAGGCTCCGTAGCGATGAGAGCACTCAACTGCTTCTGGGCACAGGACAGGAACAGCTCCAGGCTGGTCAGGCTCCGTTGGCGGGTGACTTGATCAAGCTGTTGATTGTTTAGAAAGAGGAGGAGAGAGAGAGAAACTTCAGTTGGGAGAAAGCTAATGATGCCAGTGAGACCTACCAAGATGCCTTTCTGTATGAGAGGCATTGAAGCCCAGTGGGACTTCCGATCATCTTTCCCCAGGCAGTCACAGACACTGGCCCGTTATCCGGGCTATGACAGTGACATTATACTCTTGCAGCTGACTGTGGCCTGCAGTTAACTGGAGAAGTTGTATGTAGACCAACAGTATGATTTTATAAAATATGAGAACAAACATGCTGGTTCTTAAAAAAATAGATCAAACCCCCTCAAAGATCCTATCAACACCTGGAATGTGCAGAACGGGGAAAAAAATCAATTACATCACACTTGGATCCAGGAGGAAAGAGGAATGAGGTGATACCTTCAATTTAGCCAAGTGTTGTGGGGTGGAAAGGACTGTGCTTAAAAAAAAAAAAATGGAGGGGTTGGGAAAACAGCATATCAGTTAAGAGTTAAGAGGAAGTACTGCTTCTGCAGAGGACCAGAGTTGGGTCCCAAGTACCCACATAGAGACGCTCATAACTGCCTATAACCCCAGCTGCAGGGGCCCTGATACTCTCACTGGACTCTGAGCGTACCCACATGGCACATGCCTGTACCACATGGACAGAACCACACGCATAAGTGAAAATAAAATCAATCTTTAAGGTCTACTTCTCCTGTTAAGAGATTTTAAATTACGGTTATTTTTAGCAGATCGGCAGTAAACTAATGCAGTGATGGAAACCAGGTTTGCCAAAGACAGAACTTTCTGGATAATGAAGATAATGTCGCTAATGGTGCAGAAAGAAATAGCGGTGAGAAGCTGGTGCCCACAGCTTAGACAATGGGAGCCTCCAAGAGAGTGCTGTGGGGTTCTGTTCTATAATATAAAACTGCCATATCCCTTTCATAAGCACCCGTAAATCTAAGTGAGAGTTCTCTGTTAAACTGCACTTAATAATCCGCTGAAGTTTAAGATGATTAAAAAACTGGAAGGCAAAACTTTCAAAGTATCCAAGAGTCAGCTAAAAAAGGATGTCATTTAGCAGAACGGTTGTGTAGGAGAATGGGCGGGATGAGACTCCCTTCAACTCTGGGCATCTGAGGCTTTCGGACATGCACAACACAGTTCCAGCTCATCTTTCCTCTCAACCCTTTCCCTCTTTGTCACGTGATGCCTATGGATATCTATAGAAGCAAACAAACATTCCTCCTACTCACAGGGTTGTAACAGAACCCCGGGAAAGCAGAGGCATGGTCTGCCTTGCAACCCACTGTATCCTCAGCTTTGAGAAATAAGGCTGGAAATGTTGAGACACTTGTCAAGTGTCCTGAGGGTGACTGAACTGAACTGTGCACAAGCCCAAAGAGGGCCAGGCCATCTACTGGGAAATGGCTGACATAGCCTAAATTCCAAGAGCAACAGGAGGGCCAAACGTCAACCAGAAATTGGGATGCTAAAAAGACATTTTAGTATGTGCAGGGGATGTGCACGTACACACACACACACACACACACACACACACACACACACAATCCAAGTGTACACCATCCAGATTAGAAGGCGTGCAAAACGATTCTGTACAGATTCAGCATGTGGAATTTCTATGGCGCAGACGCTCATTATGTAGGTAGCAACAGGTGGACATTAAGTTGCTTTCCACAGGGAGTGGTGTGTAAAGGTTGGGGGGTGCCGCTGGGAGAAGACAGATGACAAGGACTGTCACCAGAAGCAAAGATGCCCACAAGGAGAGCCTGGCTCTGACATCTTGGCTTTTGGCTTCATGCCTCTGTCTGTTGTAAATTAAATGAACAGCCTTGGACAGCTAGCTCAGGTGGGGTCCACACCCTGGAAGTCCTCTTTGTCATCGTAGCTTCTCTTCCTGTGTCCTATGGTGACCTCTGTGCCACAGGGGCTTTTCTTCCTGCGCCCTACACAGCTTTGTGTAGTGATATATTCTGTTTTTACGAAGGGCTTTCTGCTGAGTTTGGGAAATGCAAATTTTAAAAAAGATCCTGTTACATTTTTTATTGCTTTTGGTATTAGCATACAAATTCATAGGTTTCATTTTGGCATTTTCCAACATAATTTGTTCATCCTCCTGTGACCTTTCACCCCCCCCCCCCCCCGGCAGCCCCTATGGTCACAGCACACGTGTTTCATGACCACTTCCTTTCTGCACAACTTCTCCTGCCCCGTCCCCCGTCAGTGGTCCCGTTGTGGTTCCATGGCCCACCCCCACAGTCCCGAACGTCAGCTGTTAGGATGAGTACATGACAGAGAACACGTGGCACTTTCCTTTCTCAGTCTGGGTTACTTTGGTTCGTATAATAATTTCCAGACTAGATCATTTATTCTGCACATAGCTAAATACAATCCCACTGTGGATATACGCTACATTTTTTTTCATTATCCATCTGTCAACAGATATCCAGGTTGACTCTACTTCCTCGCTACTATGAACAGAGCAGCAATAAACAGGGTTGTACAAACATCTCAGTGGGGGACACAGAGGCCTTAGGGTATGTGTCTGGGTGTGATATAGCTAGGGCATGGCAGTTATTGTGAAACCCCCGCCAATCATGTGATTAGACTAGAATGTGGGCCCTTCTGACTAGAATGAGGTAAAAAAGCAAATTGGTTTTAATGTGCAATGAACACTTTTAAACACCTGCCGGTCACTTGGGTTCCTTCTTCGGAGAACTCTGCCCATTTCACCAGTCCATTATCTATCGGCAGGGTTTTCTGTTTGCTGGGTTTGGATTTTAATTTTTGCACTTACGTACATATTCCAGACACCCAGTCCTTGCTTGCAGCATGACAGGGGGCCACCGGTTCTCAATTCTGACAGTTTCCTTTCCTGTGTGCCCTTGTCAATCTTACATACTCATGCCTGTCGATTCTTGGGGGTGTTCCAAGTGCTCCCAGAATTACATGTTCTGCCTGCGTCTATGCCTTCAAGTGTTTTTCCTATGTTTTCTTCTAGCAGCTTCAGCATTTAAATGAAGGCATTTGATCCAACTTGAACTGATTTCGGTTCACAGTCAGAGATAGGCATCTAACTTCACACTACAATCTGACATCTATTTTTGTCAACTCCACTTGTTAAATAAGCTGCCCCCACCCAGCCCCGGGTGTTCTGATGTTTGTAGGTAGTCATGGTTGTGTGAGTTTATTTCTTGATCCTATGTTCTGCTGCTCTATGTGCCGTGCTGTTCTTGTCACTAGGACTCTGTGTTATAGTTCAAAGTCATGTACTGTGGTATCATCTGGCAGTATTCTTTCTGCTTCTTACTAGTCATGATATTTTATGTTTCCATACAAATTTTAAGATCTTCCTAGTTTTGTAAAGAATGCTACTTGGGTTTTGAGAGGTATTTCACTGAATATGTGCATTACTTTTGGTAATATACTATTTTATGATATTCATTCTTCCAGTCCAGGAGCATGGAAGGTGTTTCCATGGTCTGTATCTTCAAATTCTTTTTTCAACTTCATATACTTTTTTTATTGTACAGGTTTTCACACTTTCTTGGTTAGGTTTATTCCTGGGTACTTTATAAAATGTTCCCTTTAAATATTATTAGTCTTTGGGTAAAATGAACACTGATAAGTGTCTTAGTTTGGGTGTGTTTCTATTGCTCTAAAAAAAAACCCACCATAGGCGGTCATTGGTGGTGCATGCCTTTAATCCCAGCACTAGGGAGGCAGAGGCAGGCAGATCTTTGTGAGTTCGAGGCCAGCCTGGTCAACAGAGTGAGTTCCAGGACAGCCTCCAAAGCAATACAGAGAAACCCTGTCTAAAAAAAAACCAAAACCAAAACCAAAACCAAAACCAAAACCAAACAAAAACCCCAAAACACTACCAAAAGCAACTTGGGGAGGAAAGGGTATATTTCATTTTACACTTTCAGGTAATAGCCCATCATCAGAAAAGTCAGAGCAGGAACTCAAGTCAGAAACCTTGAGGCAGAAACCAAAGCAGACGCTACAAAGGAGCCTTCCTCACTGGCCTGCTCCTCATGGTTTGCTCAGTGTTTGTTCTTATGCCACCCAGGATCACCTGCCTGGGACATTGCACCCAGTGGGCTGGGCCCTCCCACAATCATTAAGCAAGAAAATGTCACACAGGTTTGCATTGCCTATAGGCCAGTCTGATGTGAGCATTTTCTCAACTGTGAGTCCCCTTTCCCAAATGCCTCTAGCTTGTGCCACGTTGATTAAAATCTAACCAGGATAAGAAGTCTCTGAATGCTTATAGTACAGGCAATATTTCTCTGGCTTTTCAAACTTTATAATCCATGCATGCAAATTTTGAAAAATATCCTGTGATCTTATTTCTTCTGAAACAGTTATTTTAGACCCTAAACAAACTGCAAATAGAGAACAGGGGTTGATTGGTCCTGGGATTACACAGTTATGAAACTTTAATGGTGAGGCTGAATTGCTCAGTCTAACTCTCCCATATCACAGTATGGAAAATGGATGCTGAGTGGTTAAGAGTCCAGGTTTGCATTATCCATAGTCCTCCCCACTTAACAACAACAACAAAAAACCAAAAAACAAAGCTTCTTGAAAGGACATTTAAACACATCTGAGTTTGGTTGCTGTATATCAAGGTGAGTCTTCTTTGTTTTTGATGAGATAGGTTCTTCAGAGGCTCATTGCAAAGGAACCTGCTCCAAGGCCAGAGACCACTGAGGAGCTCTGGATGATGACACAATAACTCATCCTGATGTAAGATCAATACCAACTTCGAGATCCCTCATGTATGCACACAAGCACATACACACACACTCACATGCCTGCACTCACACACTCATACATACGCTCTCATACACATACACACACTCACACAAATGCACTCTCTCTCTCTCTCTCTCTCTCTCTCTCTCTCTCTCTCACACACACACACACACACACACACACACACACACACACACACACACGCAAGCACTCACATTCACATGCACTCACACACACATGCATTAACACACACATGCACTCACACACGCATGGCCATAAGATCCTGGACTTTTTCTTAGCCATCACAAATGGCTGACAGACATGAACACACGGGATGCTTCTTCAGTGTGGGCTGCACTGTGACTCCTTGACACCTCTGGATGAATACTGCCACCTTTCCTCTCTCCTGTCTCTCCGCCTCACTAGAGTTGAAAACTGTCAAGCTTTGTCTATAACGTGTCTGGTTGTGTCAACAGAGGCTCCCTGGCACTACGTCATGATGGGCATGCCCGCTGTCAGGAGTTTCCCTACTAAAGGGTTTTCCTCTGTTTTTAGATAAGTAAGTCTGGTGTGAGAGTCCACACTGCACAGAAAGCTACAGGTCAGGTTCACAGCCCTTCTCTGGGAATGTATCTGTGACATTGCCATACACCATGTTGATAGAGACTTTGAATCAACCAGGGAAGTGAGTGTCACATAAGATATGTGTTTAGAATGAGCCAGACTCTGAAAGAGTCAACAGTCTGGGCAGTGGTTTGAACCCAGGCTGTGCCTGCTGCTTTCATCCTGAATTTCAGAATGTGGGTCTGGACTCTTCATCAGAGCAGTCACAGTCTACATCACACTCCCTGATGACACCCAGCTCAGGGTTTATGTCTCCAATGCATCCCAGGAGTCACCGCAGAAAGGAGTTGTGTTCCAGATGGACTGCAAATGCTCATGGAGAGTAGATAAAAGGCAAGTAAGTGGTACAGAGAGTCTAAACTGCACTGGCCACAACTGGAGGGCTGGCTGTTGCTTTGTTTTAAGATGTCTTAGGGTAAAAACTTCTCTGTTCTCGAACCATCTGAATCAAGTTCTTCACATTGAAGCAGTCTGCCCTCTTATCTCAGGTTACCACAGAGGCCACACAGAACATGAGCACCCACTCTAGAATCTTCCTGTGTGAGCATATACCAGCACACTGTCTTGCTCAGCTCCACAGGCTCAGGGGCAATGCTCAGCCAGGAAAGAGTGCCCTGAAGTAGACATGGAGTTGGTAGGTAGTACCCCCAGAGTCAAGAACATGGCTCCTGATGACAGGCTCGGGGGATCTAAGGGAGAGACCTGGTTCCCACAGTTCTAGTTCTGCTAATGGCAATTCTGACACATGCAAGAAAGTAAGGCCATGGATTTAAAATTTTCAAGAAGGAAAGCTGACTACTGCTTCCCAGAGTTTCTGCCTTGAGAATCTGGATACTACCACTTGGAGTGTTTGAGGAACTGGCCACGGATCTCTTGAGGACCCAAGTAGCTGGACACTGATTCCCAGAGTGTCTGAGAAGCCAGACATGGCTTTTCTGAGTGTCTGAGGAGCTGGACAGAGTTTCCCAGGGTGTTTCTGTCTTGAGAGACTGCCCCTAAGTCATGTTTTTATTCTCCTGGCAACTGTATGAATGGGGCAATTGAGGCATAGAAAGGGTTATGACTTGCCCAAGTGGAAGAGCTGGGACTTGACACCAGGTGTGTGTGACACCCCAGCCTCCAACCTCAACACGGCACGGCCTTCTCAGATAAGAGCTTCAGTTATGACTGGGGGCCTTGGCACAGGGTCTATTTCACTATAAATACACAGGGGTTCTTTACGTTGTGTTACTCAAGTGCAAAAGCCTGTCAAGGTGCCAAAAAACCTGGCAGATGCTATTAAACAATGCAATCATCTTCCCTCCACAGGGGATTCCAAAGTTTGAGAAATTAACACACAAAGGGGTCCCTGAAAACACACCAGACACATTTAGAGAACACTCAGCTTATTAAATACAGCAGGGAAGAAATGCTGCCTTAAAAAGTCTGGAAATGTTAGCGGCTGCACAGACAAACTGTGGAACTCCCTTCTACCCGATGAAACAAAGGCTTCTGATTCATCCCGCACTGTGTGGTACTAAGCACACCTTGAAGTGCACAGCCATCTTAAGCCTGGGTGACCTCTGCTAGTTCATTTCTGCATTCATGTCCACCATTGGTCTAGAGGCTGGGTGGCCTGGGTGCATACTTGGTTAGAGGTTTTAATTACTTAGTGCCCTAAACTGAACACATGCAGTTTGATTAAAGCACCAGTAACTTGAATGGAAGTTACTGTGAATAGATTCCCCACCCCACCTTGAAACATTCTTCATCTTCAGGGATTTATAGTGTACACATGATCATGAAAAGCCAATCACTGCCAACTATACCAACCACCTGGAACATTTAAAACAGCCTCATGTTCCCAAGGGAATGAAGGGAAGAAGTCCCTTTCCTGTTGCCCCTCTCAGAGTCGCTGCTGCCTCCCAGCTAGGCTCAGGAACGGAGGAAACGATAACCTCCTTCATCCAGTACATTTAAAGGTTTGCTTTCACTCCCCACTAAGTTTAGCTGAAAAAAGCAGAAATAAAAACAGGGGCAGCCCTGCTCAGGGAGGGTTGATGGTAAAACTTGCTAAGCCTTGGTAGAAGGCTTCCATCTTCTTCACCAAGGGACAGTCTAGGAACAACGCGCCCATCTTTGGAGCACTCTTTATCCTAGTTTGCTTTCTACTGCTGTGATAAACACCACGACCAAAAGCAACCTGTGGAGAAAAGGGTTTTAATTCAGCTCACAGCTGTAGTCCCTCATGAAGGGAAGTCAGGGCAGGGCAGGAACCTGGAGGAAGGAACTGAGAGGCTATGGAAGAGCGCTGCTTCTCAAGGCTCACTGCTCAGCCCCCTATCTCATATAATCCAAGACCTCTTGCCCAGGGACAGCACCCCCAATAGTGAGCTGGGTCTTCCCACATCAATCATTAGTGAAGAAAACACCTGTCGGACTTCCCTATGGGAAATGTACGGAGGCCCTTTCTCAGTTGAGGTTCCTCTTCCCAGATAACTCGAGCTTGTATCAAGTTGGGGACAAAAACCAACCAGGATCATGTGGTTTTTAGGAAGCAGCAGCAGAAGGAAAGGGGAAGTCCTTGGTGCTCAAGACTAGGGACACCTGCTCTTCCCTAGTTCTGTTCTCATGGTTTTCCTCATCCTACCTTCAAAAATATACTTGCTGGAGCCTCTGATTGGCACTCTGCAGCATGAATGATGGAGTTCGATGCTACAGACAAAACGAGGTCATAGAAACAACACAGAAGAGCGTCAAGTCCCAAGGACCATGACCAGAGACAGTACCTAGACCCAGCAACTCCAAGTTCTCAGCCCTGGCCTGGCTTCTGTGCTCCTCTGGACTATAAATGCCCAGATGGCCTTACAATGCTGCCACCTCCAGTCTGTGCTGTGGGAAATGTTACACACTAGATAAAGGAGCCCACTTTTATTCATGTGTCTGTTGGAGTGTACACAAGTGTGTGTGTGTGTGTGTGTGTGTGTGTGTGTGTGTGTGTGTGTGTGTGAGAGAGAGAGAGAGAGAGAGAGACAGAGACAGAGACAGAGACAGAGACAGAGAGAGCCTGCCCACCAAGTCCTAAAAAGCACGCTGAACTCCTTATATGTTGGTCCCTTGAAGCTGGGGTTAAGGGCACCTATGAGCCACTAGATGTGGTGCTGGGATCCAAACACCAGTCCTCCTGGCTGAGCAGCAGATGTTCATACAATCTGAGCCATTTCATCAGCCTTGAAAACCCAGCTTTTAGGTAGTGAACAAGAACGTGGGAACAGGCTCAGCATGTTAGATGGGTAAGACTGGAAGTTTGCTGAGCTGGAAACTTTAATTTGGGGGTTGAACGAGCAATCGTTAGAATGCAATCCTCATCACTGAAGAGTCTGTGAAGGGAGCTGGGTGTGGTGTCACGTGCTTGTAATGTCAGGACTTGACAGGCTGAGGGACGAAGATCACCAAGGCCAGCCTGGACAACACAGTGAGTTTCAGGAGAGCCTGAGCAAGAGAGAGCAAGCAAGTAAGGAAGCAATTATGCTTCCTTGCCTTCTAACGTCAGCTGGACATTACAAAGCAGAACTGGCAGTCTGGAGGTTAGAATTTATGACCCCCAGGTGAGCCTGGCATAGAAGCTCTGGTATGTGGCCTTTTCTTCTATTTCGGTCATTTTCTTTCTTGTCAACTAAGTAACTCTGACCTATTAGTATGGTTCTTATGCATTCGAAACAATCGATAAAGAGCATTCCCCCCCAAAAAAAAACAAACCAAAAAAAACAAAACCCGTCCCATCCCCATTACTGAATTCTCAGATAAAGGGAGCTCCTGCTTCTCTTTTATATTTTATAGGTGAAGCTGGAAAAACTACTTGACCTTTGCATATAACCAGGCTCTCCCAACACTCTAGTCCACTGTACTGGGAGAGAAGATTAATAAGGGGTGGGATTCTCCTTCTGAAAACCAAGTGCACACCACCCCTGGGAGATGAGTGAGACGCCAGGCCTAACCTCAGGTCACCACTGTCTGTGGGTACAAGTTTCCTCTATAAGGACTCAATTAAGGGGACGGACCAAAGACTGTGTCTTAACTCTGTGTTTTACCGTAAACACATGACGTTATGCAGGGAATGGAAGGGAGAACTATCTAGAGGGCACGTGACAAGTCACCTGCAGACCACTGCCAGGCAGAAATTCCATGGCAAGACTTCACTCAAAGACCGGCCCTTTTACTCTATCAGTGTCACCGTGCTTGGATGCAAACTGAAGATGATGGCTCTTGCAATGCATTTCCAGGTTCTTCTGGATGAAAGACACAATTTCAAGTCTTTGGGAAAGGTCACTACACAGAACAGAGCCATATGCATTAAATCTGCTCAACATAAACACAGCAAGCAGTTAGTCTAATCTTATGGTCTCTGAGCGGCTAGGGATCCTATCTACTCCTTTAGGAAGATCTAGAGTAAGAGGCTCTAACAAGTTCCTCATTTATGGCTCTATTTCTTCAAAGAAAGCACAGAAGTTTGCTTGTAGAGGGCATGCTTAACAATACAGACTTTACAAATACCTAACAGTCTTTGGGTGGTAGAAGGGGGTTAGAAAATAAAGTAAGGGCTAGCCTTGCCCAGTTGGGTTAGGTATAAAAGAAATAGGGTAAAGCAGGGATGATGTCTGAGGAGGGAGACCACCATTACGCTTCACTGCTGACCCAGGAGAGCACTTGCTAAAGCTTCCTCGAGGTAGGATTAAAGGGTTAGGGTGACCAAGTTCAGCAGTTCATAGTTTAGTCTAAAAGGCACCAATATGGCGCTCATTCTCCCAGGAGTCTTGACCTGAAGCTGAGACACATTTGGGGGTTGCTCAGAGGAAGGGTGTGGCTCTCAAGTCTGTTGGGAACAGTTTCTGCATCTATGTTTAGAGGAAATGAAATCACAAGTGCCAAGTCACAGATGGGCTGCATCCCAGAAACCACGGGCAGCTGGCTGGCATTTTGTGCTTTCCGAGACTGACTCCATATCATTGTCTCACGGTCATTTCAAAGGGCTTCCTGAACTGAAAATGCCAGTGACCCGCACAGCTGTGGATTTAAACCTCTTTACCATTTAAACCCTATGGACCTGCACCCAGCTTCATGAACAATTTTCAGTGGAAATGGTTCAATTAGCTCATTTAGTTCTGTAAAATGAATGAGTAACACAGCAAAAGACTACTCCACTCCCAAATACAAGACTATATGAAGGACCCTGGAAAGATGGTTAAAAAATTTATGCTGCCTTTCTGGAGGACTAGAGTTCATTTCCCATCGCCCACATGATGGCTTTACAACCTCCTCCAACTCCAGTTCCAAGAGGATCTAAGGCCCTCTTGTGGTCTCTGCAAGTACATGACTACATGCATGTACACACGCGCGCACACACACTCTCACGCACACATGCATGCACAGTACGCGCAAAATCAGTATTTTTACAGTACATGAAAATATTTGCGAAGGGAAACAATTGATCAGAAAAATATCCCCCCAAACTCCTATGTGACAAAGCCCACAAAAGACATTAGTTGTACAGATCAAACAGTAAAGCTACAGGACAGGCCAAAGACAACATCTCAGCACAGATGATGATGATGATGATGATGATGATAGTATCCCTGAAAGGCAGCATTCTCAAACCTGCCTCTCAGTTCTCAAGGCAGGAATTAGAGAACGCAACGGATGTTAAGGTTGTTTATAATACCCAGTTATTCTGAACGTATACTTTTAAAGGATACACACCTCAAGAAAACCTTAGGTAGTAAAAGAAGTGCATTTGGGAGATACATTTATCAAGTAAGATACCAAAACTGGTTATAAATGACAGAGATTTTAAGGATGACTAACCACTAAAATGACTTGACAACAGACAAACCCCACATGAAGTTTTGAAGTATCCAAAAAAACAGTATGTATTTTACAGGCAACCAGGCCATACATAGAAAATGAACAAATTTACTGTAAAAAAAATAAAACTATTGGGTTTGCAGACAGAATTGCTTCTGAGTTTTATCCTGACGAGGAAAAAGTTGAGTGTAATTCTACAGATCACGACAAAGCAGGAGGGGGCCATGGAAACACCTGAGCAGAACACTCAGTGGATGGCTTGATTGAACCAGCACACTGACCTGTGTCTTGGTTACAGGGCTTATGACTATTAAAGGATGTAACCCCCAGATGGAACACAGTGCTGGGGCCACCGTCATTAATGTGTCATCACCCACTGCAGGGGACCCACGACTACAGGTCTGAGTAAAGACCTGCAGAGAGGGCAGATCTGCTGGTGTGTGTGTGTTCCGAGAAGTTCTTCAAAGCACAGCACTTGCGGTCCATGGTGCTTCTGACACAACCGTAACCTTCACTCTTTTAGGTTTCTAGTCTACACCCTGCCCTCACCAACTTAAAAATGCGCTAATATATTCTTTTTGAAGATACACAACATTTACACCTTCCTTCTCCTTATGAGCTTCTGTGTACGTTCTCCAGCACTGCTTTCATGTTGATAGTCTTATCTTAGCCATAAAGGCCAGAGGATGATTCCATCTTACATCCCAGACATGGATATGCTTATTACAACAGCTATGATCGTAAATCCATCCATCCTTTCTGGGGAGTAAAATGATATGTGAGTGTCTTCAACACAAACTCAGATGTTAAAGTGATTAAAGGTGGCCATTTTAATATACATTTTATTTGACACATTTACAGTATTTTATAAAGTTCACACCTCCATCAGACTCATTTTCTCATTTAATTTTTCTGACACTGCTCGATTCTCTTCATTTCCTGCCCAACTGTTTTTACTGTTCTGTGTCTGCCTGGGCTTCTCTCAAAGACTCGGCCACAGCACACCTTTGCACTTGGCATCCCTGTGTCTGGGATGCTCTTCTAGATTTAACCACTCTGCTCGTGTCTCTTCTTACATGTTGGCTCAATTCATTAAGAAAGCCTCTCTCTCTCCTCCCTCACAACATTCACTCACTGTCCTGGTCTTTTCAAGGTTATCTCAAAACATCATGTTTGCTTTCTGTCTTTATGTTAGTTCTCTAAAAAAAACAGGGTATCTGGTATCTACTTCTATGGTTTCAAGGTCTAGAGTACGCCCTAGCTCAGTGGGCATGGTACAGCTGGGCACCTTTGTCTGTGCTCGATGTTTGGATCAGCATCTAGAGGACTAGAAGGCTAAGTGCTTGTTATGGTTTGGATATGAAGCAGCCCTGGAAAAAGATAATGTATGCATTGGCCCTGATGCATTGGTCACATGGGGGAGGGTTGGTTGGTCCTGATGCGATGCTTACATGGGAAGTTTGGTCCTGATGCAATGGTCACATCTGGCAGGGTTGGTCCTGATGTGATGCTCACATGTGTGGGGATTGGTCCTGATGCATGGTCACATGTGTGGGGGGGTTGGTCCTGATGCATGGTCACATGTGTGGGGGGTTGGTCCTGATGCATGGTCACATGTGTGTGTGGGGGGTTGGTCCTGATGCATAGTCACATGTGTGTGGGAGGGTTGGTCCTGATGCATGGTCACATGTGTGTGGGGGTTGGTCCTGATGCATGGTCATATGTGTGTGGGGGTTGGTCCTGATGCATGGTCACATGTGTGTGGGAGGGTTGGTCCTGATGCATGGTCACATGTGTGTGTGGGGGTTGGTCCTGATGCATGGTCATATGTGTGTGGGGGTTGGTCCTGATGCAATGGTCACATGGGGTAAGTTTGGTCCTGTTGTGATTCTCATTTGGGAAGGGTTGGTTCTGATGTTTGAAGGTGGAACTTTGGGGAAGCAAGGATATCATGAGAACTTTGAGCTCATGCATGGATTAACTCATGGAGGGATTTACAGTTCTGGGTACTGGCAGACAAAGGAGTAGCACCTAGGTAGAAGCAGACTCTGCATCACATGGATCTAGTTTCTCCGGGATCATAGATTAGCATCTTTTGGTTCACAGGTTAAAGGCTCAAGTCCCTGTGGTGGGGGTGATTCTGTGTATCAGCACATGGCAAATGTTGGTGGAGAAGCCAGGTCTGCACCTGTGCCTGGCAAACAGCTACAGATAACATAGAACACGGGGCCACAGGAGTCCGTTAGGATCGCCCCTCCACCATCTCAGTCCTGTCAGATTTTAGCGTCGTCTTGAGTGAGATTCCTATCTTTCTTGAAGTTTTTCTTTCTCCCCCCACAAGGGAGAATTACACAGCTGAATCCTAGGCCTGCAATAAGGATTAAACATGACAATGTTCCATGTCTCTGGGGAGCTACACACCCCAAACACACAACAGTGGTGTTGAACGTGTTGCCTTGCCACTTACAGGGTGGGTTTCCCCTTTCTAGTGGCAAATCCAATTTCATTTGAGGGATTCTTTCTTTCTCTGTGGATTGCAATTACGAGTCTGTTTGTCTTTCTCAACTAATCCAATTGGGTTAGAGACTCTGGAGAAATGAAGGGCAGTGGTGGTGGCTACCTTTGTCCATTCTTGTCATTGGGAGGCCATCATCAATGCTGCTGCCTCTACTTTCCAAGGCATCTTGCTTTATTTCCCCTTAAGTCTAGTGTACCGATGCCAATAAACTCTGCTGTCTTTCAGTAAATACCCATTTCCTAGTGCTGGTCTGGCCCAGTTTCTAACATTGAAAGGAAAGAAACCAGGACCCCGAATGGCTGTGTTTTAGCATGAGATGTTTGATCTAATTTATGTTGAACTAAATTAAATAGAAGTAAGATTTAGTGACATCTTTGCAGTCACAACCAACCACTCCTTTGCTTCTGGCTTCACAATTACACATTACACAGCAAAATCTACAACAGAGTCCAATCCTCCTCCAAAGAAGCTTCCAAATGGCTCAAAGGTATCAGCAGTCGGCACTGACTGATCTCTGTAGAGACTGGGCACAAGGAGCTTCAAAGAATACAAGGCCAGTGTTCAAGCCGCCATGCTATAGGCACACCTGAGATCTGGATCTGGAGGCCAGCTTGGGCTACAGAATGTGTTCCTTGGTTGCCTGAACTAAAATGTGAGACCTTGTCTCAAAAACAAGCAAGAAAAAAAAAAAAAAAACCCAAAAGTGTTGAAATGAAACCATCCAGGACAAAATGTTCAGAAGCAAATAATTATCATAAAAAACTAGTTTCATGGATGGCATAAAGATTTTTAATGACTATGAAATGCACGTCCCCTTTCTTAGGAAGTATTTCACCACCTGGTGATGGGGAGGCAGGTGATTCTGGGAGGTCACTGTCTTCTACCAATGAGTAAATCTGCATCTATGGGAAGTGGGGAAGCCAAGGTTGTGAGGAACTTCAGGCATTAACAATCATGCCATGGAAACAAGCAATGGGCTGATCTAGTGGAGACTTCGGTTTGCAGAATGACACCGTGGACATCCTGTGTTAGTATTACATCCTTATTTATAATAGTAATTAAAAAATTCCAAGGATCCCTGGATCAGTGTGGTGCTTTCTACACCCATGATTTAAAATCTGCAGAGATTTAGAATATATTCATGTTAAGCTTGGCAGCAGAATACACACCCCTTGTCAGGACACACGGACACGGACGGATGGACGGACGGACACACACACACAGGCACCACTCTTACTCCCTATGGGGAGCGTGTGGGAGGAGGGGCAGGCACAAGAACTCCCTGTTTCCTACATAAAAGTGTTAGCTCATTTTTCCCTGGGGCAAATTTAATGTCAACCTCTTTTTAATAATCTACATGACAGGCCTTTCTTATTTTGCAGGCAGGTCTATTTTCCATTTTGATCAACCATACACAAACACACTCTCAACTTTATATATTTAATTACTTCTGAGGGTAGTTCCTGTCCTTGGCTTTAGTTAGTGGCTCTACCCTGAGCCTCTACCTGCGTCCTGGCTTTGAGTTCTGGGTGCGCTATGTAAGTTGGAGCTTGGTCAGACATTGCTGATCAGTGTACCTGGTTCAGGTGACTTGGTGTTGATGGTATTTGTTCGCTGAATGATGAATTAACACAAAGACCTTAACACAATCGCAGACAGTGGCACATGCAAAGAGAAAAGAAGATGGGTATGTAAAGAGGGAGTAGCTAATAGAGACTGTGTTCTCCCAGTAGATTTAGTCATTGTCAGGCTAGTTAGCCAACCATTCTTCCTTCCCACTACACTTAAGTGGAAGAATGGACTTTCCCACTGACTTCCTGGAGCATGGACGGACCCTTGACATTGGGCTCAGTCATAGGACATGCTATGACATGTCAGAGTCTACACAGTCAGCTTGCAGTGCTTGTACATAGGGGCTTTCTCTTACATTCTCTGGGTAGCTGGGACTCAGTACTAGAAACTGTCCGACCAGCTACCTTTCTTTGTCTAAATTCAAGGGCTTTTGATTCCTGAATGTTTATGCTACTTTCACCTTCCTCTTGACTACTGATGCAGGAGTCTTAAGTATAAGGGAAGTGAGAAAGTCATGTTGTACTCTTCCAGGTAAAAGGAAACAGGAAGGAATTTCTACTAACTATGAAAGTATATAATTTTTTTTCTTTTTTTTTAAAGACAGAATTCTAAAGCAACCAATAAATCCAGCTAAGAACAGAGAGCATGTGCCAATGTGCCAGTCCTGTGGGTCAGTTACACCCCAGACAAGGAATTTATATTTTCACTGTCAACATACAACACATAAAAGGGAAAACCAAGCCACAGAAACAGGACAAACACTGAGGACAAAGGCAGAGTGAGTATAGCGTAGGTCACACTAAACCTTAAATCAGCAATGCTAACTGATAGGAAAAAAGCTAAGCAATATCATTACTCTGAAGGCCCAATGGCCTCCCCAGTGCATAAAAAACAGACACTGAAGTTCTTGACAGACAGCAAGGACGCTGAGATTCAAATGTGCTAGTGAAGACTATTAACGGCATTAGGCAGGCAAACATTAGTGTGATGAGTGGGACTGTTTCATCAACTCAGTGGCTGAAAGGAAGATCTATCCCCAAGTATTTTACTTCAGATACAGAGCTAGGAAGGCCTCTATTAAAAGCCCACATCTGGAAAAACAGGAATGGCCTGGAAGGTTCTGCGTCTGAAGACTGAGCTGACACCTTGGCTGGAGCTGCTGACCTTACCATCAACCAGGATCTCGGCCACCTCTGTCAGGCTCTTCTCACTGCCTTGTTTCTCATCTCTGGCCTGTTTCACACTGAGAGCAGGTGCTGGAGAAAGCAGAGGCCATGCATGCTAAGGCAGTCTGCCAGCTGTTGGCCGGCTGGCCGGCTGGCTGACCTTAAGCAAGCTAAGCTAGTACTCTGCCATTGAGCTGCACCCCCAGCCTAGGTAGCAGATTTAATGTAGCAGGAACATGGAAAAGGAAGCAAAAAAAAAAAAAAGAGAGAGAGAGAGAGACACCCACCCCTGCCCTGCCCTGCCCCGACGACAGTCGGCCATAAATACAGAGAACAGGAACAGAGATGTGTGTGCAGGTGTGCGTGCGTGCGTGCGTGCGTGCGTGCGTGCGTGCGTGCGTGCGTGTGTGCGTGCGTGTGCAGGGAACATGCTGGGATTCATTCCAGTACGCTCTGTGGAAGGGCAAGTTAGCCAAGCTTTTTATCCCATAGAGCTTTGTGATGACCCTTGGGTGAGGAAAACTGTTGTAACTTTACACACAGAATAGCCCCAAATTATAGAGGTGGTGGCTGTTGGTCAATGCAAGGCAACAGCAGAATCACAGACTCATGCAAACACCCTCCTCTGCCACATACCTTCCTAAACAGCCTTTCCTGTAAGTCCATGGAAACAAAAGCCTTATCTATCAAGCACCGTGGAGCCTCCGGAGGGCACTACACATTCAGGCATTGGCTACAGAAGATATCAGATTACTTAGAAAAGAATGACACCCACCGTGGCAGCCAAGTGGCAAACATTGGCTAAGATGCCTGGCAGTCACTTCGGCTCTGTGTTAATGAGAATGGACCCCCCACCTTCCAGATTGACTTCAAAGGATCAGCTGAGAGGATAAAAAACTAGAAATATTTCTGCAGTAACCATGGTGACTTGAAGAAATTCCCCAAGTATGTGGTGGCAATTTGTATGCTCCGATTTCTGACACCCTTCCTGGGTTTGAGGAACTCCCCAGCCCCATGAAGTCCAATTCCTTACATCAGACTGAGCAGGCTTGGTCATCTGGCCTGCTCTTCTCCTAGGGTGTCACTAACTGGTCGAATGAGCAGGACTCTTAACTCAGAAGTGGGCACCAAGGTCTCTGCAGACACACCTGTTCTGAGACGGTAACATCCTCCTGGGGCGGGGGGGGGGGCATGGCAGACTCAGCTGAGCAGTGGCTGTTCCTAGCTTCTGATGTGACGGTTACAGCAAAAGAAATGTTACCTTTAGCCCATTCTAAGGTGTACGTTTTGGTACCACCCATGGGAATTTAGCCTTAACCTTAGTTTCTAGCCTTCAATTTGGCTAACTGTTCATTGTCCTTCTGATAATCCTTGTGGGTGCTCACCCAGCTGGTGACAGCTTCTGTGTGAGCAGACACTAGAACATCAGAAGAGTAAGAAGGATCTATGGTTGGCTGTCTGCATCTAAGGCTGGAGGGTTAATTATCCAGGTGACATTGGATAAGAAGGACCTGTGGTTGGCTCTCTGTGTCTGTATGGCTGGAGGGCTAATTATTCTGGTGGCATTGGAAACAGAACAAGTATAAAGTGTGTAGCCCAAAACTTTTGGTAGTCTGTAACAAATCATTAACTTCAAGGCTTGTTAAAACTTGGGGAAACCCTCAGAGGAGCAGAATTCAAACAAAAAAAAAAAGGTTTTGACAACTTTAAAAAGAAAGGGAAAGCCCATACAAACCAATTCCAGGCAAGAGGCTCAGCCAGCAGTCACCACCAATCACAGAGCCCTGCCCACCTTCTGAGAGTTGGGTGCACTTTTGGTCACCCTGCTTTCAATGTGCACAATGGGATGTTGTGGGGGGGGTTTGCAGACTGGAAACAGGGGGCACAGATTGGGAAAAACACCCAAAGGTGGGTTCCAGAAAGAAATGGTGATCAGCAGGGCTAGGTGGTCACAGAACTCAGACTTCGGGGACTACTGGCTTTAGGGAGTTCATCAGAGGAAAGAATTCAGCTGAGTATGACACCTCCAGGAAGTCTGAGTTACACAACAAAGCATGTGATGCCTTCTTTAATTCTAGTTGCAAATCAATTAGGGTGAGGAGCCAAGGCTCATCTCTGCTAGGCAGCACTCTACCGTGTAAGGCACAATCCTAGCCTAACCTAGGGGCCCTAGAGTAGAAATATCCACAATGGTGACATCACAGAGATGAGCTGCACGACTTTAGCTTGCCCTTGCCTCTGAAGGTCTAAACTAACTCAAAAGCTGGGGACCTGGAGAGCTGCTGTGGACCCCTGGTCAGGAAGGAATCCAGTGGCCATCAGAGGGAGAGATGTTTTTATGGTGATTTGCTGCACGTTGAGCCCCAAACCGTCCATCACACAGATTTCAGTCAATTCCAAAGAATACGGTGAGTACTGGCGGGGAGTGAACAGTGAGATGCCTGGCTACGCTATGACTCAGATGCCAGTCCTACACCAAAGCTTGGCACCCAGCACACGAGGTTAAGATGGCAAATGCTTTTCATGCATTCCGTAAACAGGGAGCACATAGCCCTCCAGGGCTCCTCTCTCAGAAAACATGAAAGTGTTTTATCTTAGGGTTGCCAAGCTATGGTGTTTCACACCAGGGCTTAATTACTATGGTGCAGCAGACACCAGGGTGCAACACTCTAGCCTTCTATCTGCAGGTGAGAAGCAGAGGAAATAGGTGCTGAGGAAAACACACTCTGTTCCCTCATGGGGAAGTCCACAGAAAGGGTTGTCTTTGGTTCTTTTGTTTCTTCTGGAGCATGATTCTAATGCTTCAATGTGAGAGGGGGTGACCTGAGGGGCCAACACCTTCAAGGGAACCCTTTTATTGCTGAGGGTGTTGGGAAGTAATTTAGCTTTAGGAGACACAGAGTGACAGTGTGAAATAGGGTTTGCAATTCACAAGGGGCATTAATGGGGACGTGGGTCTTGGAAAGGCAGCAATGGTGGCTGGACCTATACCAGCCACCACTTCCTTGGGCTTTGCTTCTAAAAGCGACACCTGAACACCAGATCCTCAATATGAATGTTTCTTCACACAAAAGCTTGTCTCCCCCCACTCATTCTCAGAACTTCAATGAGTGTGTGTGTGTGTGTGTGCAATTTTCAAATGGACCACAGCAACTTCACCTTAGGTGAACTTCAGTCGGGTACCCTCTTTTGGTCACCGTGGGCACATTCACGCACATGGTACACACAAGCTCACACAGACATACCATAAATAAAAAGAAAAAAAGTTTAAAACAAGCTTACAGGGTGTAAAGCAATGTGAGTACCGGGCTTGGGGGACACAGCAGAGGATGGCAGGCTTTCATGGAATCATGACTGAACCCACTGGCAATGAGGGGGGAGGAAAACACAGAGTCACCAGTATAAGGCTCCGGTAATGAGATATACCTACAGCCAGAGTGAGATGCACAGGGCACCAAAGCTCCAAAGGTGATGAGTGATGGGGGCGGTCCTTCTGTATATATGTTTCGCTTATTGGTTGATGAATGAAACACTGGCCAATAGAGGCAGGAAGACAGATGGGACTAGGAGACGAGAATTCTAGGAAAGGTAGGCAGGGAGAGACTGCATGTAGCCAAGGAAGGAGTAAAAGGTCCAGACCCTTCTCCGGTAAGATAAGACCACGTGGAATACTTAGATAAACAAATCAATTAATAATTAAGAGAGAGCTAGCCAGTAAGAAGTCCTAGCCATCGGTCAACAATTGATAATTAATATAAGTCTCTGTGTGTTTATTTGGGGGTGAAGAGGACAAGAAACTCCAGCAAGCGATGATTGCTTCAGAGTTACCCCTGTGACTATCCAGTTAGAACTCCCTGCCTAAGAAACAACAAAAAAGCAGCCTGAAATTTTAGTCCAAGGCAGAGCCAGACTTACAATACGCCCACAATCCAATGGACTTCATTCAAAAACAGTATGGTGATAAGAGTATAGCAATCTCCCCTCCTTCTCCACAGGCTGGCCTTCCTTTAGGGCTGAAAAGCAAACTGACTGACAGGAAGGTGGCTCTGTCTCTGAAGGAGAAGAGAAACATCGCCTCTCTCAGAGAAAGGCATCCTCAGGATGTTTCCAAACAATATTAGTTACAATATTATTTTTTTTGGCTAATTTTGCAAAGGAAAGGAATGTTTTTAGAGATACACATGATCAAAAATAACAACATGATAAATCAGACTAAGCCATTACCAAGTGCCTTTTAGTCAAGAAGTCTTTTCCTTTCCACTGAAAATAAGGAAAGATGATGATGACAACTTTCTGAGTTACACTTAAAAAGCAGAACCTAGCCGGGCGTTGGTGGTGCATGCCTTTAATCCCAGCACTCAGGAGGCAGAGGCAGGCGGATCTCTGTGAGTTCGAGGCCAGCCTGGTATCCAGGGCGAGTCCCAGGATAGGCTCCAAAGTCGAGACAAATTCTGTCTCGAAAAACAAACAAACAAACAAACAAACAAAAAAACAAAAAAGTAGAACCTGGGCAACAGCTCGACCATGTCCTCCTTACAGCAAAGAATGGCAAGCTAGGGTGCGCTTAACAGTGAGAGCATTATAAAAAAAGCATTCGACAGCAGCAATCACCAGGGCTGAGCTGCTCACTTCCCTGCCTCGAAGGAGAATTAAGTTCTCGTTTGCAAAATAACCTCCGAGGCAACTTAACTTCAAACTCTTTAACAACATGGATGGCTTTCGGAGCACACTGGGACCATGACTCACTTTTCTTGACCTGCGACAACCAAACCAAACCAAACCAAACCTTATTTTAAATAACAACTTGTCTGTCTGGATGCACTTCAAGACCCGGCGAGGCCCTGGCACGTTAGGCTCTTCTTTCTCTCCACGCCCAAGGGAAGCATGACTTGAAGTGAGTTTGGCATTAGCCCATGTGAAGAGAAATGCTGAGTCTCTTGGAAGCTTAAGGGCGAACTCCCCTTTAGTCCTTATGTGAGGCTGAGGTAAGGCTGGAGGCAGCGAAGGCTCTGACCACTGCTACTACTGTCCATGGGTTTCTGACTTTAGACGGAAAACAAATCTAGACTGCCTCTACAGTAAAGAAAGGGCAGTTTGTGAAAGCAAAGGAACTTGGTCTTTTACGGGAATAAGCAGGTTGACGTGCACAGATTGTCATCCACTGTCTTTCCTGGGGTCCTAACAACGTTCTCTCTGCCCAGTGGCCATGGCAACTAGAGGAAGAATATGGTGAGGACCAGGTCTAAGGTGCTGGTGATGGAGCTACTGAGCTGCTCTATGAGTGTCTCCCAGGGGACGCTTGCACTGGATCCAGATTGTCACTCCTTCCCCAGCTGCCCATGTCTTGTGGGAAGCTGGAAAATACACGTGGTAAATGGCTGATTGAAGCACAAATGCTTATTGCAGCTTCCTCAAGGCTGCAATGGACTCTGCAGTGGTGATGATGGGTGGACTCTGTGGTGATGCGGCTGTCTGTGGGGCCACCCAGGCTTCTGTATGAAACCCCTTACCTGTGTGCCGTAATCAAACACGGCAAACTTGTTGGTCTCACCACTCTGGACTTCAGCGAGATCTTACTTGGGTCTGTCTGTCATCAGTGCCCATCGTGGCTGGTTAGAAGGGCATCTGTGTCCCCCAGGATAAGTTAACACAGCAGACTTTTATTCCATTATTCTCTAGATTCTTGATGGACATTTTGGCTGTAGTTCTCAAGATGTTTTGGTTTGTGAGACTCAGATTACTTTGGCTGGACAATGGAGATGATAATTTATTATGATGATTTTCTTTTATCAGGTTCATTTTTCTGCTGGCTATTCTTAATTTAAAAAATACACTCTTGCACGCACACACACGCACAGTTCATTTACTTAGGGGCTATTCATTAAGGAACTTCAATCCTTCATTGTGCTGGCCTTATTAAAATCATAAATCTTCATGTATTCACAGATCAGGCATTTTATTTTGTCCACCTTTCCCTATTTCATCCTGGGCTAGGAACATCAACACATTTTTTTTTTTTCTGTACTCAGGACATAGAGATAAAGAAGATCACCTGAAAAAATTTATAGTTCCTGTGTTTCCAGTACCAACTGTGCAGTTCACACTGGCCTGGAACTTCCTATGTACCTGAGGTTGACCGTCAACTCCTGACCCCCTGCCTCCCCGCAACAGGCTGGGATTACGGGTGTGCACCACCACACCTAGCTTCATTCTTTCGTCTCCATCTTGCCGACTTCAGAATCAGATTGTCACTTTCTATCCGTGTGACTTGGGGGCTGAGATGCAGAGCCACGCAGTCTCTCCTCGGGGGCATTCTTAGATCAGTGTCTGACTTTGGCAGATGGTGTAAGCCACTTCGTTGCCACTGTCATCATCATTTCAAGCTCTGACTTCGGATTTCCTTCTTGGTGACCCATCATTTATACCACAAGGCTCTTGGTCATTACCAGTAAAACACTCACCTGTTTGGACTATTTCAAAATAACGTCACTGAAAGTGTAAGCCTTTGATGACGGTGCACCTGGCCTGATGTGATGGTCTGGTGGGTGGGCAGATGTGAACATTCCCGAGAGTCTTCTAAAGCAGTGACACATTAGACCAAGAAGGAAGGTCAGGGAGTGTGAAATGGAGGGGGGTGGGGTGGGGTTCAGGATTAAAGTCTATCTTATAAAATAAACCTTCAAGGAGGAGTTTAAGACAGCAGTCAGCATTAGAGCCCACTTGTATTTACACTGAAAGCTGCAAGGGCCTCTAAACCCTCACGGCTCACCGGCTTTGCTAAGCTTTCTTCTAAATACAATTTTCTATGCTCCACATAACTGTGAAGGGTGCTCATGGGGGCCACTCAGCAAGGCAGAGTGAACTGGCTGATTTTGCTGACCCTCAACAACTTCCTATAGGTCCACCTGACATATACTGTGTGTTTCATAAAGTTCTGATGGTTTAAATGGGAACAGTGAAGGCTACACCAACTCTGGCACAGCAATCAGGTCACCAGAAGGTACAACTAACTGTGAGGAAGCAGTCCCCACTCTCCTGTGCCTTGGTCCAGAAAAGCCATCTCAAATACGTAACCCAAATCAAACACCACAGAGGGTCCTGTGGGTCCCAACACAGACATACTCCTGAGTTTATCCTTTTCTGACCCCAGAGCGGGATCAGGCCACACAGAAGGGATGATTAATTAGGATGAAGGAGGCAGGGGTCGGGGTGGGGGACAGAAACATGGCACTGCTTCTGCAGGGATGTATAGGACAACATGGAGGGTAACTCCTGCAATGTAACCAGTTTGTAACAAGAACTGAAAAGCCCTCAACACACTCAGCAGCTGTCATGGAATATGACATTCACACTCTTGATAGAATGTCACAACTGTAAGGGGAGTTAGAACAGCAACGTGTTCTAACTTAGACAAGGACAAGGTAACGTGGTGACATGACATGCTCTCTGGAACTGTCATTATCAGAAATAAAGTAAGTTCACATTGGCTCAATTCTGCCTTAAACAGCTTAAGATACAAGTGAGACCCCAGAGGACTACAGCATAGCTGGCCTTACAGGGCCCAGCTATAATTAAGTAATTCTGACAATGTCTTAGCCTTAAACCTTTGAAGTAAAGATAATTGTTCTTTACTCCCTTCTAAAAATCTAAATTAAAAGAATCCTCCCAAGTGAAGGCTATTTTCCTGGAGATGATTTTGAAAACACAGACCATAATTCTGGTTCTTAAGAAGAAAAAAATAATAATCTTTTATTACATTTGGATGAGATTTTATTTTTAGGAATCACCACCTGGATGTGAGTGGCTGCAGGTTACTGGGTGCTACTCACACTTCCTCCCTCGTGGCGAGCTCATGTGTAACGGTCTGCACTGATGGGCTGGGCTGGAACTCTTCATTCTAGCCCAAGGGTTACTGGTCGTTATAGACCACACATTCTTCCTCCCTCAAGAAGTGTCTGGGGCTCGGTCTTCCCATGGCATTTCTCTGCGTCAGTCCTGACGTTTGCTATAAAGTTGGTCTGGCGGGGTAAAGACGTCTCCTGGCGTCCAGGGAACGCCAACTGCCTAGTTCTATGGTAAGAGAGAGAACAGGAGTGTGGAAGGGCTGACTGGGAGCCCTTCACACTGATCCAAGTCAGTGCTGCTCCATAACGTATGACAGGTGTTCTCCTCAGCTGCTGCGGCGTGAAGCAAGGCTGAGTGTTCCTAGGATTGATCTAGAGTTGCAGGCACTGCAAGAGTCTGAAAGCACAGTTAAAGTTCAGTAGGATATGGCACGGTTGCCGGTCAGTGCATCTGTAGCACACACACAGTTCTTAGGGTGGACATCTGGCCTAAACTTCTCGGGCTTTCTTGTGGGCAGTTCCTTCTCTGTTGTAGAAACATGGGTAGTTAAGGCCACTGACTAGCAGACAACTCGTGGACGCTATGGAAAACGTTTGGAGTGCTATACTAAAATCAACACTTTTCTACTCCACACCAAACTTACAGAACTGATACAACATTTTCCCTTTGCCTTAAATGGACAGGTTTTGCAGAGGAATTTTTAAAAATATGATTGTGCTGAATACTTATTTATAATCACCTTAAATACCCGAACTGTTACATTAATTTATTTTCTGATTAATTTATTTTTTTTTTGATTAATCGGAAAATTCTTATTAGACACTTAGAAAAAGGTATTACCTCTTATTATGGGGACCTGTATTTTACATTATGGGGAAAATTTTCAAGTTATTTGAGAAATTCAGCATTTTGAGTCTATCATTCCATATTTCTCAGTCCTTTAAAAGGAACCGCATAAGGGGAAATGTGGGGTGGAGAAGTGCTCATTTCAAACGTTCAGGGCTTTGGGAAAGGGTCTTATGATGCCAAAGGACCCACAGAGCAAGGCCTTGCTCCACAGGAGACTTCTTCCAGAAAAGACTTGTCAAAACTTCCAGGCTATGCTACTGACTGGAATTCAAGGCCAGCGGGAACCAAGGTCTAGAAGGCTTGAGATGAAAATCTTAGGATTGCTCTAGGGTTTTTTAAAAAACAGAGCTAAAGAAAGGAAAGGAAACATTTTATCCTGAAAATGTGTTCTTTGATCAAAGGAAGAAGTGGAGATGAGGTGTGTCTCAATTTAGGTGTTTTTTTTTTTTTTGGAAAGAGACAGGAATAATAGGTATTTGCTAAAACAAAACAAAATGAAAAACATTTCCTCTAAGTTGGCTTATAAGTGCTGGGTGTCCTTTCCTTTCCAAACATCTTCTGAGTCCCAAGATAATACATTAAAGTTAACTTGAAACAGTAAATAGATTATTTTAGAGGAAGAAGGAAATAAGAATTAAGAATCTAAAATTTTCAGAAGTGACATAAAAAAAAAAAAGGTGTTAGCAATTGTTGCTTTCACTTTGGGTATTTTCATGGACTTTTCAAAGTTGGCTTTTCTCTTTGGGAAGACAAAAATACCCAGATACTCAAAAGTTTCCCATAGTGTCTCCAATACAACTACAAGCCTAGGGCAAGTGGTAACTTTTCTATGATCATAGGGCTGTGCTCTCCTGAGAACCAATAATGGGAGTGGGATACGGTTTCAGAGCTCACACTGTAAACAACAGCGCCAACGCATATCTCAATAAGCAAAACCCACCCACCCACAAGTGGCTTCTGGGTATTTTCTTCTTTTTTATTTACTTTATTATTTTTATTTTAATTAGAAAGAAGATTATTTTACATGTTAATCCCAGGTCTCTCTACCTCCCGTACTTCCCTGCCTCCCCAACAAATACCCTACCTACCCCATACCCTATCTGCTCCCCCGGGCCTTCTGTAGGGGATCTTCAAAATCTGTCATATCCTTTGGGATAGGGCCTAGGCCAACCCCCTTGTGTCTGGGCTCAGGGAGTATCCCTCAATGTGGGATGGGCTCCCAGAGTACTTATTCTAGGGATAAGTACTGATCCACTACAAGAGGCCCCATAGATTTCCAAGGTCTCCTCACTGACACCCACATTCAGGGAGTCTGGATCAGTCCCATACTGGTTTCTCAGCTATCAGTCTGGGGACCAAGAGCTCTCCCTTGTTCAGGTCAGCTGTTTCTGTGGGTTTCACCAGCCTGGTATGGACCCCTATGCTCATCCGTCCTCCTCTGCAACTGGATTTTAGTTCAGTTAAAGGGTTAGCTGTGGGTGTCTGCTTCTACTTCCACCAGCTGCTGGATGAAGGCTATATGATGACATATGAATTAGTCATCAATCTCATTATCAGAGATGGCATTTAAGGTAGCCTCTCCTCTGTTGCTTAGATTGTTAGTTGTTATCATCTTTGTAGCTCTCCAGACATTTCCCTAGTGCCTGATTTCTCTTTAAACCTATAATGTCTCCCTCTATTATAGTATCTCTTATCTGGCTGTCTTCTGTTCTTCCCCCAACTCAACCTCCCTGCCCCATCATGTCTTCCTCACCCCTCCTCAACCATAAAAGAACTTCTGGAGGCATCACCACCCCTGATTTCAAGCTCTATTATAGAGCTATAGTCCTGAAAACAGCTTGATATTGGCACAAAAATAGACAGGCAGACCAATGGAATCCAGTTGAAAACCCTTATATTAACCCGCACACCTACAAACACCTGATTTTTGACAAAGTAGCTAAAGCTATACAATGGAATAAAGAAAGCATCTTCAACAAATGGTGCTGGCATAACTGGATGCTGGCATGTAGAAGACTGCAGATAGATCCATGTCTATCACCATGCACAAAACTCAAGTCAAAATGGATCAAAGACCTCAACATAAATCCAGTCACACTGAACTTATTAGAAGAGAAAGTAGGAAATACCCTTGAATGAATTGGTACAGGAGACCGCTTCCTGAACATAACACCAGTAGCACGACACTGACAAAATGACAGCCCACAGATTGGGAAAAGATATTCACCAACCCCCACATCCGACAGAGGGCTGATCTCCAAACTTTACAAAGAACTCAAGAAGCTAGCCTCCAAAACTCCAAATAATCCAATTAAAAATTGGGGTACAGAACTAAATAGACAATTCTCAATAGAGGAATCTAAAATGGCTGAAAGACACATAAGAAAGGGGAATACTCCTCCACTGTTGGTGGGAGTGCCAACTTGTACAGTCACTTTGGAAACCAGTATGGCTATTCCTCAGGAAAATGGGAATCAGTCTACCACAAGATCCAGCAATTCCATTCTTAGGCATATACACAAAAGAAGCACATTCATACAACAAGGACATCTGTTCAACGATGTTCATAGCAGCACTACTTGTAATAGCCAGAACCTGGAAGCAACCAAATGCCCCTCAACTGAAGAATGGATAGAGAAAATGTACAAATGGAGTACTACTCAGCAGGTGTGTGTATGTGTGGGGAACAATGGAATCTTGAAATTCACACACAAATGGACGGAACTAGAAGAAACCATTCTGAGTGAGGTAACCCAGTCACAAAAGGACAAACATGGTATGTACTCAGTCATATGTGGATTTTAGACATAGAGTGAAGCTAGGAAACAAGGAGGACCCTAAGAGAGACATACATGGTCCCCTGGAGAAGGGGAAAGGGACAAGATCTCCTGAGCTTCTGGGTATTTTTATTAACGTGCTGAAGACACTGCTCAGAATAGATGCTGACCTGGCACAGGGTGTGCACCCCCACCCCCAGCTGCTGTATGCTATCACTAACTCACGACTACAATGTGGGTGTCCCATGTAATACCACCAATACCCAAGGAAGAAAGCCGAGAGAATCGGATGGTGCAAATGGGGCCGGATTCTGTTTGCTTTCACTGTCACTGTTGTTGGTGAACTTTACAAGTCACATCAGGCTACTTCTCACAAACAGGTAACTCATAGGCCTTTAAACAGACTTGTATAGGAACACAGGTCAAATGGCCTAGCCCATAATTAGCTCTTTTTAGACATTAATTTGTCACACAGGGATCAGGTGTCCCTAAAGAATCCATTCTTCCTCTTACCACATGTTTTTATGGCAGCCACATAATACCCTTTGACAGTAATACAGCTTTGAAAAATAAAAAATAAAAAAATCTCCAAAAAAAACCACGATCTTATAAATTTGCTTGTCATAATCTCTGTGCAGATTCATACCTCAAATACAGATTGGTTGATTCAGGAGAGTATATCAAGTATGTAGACAAATTAAGACAATATACACAATACCTCTCAACACTGAGGCGGGCAAGTCTATGCCATGTGACCCACCCAGGGGCCTAGAGAGCACCCTGCTAGGGGGAAAAAGGAAGCAGAGTACAGCTTGTTCTGCTGAGTCACAGTGGGGTTCAGAGTAGTCCAATTCACAGACCTGGGGTGAGGGAAAGAGTGTCAGCCACTAACTAATGAGCCGGCACTGCTTTCAATCTGAAGGATGAGAAACTCCTGAGGCACTCCACAACATGGCACCTACAGCCGTCTATGAGCACCCTGGAGGTGCCACACTACTGAGGGGCAGAAGGAAAGACGATGGGAAGGAGCGACCTCTGTGAACCACTAAACTCATTTATAATCTGAGTTTCTTTACCATTCATGCTGATCCGAGTGTGTCTGCCATTCCTCCTGGGTATAGCTCAGGAACTACATTATCTGAAATGACCTCTGGGGGAAAACTCCGATGCACACAATTAAAATACCAATTTCTCTTTTGGGTTCAGAATGTGCAAAATCTATCAGGAATCAAGGAGAAAAAAACCTTAAAGACCACCGCCCCCCACCCCCACCCCAAGCAAGGCGCTAAAAGATAAACCAGACAGAGTGCTTCTGTGGACGCCTGCCTCTCTGGAAGCAGCCCTTATGGTTTTGTATTCTGATGACAAACTATTTGCTGAGACCTAACAGGAATCACAGAGACCGGGGATTTTCTTTGCACCATAGGGATGTGACTTCAAGTCGGGGAGCACAGGACTGGAGTGGTGCCCTGACCCTCAGGACCCTTACTGCATTCTCAGCACTTTGCTGCTAACTGAAGGGCAGCATCTGGATAGGAGATGTTCTTCTGTATGGCGGGGCTAGGAGAGGAGGAGGATTTGGGGAAAGACAGGCAGAGTGAGACCACCGGACAGAGCCTCGATGCTGCCGGACGAGTAACACCATGCTGGGGTATTACTGGGTAAGCCGCAGCCTCGTGGCAATACACAGATTGATAGAAATGAATTAATGATTAAGACAGAGCTAGCCAGTAAGAAGCTCTAATCAATGGCCAACAATTTCATAATTAATATAGTGTCTGTGTGTTCGTTTGGGGCTCAAGGGCCATGGGACCTGCTGGGCCAGAAAACTCATGCTAATGGCAGCTGACAGTTTCTACTCTGCCATTCGGCCAACAGTTAAGTTTAGACATTATGTGCCAAATGTTCTCATACACACTGTTCTGCTAGCATGCTTGCATTGGCGTATAACACCCGACAGTTTATAGTACATATCTGCATGCAGTATACAGGAGTCACTATATTTTATATGCATATGTTAGGCATGTGAACAGAACATACCTGTTACATACTTATCACAATGATTACAGGCCCCATTTAACAGTACTTTTGTACTGTGCATTATTTACACTGAAGGTCTGTGGGAAGACACTCAGTGAAATTTGTTCTGCTTTTCAGTGACTGCAGCTTGTTCCCTGAGTTCTAGCCAGCATGCTCTGACCTGCTCTTAAAGAGAACCAGAGCAATATGATATTTATTTGCTGACTGTAATGACATCTGTAAGAACCATAGTCAAGTTAACAAAGAAAGCTTGAAGAGCATATGCAAGTGCCTGCCAGAATTAGAGGATTCCACAGACACATAGCAACCCTCTGAAGTCCAGAAATACCTACTGAGAATGATATCTATCTCGTTCGGGAGCCCAGCCAGAAACTGCTCCTCATTGTTTGTGTGTGATAGGAATAATTTATAGAGACAACTGTTTATATGTAATTATTCAGGAAAATAACACTAAGAGTATTTTTCAGTATCTCAACAACACAGCAGGTGTGGGAGCCTCTGCTGTCACAGAGCGGTGCGGAGCAGGGATCCGCTAGGACACTTACCCGTCTCTGCTCCCTCACGTACTCCACCAGCTCGTCTCTCGTTCTCTTCACTGCCTCCTCCATGGCCTTTTCACTTCTCTTCTGCTCCTCTATGATGGCTGCTTTGACAGCTTCCTGTTTGGGGTTGGAAAGTTCGGTCAGCATGGCACACACAAAGACACACCCGTGCCACTTCTATAACTGAAGAGCATTTTGGGGTGCAGGCCATTCTGTTCCAGGCCAATCTTTAGAATGGAATGCACCCCTGGAACGGCTTTTGGTAACTGTTAGAGGCTTCGGGAGAGAAGAAATGGAATTATAGCCATTCACTGAAGGAAGCGATGAGCCTAACAGATGCCACCTGACTCCATGGCAACCTGTTGCTCCTGGTTTCCATCAGATTGCCTTCCTGTCCCCTATCTCCACACAAACTCAGTGTTTTACTCTTCCAAGCACATCCGGAGCTACACTGGCTTCACTCACGTTGAATTTTGCCACAACAGTCATTAATGTGTTCTGGGTAGTAAGTTTTATGGACACCATGGCCTCCTGTCAGGTCAAGATGCAGAGAGCTGGACACCAGGTAAAATTCCATCCTGTTAGCTGCCATTTGAAA